>NW_027513736.1:580000-1180000 GCF_048772815.1 Callospermophilus lateralis
TATAAGTGGACAGAATATCCTTAATTTATCTTTATGTGGTGCTGAGGATTGAACCCAGTGTCCCACACTTGCCAGGCAAGCACTCTACCACTGAGCCACCACCCCAGCCCAGGATTTCAGGATTTAATATTTTAATTAAAATATGTAAGCTTGGTTGCATCTACGCATATTTGTAAAGCTGCTACACTTAAAATAACTTCTATGAAATGATACTCTTTCATGAAATTCTCAATCTCACCGTGAAATCCCAAAAGCAAAAAATAATTAATTATAATGGTGCTTGTGAATGTTAATATTCTTAATTGCCTACTCTGATGTTAACTTGTAAAACCACTAAGTAAAATCTAGTTATGACATATGACCTTGTGGTAAAAATGAAAATTAACCCTAACTTTTCTACCAGCTTCTTTTATCATAATGATGATCATATATTGAACATGAATTGATGCTCAACCATATCAAAAGATGAAGTGAAAAGACAGAAAAACTTTATTTTTTACTATAACTGTTTGTATGCACAAAAGTAATTGACACAAAATATGCCTGTTACTACAAGGACATGTACTCACTAAATGCAACTCAACAGAGCAAAATGTTATCAGAAGGCATTAGAAAAATTCCTTAAAAACCTGAGTATTTCAGCTACACAGTTTATCTCTCATTTTAAGACAAAACCAACTGAGGCATGAGTAAGACACACTGGACAAAATATATCTCAAAGTATTTCAGAATGTATACACTTTGCACAGCATAAAGGAAAATGCCAATGGAGAAAATTGTACTTATTGGGAAACAGTGAATTAAAAAGTGAATTAAATGAGGACTTACAAAAATGGTTTCCGTAAAAATTATTGATTTAAAATATGGAAGTTATTAATATACAACAATGAATCATTACAAATCAGCTAATGGCAATAAAATATAAGGTACAAATAAAATGCATAAATTATATATACTGAGTGTAGAGAATAGACTTACACTGAAAAGTTGCAAGTTACTCTTTTGGGGGAGAAAAAAACAAAAGAAAACACTGGCAGATAAAGTTCAGGACACAGCTTTTAAAATGGTACATGTGTACTCCTTTTTAAACCAGGTGTTGTGCTCTCTCCCTTCAACATTCCCCCATTCATGCCAGCCCCACCCAAAGCTTCTCTTCACACTCACTTCCCTGACAGGGTTCCACTACTAAAGCCATGTACTGGCCCTACAACCCCCACCACACAAACTCAGCTACCTCCAGGAGCACCCAGAAACAGTACCCAAATGCCTCTGCCCCACTTCCCTGCAACCTATGCCACACCCACCAGCTGCCCCCAAGAGCACCCAGGAACAGCACACTAACTCGTGTCCCACTTCCCTGCCCCCACAGGCCTCAGCACTAGTGCCCCCTCTAGGCACTCCCTCCCAGCAGGCACAGTGTGCTCCCTCCCCATACACTAAGTCACCCAGCCTCCAGTCCCCCTACACCTGTCCAGCCATGGTTGTTCCTCCCACAGGCCTCACCACATGGGTCTGCTCCAGTCATCACCTCACAGCCACAGGCACTGTGTACCCCAAGCCGACACACTACCCCACTCAGCCTCTGGTCCCAGGACACCTTTCCATCAAGGGTCTCTCCCCCACAAGCCTCAGAAAGAGGGCTCTCTCAAGGCACCACTTCAGATCGTGCAAGCACAGCATGCCCCCTCCCCACACACATTACCCCATCCAGCTCCTACACCACCCAGCTCTTACCCAACCCAGCTCCAGTCCCCCAATGCCTCTCCACCCAGGGCTGTGACCCCCACAGGCCTCAGCATGAGTGCCTCTTCCAATAATTGCCTCTCAGCAGTACGCACACTGCACCCCCTCACCACACCTTACCCCTCTAAGCTCCTACCACACCCAGCTTCAGTCCCCCAAAACCTCTCCACCCAGGGCCACATGCCACACACCACTAGGGACACCGAAGTCCTCCCTACCTGAGACTATCTCCCAAGTCAATAACAGCCAACAGAGGTGGTGGTGAGGGCCATGCTGCCCCTGTGGGAGGCTCCACATCCTCATCAGAAATTGTAAAGGAGAAAGAACAGCAACAGTACCTTCCCAGAGGGTGACATAGTTGTGGGGGCAGTACTGGAGCAGCTCAGGCAGCCATCAGCAGAAAGGATCTCTGAGATTTGAAGGCACTAGCTTCTCCATCATCTGCAGGCCGTTTTTAGGCTGTCCAGAAACCCACTGTGCAGATGCAGTTTGGGCTAAGTCCCTGCATGTATCAGTGAATGTGTGCAAACTGCATGCATATGTGTTTCACGGGCGGGGCTGTGAGCAGGGATGTTCCCAGTCACTGCCTCACAGCTACAGACACAGTGTGCCCCTCCAGAGGTACTACCTCACCCATCTCTGGTCCCCTAAGACCTCTCCAGCCAGTGCCATGCCCCTACAAGCCTCAGTACAAGTGCCCCCTCCAGGCACCCCCTAGCAAGAACAGGAACAGGGCATCCCCTCCCCACGCACTACTCCACCCAGCTCCTACCCCTCTAAGCTCCAACCCACTCAGCTCCAGTCTCCCAATGCCTCTCAGCCAGGGTGCACCCCCATAGGCCTCAGCACAAGCACCCACTCTAGGCATTGCCTCACAGCAACAGGCACAGTGAAAGCCCTCCCCACGCACTACCCCATCCAGCCACTTGTGCCCTCCAGTGAGGGCCTTGCACCCACAGGCCTCAGCAAGAATGCCCTCTCCTGGCATCTCCTCACAGGTACAAACACAGTGTGCCCTCTCCCCATAAACTACTCCACCCAGCTACTACCCCACCCAGCTTTGGTCCCCTGTAACCTCTTCAGACAGGGTCACGTCCCCACAAGCCTCACCAAGAGCACTCCTTCCAGGCATCACCTCACAGGGACAGGCATATTGTGCCTCCTTCCCACACACTTCCCCACCCAGTTCCTAAACCACCCAGGTCCAGTCCCCCAACCCTCTCTAACCAGGGCAGTGCCCCCTCCACAGGCCTCAGCATGAGCACCCACTCCAGGCACACTTCACAAAAAATGGCACAGCACGCCCCCTACTCACACACTACCCCACCTAGCACCTACCCCACCCAGTTCGGTCCCCCAACACCTCTCCAGCCAGCGCCATATACATCACACACTGCTGAGGACACTGGAGCCCTCCCTACCTGAGGCTCTCTTACCAGGCCATCAGGAAGGGTCTTGGGGACTTGAAGGAACATGCCTCTCCACTGTCTGCTGGACACTTCTAGCTGCCTGGAAACTCATGATGCAGAAGCAGTTTTCTGTATGCCCACCCAAGCATGTGTGCATCATGCATGCACCTGTGCCTTGAAGGCAGGGCTTTGCTCAGGCATGTTACCAGGCAAAGCCTACCAGCAACAGTCATGGTGCGCATCCTCCCAATACACTACCCCACCCAGCTTGGGTCCCCTAACATCTCTATCCTGGGCCCTTCTCCCACAGACTCAGCATAGTCACCCCTTCAGTCACTGCCTCCAAGGGACAGGCAAAGAACGTCCCCTCCCCTGCACTACCCCACCCACTCCTACCCAGGGAGCTTCTACCTTACCCACCTCCTACCCCACCAACCCTGCTCCTGGTTCCCTAAGAACTCTCCAGCCAGGGTCCCATCCCCCACAGACCTCAGCAGGTCGCCCCTTCCATGAACACCTCTGCAGGAAGAGACCCAGTGTGCCTCCTACTACACCACACAGCTCTGGATCCAGGATGCCACTCCAGCCGTGGCTGCACCCCACAAACTGCTGGACACACTGGCACCCTCCCTACATGAGGTTCTCCTCCCAGATCCACAATGCCCAACAGGAGCATAGTGGGTGAGCACCAGTCTGTCCTAGTGGGAGGCCTCAAATCCTCACCAGGAACCTGGAAGTGGTAAGGACAGCGGCTACATTTTACCAGGAGGGAAGCAGCCCGGCAGCCTTCTGCAGGAAGAATCTCACCTATTTGAAGACACGTGCTTCTCCACCATCTTCCGGACACTTCTAAGCCGCGGGAAACCCACTGCACCTAAGCAGTTTGCGGTGCGACCCTGTGTGTGTCAGTGCCTGCGTCAGTGCGTCAGTGTGTGCATCCGTGCGTGCATCTGTGCGTGTGTCCTAAAGGCACCTGTGAGTCGAGGGCGGGGCTGTGCCCTGCAATATTGGGGCTAGGCCACCTGGTGGACACGGTTTGAGCAGGAAACAGAGCGTCCTGGAGGATGGGAGGATGGCTTGTGTTGTGCAAGCTGCTTCCACTGCAGGGAGGCGCTGCCCAGGCGGCGGTGCTAAGGGCCAAGATCCCTGTCTGACAGAGCACGGCTGGAGGCAGCGCGGAGTCCGGTGGTGGTAGCGGTTGGGATTGATGCACACCTTTTGCTGTTTGAAGCCAAGAGAGCAATCAAGAGCCCTCCTAGCTTCAACTCGTGGGAGGGCTGCAGTTCTGGCCAAAGCAGCGCTAGTCACTAAATAACTGGAGCCAAACTTGGCAGTGGGAAAGTTGCAGGCACCTATCTAGGGACATGGTAGTGGTGACGAGATCGCTTGTTTGGCCATGACTGCTGAGGTTCCCTGTCATTTATAATTATATGAATGAATTTGGAAGACATTTTGCTAAGTGAAAGAAACCATGTCACCACTTGGTAATTAAGTTCTTTATTTATGTTATCCTTTCAACAAACTTTGAGTTCTCTTGTATGTCTGTCAAATAATGTGTCTTGTGGTGGAAATAACCAGTCCATCTGCTCTGGTGACAAGGTTTAATCACAAAATTCAAGAAACTGAATGTTGAATCAGTTCCAAGTTGTGCCAAGTCATCCCATGCTTTAATTCTCACCCTCACCTTTAGAATACTGCAAGCCTGGGCAAGCTAATCTATGGAAGGATGAAAACAGTGAAACTCAGACAATCTAAATTGAAGTTATCCTCAAGAATAGTCTAAAAATCTTAAGCAAAAAAAAATATGCTGGAGGAATCCCAATACTCATTTCAGAGACAAAACAACAACAATAAAAAGCATGGTAATCATAAAAAGTGTACATAGAAATCAGACTAGAATACAAGAAACAGAGACAAACTCACACTTATATATTCATTTGATTCTTGACAAAGGGCCCAAAAACATGGAATGGAGAAAAGACAGCTTGGCCCATGTTTTTATTGTGTGGCTGTTGTTCTTAAAGATTTAAAATGTTTATAATACGTTTTAGATATTAATCCTTTATTGGGTATGTGGTTTGAAGTGGTTTTCTTTAATTTTGTAATTACATTTTCATTGTTTTGATTGTTTCTTCTGCTGTGTAGAAGCTTTTTAGTTCCACGTCTCCATTTTAGTTTATATTGTCTGTGGTTTTGGTTTTATAACCCAGAAATCATATCCAAGAAAGGTTACTGACAAAAAGCTCCTAATTTCTACAGTGGTTAATTTTTGGTGTCCTACACTGCAAGTATTATATTTCAGTCTTTAGTGTCTATTGATGTGATTTTTTATTATGTAAGATAAAAATTTAATTTTATTCTCTTACTAGTGTATATTCAATTTTCTTATTAGCATTTGTTACAAATATTGTCCTTTCCCCTTTGTGTCTTTTTGAAAACTTTGCTGAAGTTCACTTGGCATATATGTGTGTTTTATTTCCAAGTTCCATGTTTCAGTGTTACATATGTCTGTCATTATGCAAGGAAAATAATATTTTAATGAACTATGTAGTATATTTTGAAATCAAAAATTGTGATTACTCCTTCAACATTATTCATTGTCAAAATTAATTTGGAAAATTGTGGCTTTTGTGGTTTTATATGAATTAGTATAAAAATAAATATTGCCTTTGCTATGTCTGTTGCAAAGGCCATTGGCATTGTGTGGAGGATAGTATTGAATTTAAAAATTACTTTGGGTGTTAGAGGTATTTTAACCATATCAACTCTTAACACAAAATCACAGGATGTTTATTTATTTGTACCTGCTTAAATTTATTTTATCAATGTTTCATAGTTTTCACTGTACAATTTTTACCTTTTAACTAAGTCAATCCTGAATTATCTTACTGTTTTGAGGCTATTGTAAATGACATTTAATTTATTTATTTATTTTTTTGCTTTTAGGGTTTATTGTTAGCATATGAAATGTAACTGAATTTTGTTTGTTGATTTCATGTCTTGTAAACTTTTTATATTCATTTATTTTGACAAAATTATTTTTAGACACTTTAGGAAGAATCTACATGTAAGACTAAGTCACATGAAAACAAAAGTATTTTCATTTCTTTACAATGCAGATGTTTTATTACTTTTCTTCCACTATTTCTCTGAATTATACTACCAGTATTATATGGGAGAAAACTGATAAAGGTGGGCCCCCTTGTCTTGCTCATGATGTTGGAAGAAAAGCTTTATTTTTTTGTTGTTGATTATAATATTAGTTGTGGACTTTTCATATATTGATTTGATTATATTGAATTAAATTACTACTTACTAAGTTTATTATGGGATTTTTTTTTGCCATGAAAATATGCCAAATTTTGTAAATGTTTTCTCTACATCTATTTAGATTCTCTCTCAATCATGTGTTTGTTTAAATGTGATATATCATGTTAATTGGTTTCAGCATTTGTATAATCTTTTAATGTATGATTAGATAACTTTCTGCTGTTATTCTTTGAGAGATTAACATCTATTTTAATCAGGGATATTAACCTGTAATTTTATCTGATTTTAATACAATTATCTAACACTAGTATCAGGATAATGCTGTACTCATAAAATTAATTGTGTTATGTTATTTTCACTTTTCCAGAGAAGTTTAAAAAATAATTGGCATATTAAAGAAATTAGGAGAATTTACCTGTGAATTGATCTGGTCTTGGGATTCGTCTGTTTAACTTGTTGTCATTTCTTATTTAGTTCCCTTACCTATTGGCATGTTCTATTTCTTCATACTTCAGTTTTGGAAAGTTGTGTGTTTTTAGAAATTTGTCATTTCATTCTAGGTCATCTGTTTTTTTTTTTTTTTTTTTTTGTATAATTTTCCATAACCTCATAGCAATCTCTGCTGCAAGATTTTTCCCCTGTGGAATCAATTAGAATGTTTTCTCATTCATTTCTGATTTAATTTATTTGAATATTCTCTTTTCTCTCTTTTTATTTTAATATAAAAGTAAGTTTTATTAGTTTTTCTTACCTTTCTAAGAAAGAAAAAAAAACCTCTCACTGGTTGTTGAATTTTTTCTCTATTATTTTATAATTCTCCATTTTATTTATTTGTGCTCAATTATATTTTGTATATGAATGACTTTGTACTTATTTTCCTAGTGTGTTGCTCAGTATAGAGTGTCTGTCAAAATATGTGAGGCTCTAGGGTCTATCACCAGCACTGCACAAAATGATGATAATAGTAATATTAGGTTGGCTGTGTATGTTCTCTCTTCTTTTTGTAAATTTATTGAATTTACTTGTTCTGACAAAATTTTCTATAAACTTCCTGGTTTTGCTACCTCTCTTAAGTTTCTGAATTGGGTTTTGATTTTCATTTCTCTCAACATACATTCTACTACACATTCTGATTTCTTGTTTGCTACATTTGTTGTTCAAGAGTATGCTGTTTAATTTCTACTTATAAATTCTAAATTAATTTCTACTTATAAATTTCTACTTATAAATTTTCCCATTTTCATTCCTTTATTAGTTTCTGGTTTCATTCAACTGTAGTCAAAAAACATACATTATATACAGTGTCAAAGTTCTTAAATATTTAAAATATTTTGGGGACGTAACACATAATCTTTCCTAAAGAATGTTTTGTGTACACTTGAGGAAAAATGTGATTTCTTTCATTATTGAGTAGGTATATTGATCTATATGTTTCTATAAATTTAATGTATTACTAACTGTTATTATGTCTCACACTTTATATAATTTATTGTATAATGATATGTTTTTTGGACAGTATACATACTCATTTCCTGTTATTCTATAAACAATACAACTTATTAGCAGTGTTTCTTTTTTCTTTTCTTTTCTTTTTTTAAAGGGTTTAATTTGTCTCTTGGTTATAAAACTCCAACTCAAAGGCCCACATTTGTCTATTGCCTTTTTGATTGTAGAGTTAAAGATGATATGGAGTATAGCATAGTGAGAGACATGGAGCACTCACTCTTGTTGATAAAACAAACTATAATTTTCATTAATTAACAGGAGCAAGTGTAAATTCAACCTTTCAAATCATAGTAAAAAAATCTCAAAATCCTATATAGGTACATAATATTCTGCATTCATGTTACTGGTCACTACCATAATTAGGGAATTTTAAATCTTCAGAAGTGTTTAGACACATCTCATCGATAAGAAGCAATTATTGCATTTATTAATCAACAGAAAAAAAGTTAAGCAAATAATATTGTTTACTCACTAGTGTTTTCTATGGGAAATATCATTTTTATACCACAGTTGCTAATAACACAATCTTTATTAAAGAATTATATGGAAATACAGAAACAGCACACCAAGTCAGTCTTGACTAACAGTTTATGCATGGAGGTGCAAGAATTTTTCTGCACCACATTTACTTTGTAATGAGCATATTCTCTCTGTAGTGTCTCATTAAAATGTTATATTTTTTCACCATTAATTTATTCAGAATTTATTAGTGAACCAAAATTTTCCCTATTCTCATTAAATTAAACCACAAAAACTTATATTGCCATTTTGGCCTGGAATGATTTATTCCTTTGAAAAGCACCTTAAGCTTTTTTCTTACAAATTGCTTATAATTGAGAATGTTAACACTTTTTTGTAATTAAGTCTTTCATAATTCTTTATTAGTGTTCAATTTCCAGGATGTGTTTCCAAAGGTAATGTACTTCAGATTGCATTGTAACAGGTACAACACTTACAATACTATTAATAAGCCTTGTATAATAATCAACTCTTTATTACAATGTAATTTACAAGAGTATGTGACTCATAATCACACACATTATTGTGCTATGAATAAATTTTATTTAGTGAAATTTTCTAAGAAAGTCATCATTTGTGTACCTAGAATTTATTTCAAACTGAAAGGCCTGAAGAGTTGCTTCAGGTTGCCCTCAAGGCTTTTTAACCCACACTGCCAGGAAAATTACAGTAAGGTAATATTTGCAGCCCTCGAGGAAATGCATGGTATTATGCCTGTGTCAGGTTTTACAACAGGTTTCAGCGGCATGTGGGGGTTTTATATTTTTTGTTTAAGGAAAAAATCACTCTTCAAGAATTTTCTTTTGCATACTATTTTAAAAATTGGGAACAAATACTTCTTTACTCTGGGTCTCTATAACCTAATGTGCATCAAGAGGGAAAGGCACATATTGTTTCCTTATAGGGACAACTCTTTTCACCTATAGTATTAAATCACTTTATTACAGATATTAGAACTCTACTGCCACATGGCCAAGTCAATCAAGAGGGCTTAGATGATAGCTGGGCAAATTTTAATGTGTTTATTTCTACAGTTAGTTTTTATAAAAAGTTCTGTGAAAAAAAGGAATCCTATAAATAGTAAAAGGAGGCAAATAGTGCTCTGTGGCCTTAAGTAAATGGTGTTAATGCATTTGTACATAAGGTAAAGTTGCTCTTCCCACAAAAAGGAGAAAAATAAAGCTAGAGATAGCACAACTTTTTTATATCAGGAGTTGGGTGCAGGAAATATTTCATCCCATGTTTGGAGGACATAAATAGCTATTAATGCATTTACTTATTTTTTTCTCCAGGCAATATCATCTATGCCTTCCACCTCTTTCTTCTACTCTTTCCTACAGAAATCCACATCAAATGAAACAAATTCACAACACTCTATTATTTGAGTATAGGGGCTGAGGCCAAACTGCCAGCAACACAGCTAGAACCACAGCCCTCTGAAACAGTAGTGTTCCTGGGAGAATGTGAAACAGCCATTCAAACAATATTTGCCTAATTTTACAGAAAGATACTGGAAATAAACAGGTGCATGGAATTCAACAGTTGGCTAAAGGTGTTTTATATTCAGTTGTTTGGGAGTATAACTGATTCAGTTTCTCTGAATCTTCTGGTTAGAAAACAAAAGATTACACTATCAACTCTTAAAGTACATCAAGACAAGAAAAAAAGTCACTTGAGGATAGCATGGCCTTTGCATTTAAGGTGAATCTGCAACAGGAGATCTGCTCAACTCACAGATCTGAAGATTCTGGGGGGAAGATGAGCCCTAAGTGACCAGCTGTCACTGAGATGTACAGATAATTACTTAGTAGATGTTTTCCGAGTAAACCACATGTGGCTACTGGGCAAGCTGAAGAAAGAGAATAAATCTTGTTCTTCACATGCTTAGTTGTTTTGACAGTGATATCCAAATTCTGAAAAGACATTGACTTTTTACAGAACATTAATAGGACAAGCCAACTCACTTTCAAAGTAGCTCAACTCTTAGAATTTCCTTAGTACCAATGACTTGAACTATAAACAATTCAAACCACTGGGTCATGCTCAGTCAATAAGTTAAAACTACAAGGATCAAAAAGTACTAAGAGAATCAGTGAAAAACAAGTCCTATTTACCAAAGGACTGGGATTTTGAAAATAGTTTAGTGTATTCTGTACAGAATGGGTTACCAAGGAATTATATTTTTATTATGGCTCTAAGGTGGATGCACCTCAGCGTCCCTTGTCACTCCCCCAAATCAAGCCCCAGTGGCAATGACAGTATCATGAAACCTAGCCTCCCTCCCACCCCACTGCCTCAGTCTGGCTGGGCACAAAATCACGAGCCACTCACAGCTTTATAGATTCAAACAGCAATTCTTTATTCCCAATCTCACACCAGCCTTCTACAAACACGTTCTGGGGAAATCCACGTTCTCTGCCCAAATCCACACCTCCACTGGGCTTCTGTCTTCTAAAAATACTGTCTGAATCCTGTGAGAACTCAAGGGGAACTCAGGCAGCAGGATACGCCATATTCCCAGCAGGAATAACCTTAAACCCTGATCCACCCTAAACCCGGATCCGCCCTGGTCCTTGAGCAAGGTCACCTTACATGCAATGTTACTGCAAAATGTCCAAGGCAAGTCCTATTTCCACAAGTCCTTCCACTAAGCAGCATGGGGTACGCTGGCAAGGAAATTGTCATACCTACTTGGCTAATGGCTCTCAGTACCCCACCCCCATAACCATACCTGCTGTCTGTGGTCCAGTCACCCCTGCTTCACAAGCTGCAGAGAAACTGCTGCTGCTCACTCCAGTAAATACAATACACAGGATAGGGGGCAGAGAGGGAGAGCCTTTTTGGTGGGTCACATCCAGCCAGGCTGATAAAGATATGGCATGTCTTGTACCCAACACTCAAATGGTGACATTTGCTTTAAGGAAAGACCTGGGAACCTGGATAGGGCTCTCCATCACACCAGAAGTCATCAGCTTGAGAGGTTCCCAGGGGCCAAACCTCTCAGGGCAGGTCACTGGCACACATTTATCCCATATAGGGGTGTGTTTAGATATAAGAATACCCTATGGATCCATTTCCACAATCTAAGGCATACATGCTGCTTCTCCTACTGTCCTTATATATTTGTAAATGGGGCTGAGAATGGAACACAGAGCCTTGGACATGCCAGGCAAGTGTGCTACAGATGAGCTACAGTCCCAGCTCATGTGGTAACTTTTTGAAAAATGTGTCTGAGACATAATTATATAAGGTGATGTATACAGATATGTAAAAAGTAATTTCTAAGAAATAAAACATTAGAGGGGTTGGGGTTGTAGATCAGTGTTAAGAGTACTTGGCTAGCATGGGAGAGCCCCTGGGTTTGATCCTCAGCACCACAAAAAAATTAAGGAGTAAAATAAAGGCATTGTGTCCAACATCCCCCCCAAAATACAATAATAAAAATAGATTATATATATGCATGTAAAATGATTACAATGGACAACTTCAGGGTAAAATTTAAAAATTTGACACAATAACAATGTGAGACCCTGGGTTTGATCCTCAGCACCACAAAAAAATTAAGGAGTAAAATAAAGGCATTGTGTCCAACATCCCCCCCAAAAAACAATAATAAAAATAGATTATATATATGAATGTAAAATGATTACAATGGACAACTTCAGGGTAAAATTTAAAAATTTGACACAATAACAATGAATAACTTATTTAAATTGAAATTCTTGGGCTAAAGATAAGCATGCACTTTCAATTTTGGCCTATTTTCTGAAACTTCTCTGCAGAAGAGTTGTGACAATTTTGTATGGCAGCTCTCAGAGCATGACAATTCCATTTTCCAACACTGTTGACATTAGATTTTTCTCACTCTCTTTATTCTTTATATTTGTTAGGCAAAAACACACATGTACTTTATGTTTACTGTGGATGACTGTATTGTGGATGACTTTATGTTTACTGTGGATTGACTGTATTGTGGAAAGTCATCTCAATGTTTGGTATGTCATCTTTTAAACAGCCAATAATGGGTTTTCCCATTTTTATCTGCTAGTTGTTTCTCCTTATTGACTTGAATGAGCTCGTTCTGTGATTAAGCTGTGGTGAACTGTGCAGACACCCATAGGAGCATCCCCAAAATACTGTTCTCTAGCAACTGGCAACAGTTTTTCCCCTTTCAGAGAGTCCTTTGCTGGCTTGAGAATTCTGGTTTTTCTTCTCAATTTGCAATCAAAGTCCAAAGTTTTCCAAGGGTCTAGCAGGTGTCTGCCCATGGACAGAATGGTCCTGGGCAGAGCCTGTAGTCAGGCTGGGTTCTGTTGTGGCAGGAGGAACACAGGGCTCTACTGAGCCTGGCTCCATTGCAGGTTGGTGAGGCAGATCTTGGCTAAGCCTAAGCTCTGGCAGCGGTGGGCAGATGGTGGTGGCAGGACTGGAGCAGAATAAAGTTGGGCCTACCCTGTGCCTGGGTTCCCTTGCACTTCAGGCAAGCTGAATCTGGGCTGAGTATCAGCACTGCCTGGAGTCAGCCAGTGGCGGGATGAACTAAGGCCTACCCTAGGTAAGGACTCCCATGCAGGGCAGAGCCCCAACTCTGTCGGAGTTCAGCCAGTGGTGCGATGGAGGTGGGCTTACCCTAAGAAGAGGCTCAAGTGAAGTTGAGTGGAGAAGATCAGGCCTGGGTCTGACCTCCACAGGGTTCCACCCATGGCAAGATGGAACTGTGCTTACCCTTGCCCAGGCTCTCACACAGCTGGCCTGGGCTGTTGATCAGGGAGGAGCCAGAGCTCCAGAAGTTGTACACCTGTGAGCAGAGTGGGTCCCAGGTAGGTCCTGAGCTCTGTTGGTGGTCTGCTCATGGCGGGAAGGAGCCAGGCCTACCTTGGGCCAGGCTCCTGTCAGTGAGGCTGAACTGGGCTGGGGCTGAACTCTGACAGATGTCTTCCAGTAGGCAGAGTCAGTGGTGGGTAGGGCTAGAGCTCTGGAGGACATCTGACAGTGGGCAGAGTCATTCCTGGGCTTATTCTGAGCTCCTGCAGGGGTCAGCCTGAGGCAGGATGGACCTGTGACTACCCTCTGCCAGGGGGCTTGCCTTGCAGTTCAGCGGGCAGGATCAGGCCTGGGCCTGACCTCCACATGGGTCTGCTAGTGGTAGAATGGAACTGTGCTTACCCTTGCCTAGGCTCCCTCACAGCTGAATTGGCTGATCAGGCAGAAGCCTGAGTTCTGGAAGGTATTCGCCTGCACCTGGCCTGAACTCTGGATGTTGTCAGCTTGTGGCAGGCTGGGAGGGAGCCAGGCCTAAATTCAGCCAGGCTCCCAGGCCTGTGAGCAAGGCTGACTTGGGCTGGGGCTGAACTCTGGAAGGTGTCTTCAAGTAGGTGTAGTAAATATGGGGTAGAGCCTGAGCTCTGGTGGGCATCTAATAGTGGGCAGAGTCATTCCTGGGCTGAGTCTGAGCTCTGGCTGGGGTCAGCCTGAGGCGGGTTGGACCTGGGACTACTCTCTGCCCGGGCTGCTGCCTCATGTCATCTTGGGAGATCTGGGGAGATACTGAGCTCCCAAGGATGTCTGCTGGTGAGCAGAGGCAGTCCTTGGACAAGCTGAAGGATGCAAGGTCATCAGGAGGTGTTGGGTAGAAACTGGGCCTTCTCTGGGGCCTGGCTCCTGGGCAGAGCTTGAGCCCAAGGTAGTCCTGACTCTATCTCACCTCCAGCATTGCGTGGGATCCTCATCCTGTCCCTCTCCAGGCCTCACTAGACCTTCTCACTCTGCTCCTTAAACAGCAACCCAAAGGGCCTTTTAAAAACAAACACAATTTATATAGGATCTATAAAAGTGTATCGAAGCATTCTACTGTCATGTGTAACTAATTAAAGCAAAATAAAAATTTTAAAAAGTAGGTCAGCAATTAGGACTTTGGTCAAGATGTAGCCATAATACACTTATCTTAAATACAATGGAAAAAAGAAGACAGACCATGTCACCCTCTAATGTGAAAATTTCCAGTGATTTTTCATCTTGCTCCATATAAAACCCAAAGCCCAATGAGGTCCCACAGGGACCGCTGGAAACTTCTCATTCCATAGCTTGCCTTGGGAGCCTGCAGGGCCATGCCAACTCTCTTGCTGCATTAGGGCTCTAGTGCTGCCATTTCCTCTCCAAGGGTGTCATCTGGATTCAATGAGTATAGGGATAATGCTCAGTGTCCTCAGAGCCCAGAATTGTGGCAGTCACACAGTTCTCATAATGATGTTGAAGGTTCTCTACACTGTGGTGTCTTTGGTAAATTGCTTGGCCACTCACTGGTTTTTCTCTCTTGGATAGCCCTGAGAACTTCTCAGCCCAGGAAGAATGACAAGGCTGCCGCAACCAGCATGACCCAACTCGAGATTTCAGCTAGGTGTCATGACAGAGAATCAACAGGTCATGTCCAAACTCAGAAAACCAGATTATAACTGTACTGGGATCTTGTAATGGTATGCAGAAGCCCACAGGTGTGCTCGGGCTCAGTCCACCAGGAAAATAGCCTGATGAACAGGCAGAGTCTGGACTCAGGCTGGGTTCTGCTGTGGCAGTAGGAATGCAGACCTACACTGGGCCCCGACTCCATTGCAGGTTGGTGAGGTGGATCTGGGCCAAGCCTGAGCTCTAACAATGGTTGGCAGGTGACCAGGTGACGGTGGCTAATCTTTGCCTCGGCTTGCACCACAAGTTGTCCTAGCAGATCTGGATGAATTCTGAGCTCTCAAGGTTGTCTGCTGATGAATGGAAGCAGTCCTGGGCAGAGCCTAAGGATCTGCAGACTTCAGCATGTGTTGGGTAGAACCTGGGCCTTCCCTGGGGCCCAGCTTCTTGGCAGAGCTTGAGTGGCAGCAGGGGTTGTCTGGTGGCAGGATGGAACCTGGTGTACCCTGGTCACAGTTGCCATGCAGGTGGGCGAGGTGGTCCTGAGCCGACCCTAAGCTACAGTGGCAATGTGGCGGGGGCAGGATGAACTTATGCGTACCCTGTGCCTGGGCTCCATTACACTTCAGGTAGGCTGAATCTGGGCAGATTCTGAGCTCAGGCGGGGATCAGCTGGATGGGGGATGGACCAAGGCCTACCCTAGGTAAGGATCTCTGGGCAGGTGGAATAAGCTGATCAGGGCAGAGCACCAGCTCTGGCAGAGGTCAGCCCATGGTGGGATGGAGCCAGGCCTACCTTGGGCCAGGCTCCCACACTTGTCATCCAGGCTGCTCTGGGCTGGTGCTAAACTCTGGCAGATGTCTTCCAGTAGATGGAGTCAGTGCAGGGCAGAGCCTGAGCTATGGAGGTCATCTGACAGTGGGTGGAGTCATTCCTGGGGTAAGTTTGAGCTCCTGCAGGGGTCAGCCTGAGGCAGGATGAACCTGTGAGTACCCCCTTCCTACACTCCAGTGCACTTCAGCGGGAGAATCAGCTTGGGCCTGACAGGGTTCCACTGGTGTGGGAATGGAACTGTGCTTACCCTTGCCCAGGCTCCTGCACAGTTGGCCTTGGCAGATCAGGCAGGAGCCTGAGTTCTGGAAGGTATTTGCCTATGGGCAGAGGCAGCCCTGCTTCTGGCCTGAGCTTTGGTGAGGGTCTCCTGGTGGTGGGAGGGAGCCTGACCTACCTTTGTCCAGGCTCCCAGGCCTTTCAGCAAGGCTAACCTGGGCTGGGCCTGAACTCTGGCAGGTGTCTTTCAGTAGGCAGAATCAGTGCAGGGCAAAGCATGAGCTTTAGAGGGCATCTGACATGTGGGTGGAATCAGTCCTGGGCTGAGTCTGAGCTCTGACGGCGTCAGTCTGAGGCGGGTTGGATCTGTGACTACCTTCTGGCAAGACCATCACTCATGTCATCTTGGAAGATCTTGGTAGATCCTGAGTTCCCAAGGATTTCTGCGGGTGAGCAGAAGCAGTCCTTGGGCAAGCCAAATGTTGCAAGGTCGTCAGGAGGTGTCAGGAAGAAACTGGACCTTCCCTGGGGCCCGGCTCCTGGGCAGAGCTTGAGCCCAAGGTAGGTCTGGCTCCATCCTGCCTCCAGCATCGTGAGGGAACCTCCTCCTGGCACTCCTCAGGCCTCACTAGGCCTCCTCACTCTGCTCCTTCACCGGTGGCCACAGGGGCCTTTTAAAAACAAACCCAAATGATATAGGATCTATCAAAGTCCATCAATGCATTCTACTATCATGTATAACTCCTAAAAGCAAATGAAAACTTTTAAAAAGTAGATCAGCAATTAGGGCTTTGGTCAACATGTGGCAGAATGAATCAGTCTTCAATATAATGGAATAAGAAGACATACCATGTCACCTTATAACGTGAAATAAGGTCTCAGTGCACATTGTCTAGTTTTTTTCTTGTTGAAATAGCCCTAAGTTGAAGCACACAAAAATAACTTTTTCCAAGAACTCTAGGATAAAACAAGAAAATACCCAGTTCCTGAAAAAAATCCCCCAATTATTTGGTCAGATTTCTTTGATACTGCACAGATTTATCTGTTCTCTTGCACCACTAGGCTTCCCAATTTTGGGACTCCTAGGAACAGTGGTTCTCTAAACTGGTTAGGGTTAGTGTTAATATTCCTGTTAGGGTGAGGGCTAGGGTTAGAGCTAGTGTTATGGTTAGAGTTACTTTTTGTCTAATTTCTTTGATACTGGACAGGATTCATCTTTTTCCTAGCCTAACTATGTTCACCATGTTTGGGCCTTCTAGGTTCAATGGTTCACTGTCAGGAACAGTTTGTATTTTCAGGTTTCACTGCTTTGTGACCTATATGGGTGAATGGAGATCGAGCTGGAAATCAAACAGGGTTTGTGCTAGCAACTTGAAACTTCACAAACTCAATCAATTCTCAGTGCACATTGTCTGTTTTTTTTTTCTTGTTGAAGTAGCCCTAAGCTGAAGCACGCAAAAACAACTTTATCTGAGCACACTCTAGAAGACAACAAGGAAATACACAATTACTGAAATACCTCCCCCAATTACTTGGTCAGATTTCTTTGATACTGCACAGGATTCATCTGTTTGCATTTCCCACTAGGCTCCCCAACATTGGGACTCCTAGGGTCAAGAGTTCTCTAATCAGGTTAGGGTTATTTTTAGGGTTAGGGATAGAGTTAGAGCTAGTGCTAGAGATAGAATTAGTTTTGGTCTAATTTATTTGATACTGGGCAGGATTCATATTTTATCTAGCCTAACTACGCTTGCCAAGTTTGGGCCTTCTAGGTTCAACTGTGCACTGTCAGGAACAGTTTGTATTTTCAGGTTTCACTGCATTGTGACCTATATGGGTGAATGGAAATCGAGTTGGAAGTCAAACAGGGTTTGTGCTAGCTGCTTGAAACTTCACACACTCAATCAGTTCTTCGTGTCAATTGTCTATTTTGTTTCTTGTTGACATAGTCCTAAGCTGAAGAATGCAAAAACAATTTTATCCAAGAGCACTCTAGGAGACAACAGGGAAATAACAAGATACTGAAATACATCCCCCAAATATTTGATCAGATTGCTTTGATACTACACAGGATTCATCTGTTCACTTGCCTCACTAGGTGCCCCAAGTTTGGAACTCCTAGGATCAATGGTTCTCTAAACAGGTTAGTGTACGTTTAGGATTCAGATACTGTTAGGATAAGGGTTAGAGGTAGTGTTAGGGTTAACATTAGTTTTGGTCTAATTTCTTTGATACTGGGCAAGATTCATCTTTTATCTAGCCTAACTATGCTTACCAAGTTTGGGCCTTCAAGGATCAACGGTTTGTTGTCAGAAACAGTTTGAATTTTCCTGTTTCACTGAATTTTGACCTATATGGCTGAATGGAAATCAAACAGGATTTGTGCTAGATGCTTGAAACTTTATGTATTCATTCAGTTCTCACTGTGAATTGTCTCTTTTGTTTCTTGTTGAAGTAGCTCTAAACTGAAGGATGCAAAAACAACTTTATCAGAGCCCACTCTACGAGACAACAGGGAAATAACCAGTTACTGAAATATCTCCCCCAATTTTTTGGTCAGATTGCTTTGATACTGCACAGGATTTATCTATTTACTTTCCCACTAGACTCCTCAAGTTTGGAACTCCTAGGATCAATGGTTCCCCAAACAGGTTAGTGTGCGATTAGGGTTCAGATAGGGTTAGAACAAGAGTTAGAACTAGTGTTAAGTATAGCATTAGTTTTGGTCTAATTTCATTGATGCTGGGTAGGATTCATCTTTGAACTGGCCTATGTAAGCTCACCAAGAGTGGGTCTTCTAGTATCAATAGTTTGCTGTCAGAAACAGTTTGTATGTTCAGGTTTCACTTCATTATGACATTTACTGATGAATGGAATTTGAGCTGGAAATCAAACAGGGTGTGTGCTAGCTGCTTGAAACTTCACACACTCAATTAGTCCTCATTGTGCATTGTCTGGTTTTGTTTTCTGTTGAAGTAGCCTTAAGCTGAAGCACACAATAATAGCATTATCTGAGAGCACCCTATGAGGAAACAGGGAAATACTCAGTTACTGAAATGCCTCTCCTAATTATTTAGTCATATTGCTTTGATACTGCAAAGGGTACATCTGTTCGCTTGTCCCATTAGGCTCCCCAAGTTTGGGACTCCTAGGATCAATGGCTTTCTAATCAGATTAGGTTTAGTGTCAGTGTTAGGGTTAGGGTTAGTTTTAGGGCTAGGGTTAGAGCTAGTGTTAGGGTTTCAGTTAGTTTTGGTCTAATTTCTTTCTCATCTCATCTGCTATGTCTGCAGAGTATAGCATATTGTGTCACATGTTTTATGCACTCATTGGTTTAGTGTATACATAATACATGTGAAATATACAGCATTCATATATATAAATTAGTCACGTTTTATTTCTATCTTCTTTTTTTCTGACAGATTCTGTAAGCCTATCTAAGACCCAGAAAGCAGTTCTATCACTTCAAAGAATAATAAAACACAACAAAGGTCTCTGCACACAGTGTACACTTCAGGTTAAAAAGATGCACAACTGGAAAATGAGATTCATGAGCTAAAAAAGAGGGTATCAGAGTTTAAGCAAGAAAATACAGAATTGAAACAACAACTTCACAATCTGAGGTATTACATCCTAGATTGAAAGAAGGGGTGGAATCCTTTTTATTATTTCAGTAGAAATAAAAAGGAGATTTTTTTTTTACTGCTGACTTATCTGATAGCAGTTTGCAAGGGAGAAAACTTGAATTAATTATAAAATTCTTGCAAATATGATAGCATATTATTAAATGTGATTCTTTCTTTTTTTAAATTCAATTTTTGTATTCTCTATGTGTATTTATTTATTTTTTCTTTTTTGTGTGTGAATTGGTCTATTTATTAAAAAAAGATTAAATAATGACAATCTGGACATGAATATAGCCCTGTGTAGAGAACTTGGTTAACATGCTTGAGGCCTAAATTTTAATCAAACAAAAACAAACAAAGGAAGGTTATTAATTATTGTACATGTGGCTAGATTCTATTTATCATTTCGGATATGATAGTGTGTACTCTATTTACATGATCTCTCTAAACACTCTTAATACCTTTTTTAATTAGTGAGCTTCCATTCTGCTTGTATAATTTCAAATGTTCATATGGCGTATTGCTTTTGCCACTCGCAGCCATAGTACTTTCTTCTATTCTATTTTTCTTTTCTTTTTTTAAATTGATTGTTCACATCATTACAAAGCTCATGACATATCATCTTTCCTACTTTTGATTCAAGTAGGTTATGAACTCCCATTTTTACACCGTATACAGATTGCAGAATCACATCGGTTACACATCCACATTTTTACATACTGCCATATTAGTGACTGTTGTATTCTGCTACCTTTCCTATCCCCTACTATCCACCATCCCCTCCCCTTCCATCTTCTGTCTCTACCCCATCTGCTGTAATTCAATTCTCTCCCTTGTTTTTTTTCCTTTCCCCTCATAACCTCTAATATGTAATTTTGCATAACAATGAGGGTCTCCTTCCATTTCCATGCAATTTCCCTTCTCTCTCCCTTTCCCTCCCACCTCCTCTCGTCTCTGTTTAATGTTAATCCTTTCCTTATGCTCTTCCTCCCTGCTCTGTTCTTAGTTGCAATCCTTATATCAAAGAATACATTTGGCATTTGTTTTTTAGGGATTGGCTAGCTTCACTTAGCATAATCTGCTCTAATGCCATCCATTTCCCTGCAAATTCCCTGATTTTGTCATTTTTTAATGCAGAGTAATACTCCATTGTGTATTAATCCCACATTTTTTTATCCATTCATCTATTGAAGGGCATCTAGGTTGGTTCCACAGTCTAGCTATTGTGAATTGTGCTGCTATGAACATCAATGTGGCAGTATCCCTATAGTTTGCTATTTTAAGTTCTTCAGGGAATAGTCCGAGAAGGGCAATAGCTGGGTCAAATGGTGGTTCCATTCCCAGCTTTCCCAGGAATCTCCATACAGCTTTCCAAATTGGCCGCACCAATTTGCAGTCCCACCAGCAATGTACAAGTGTACCCTTTTCCCCACATCCTAGCCAGCACTTGTTGTTTTTTGACTTCATAATGGCTGCCAATCTTACTGGAGTGAGATGGTATCTTAGGGTGGTTTTGATTTGCATTTCTCTGACTACTAGAGATGGTGAGCATTTTTTCATGTACTTATTGACTGATTGTATGTCCTCCTCTGAGAAGTGTCTGTTCAGGTTCTTGGCCCATTTGTTGATAGGGTTATTTGTTATCTTATTGTTTAATTTTTTGAGTTCTTTGTATACTCTGGATATTAGGGCTCTATCTGAAGTGTGAGGAGTAAAAATTTGTTCCCAGGATGTAGGCTCCCTATTTACCTCTCTTATTGTTTCTCTTGCTGAGAAAAAACTTTTTAGTTTAAGTAAGTCACATTTGTTGATTCTTGTTATTAACTCTTGTGCTATGGGTGTCCTATTAAGGAATTTGGAGCCCGACCCCACAATATGTAGATCAGAGCCAACTTTTTCTTCTATCAGACACAGAGTCTCTGATTTGATATCAAGTTCTTTGATCCATTTTGAGTTAACTTTTGTGCATGGCGAGAGAAAGGGATTCAATTTCATTTTGTTGCATATGGATTTCCTGTTTTCCCAGCACCATTGTTGAAGATGCTATCCTTCCTCCATTGAATGCTTTTAGCCCCTTTATCAAATATAAAAAAGTTGTAATTTTGTGGATTGGTCTCTGTGTCCTCTATTCTGTACCATTAGTCCACCCACCTGTTTTGGTACCCGTACCATGCTGATTTTGTTACTATTGCTCTGTAGTACAGTTTGAAATCTGGTATCGCTATACCTCCTGATTCACACTTTCTACTTAGAATTGCTTTTGCTATTCTGGGTCTTTTTTTTTCCATATGAATTTAATGATTGCTTTATCTATTTCTACAAGAAATGCCTTTGGGATTTTGATTGGCATTGCATTAAACCTATAGAGAACTTTGGGTAATATTGCCATTTTGATGATTTTAATTCTGCCTATCCATGAACAGAGTATATTTCTCCATCTTCTAAGATCTTCTATTTCTCTTTTTGGGTTATGTAGTTTTTATTGTATAAATCTTTCACCTCTTTTGTTAGGTTGATTCCCAAATATTTATTTTTTTGAGGATAATGTGAATGGGGTGGTTGGCCTCATTTCCATTACAGAACATTTGTCCTCGCTGATATACAGGAATGCCTTTGATTTATGTGTGTTGATTTTATATCCTGCCACTTTGCTGAATTCATTTATTAACTCTAGTAGTTTCTTTGTAGACCCTTTTGGGTCTGTTAGACATAGTATCATATCACCTAAAAATAGTGATAATTTAAGTTCTTCTTTTCCTATTTTTATGCCTTTAATTTCTTTTGTCTGTCTTATTGCTCTGGCTAGTATTTCGAGAACTAAATTGAATAAAAGTGGTGAGAGAGGGTATCCCTGTCTTGTTCCAGATTTTAGAGGGAATGCCTTCAGTTTTTCTCCATTTAGAATGATGCTAGCATGAGGCTTAGCACATATAGCTTTTACAATGTTGAGATAAGTTCTTGTTATCCCTTAGTTTTTCTAGTGATTTGAACATAAAGGGATGCTGTACTTTGTGGAATGATTTTTCTTCATCTATCGAGATGATCATGTGGTTCTTATCTTTAAGTCTATTGATGTGGTGAATAACATTTATTGATTTCTGTATATTGAACCAGCCTTCCATCCCAGGGATAAATCCTACTTGATCATGGTGCACAATTTTTTTGATATGATTTTGTATTCGATTCACCAGGATTTTATTGAGGATTTTTGCATCTAAGTTCATTAGAGATATTGGTCTCTAGTTTTCTTTCTTTGAAGTGTCTTTGTCTTGTTTCGGGATCAGGGTGATGTTGGCTTCATAGAATGAATTTGGAAGAGTTTCTTCTTTTTCTATTTCTTGAAATAACTTGAAAAGTATTGGTATTAATTCTTCTTTGAAGGTTTTGTAAAACTCCACTCTATACACATCCTGTCCAGGGCTTCTCTTGGTTGGTAGTTTTTTGATGGCTTCTTTTATTTCCTCCTTTGTTATTGGTCTGTTAAATTGTGTGTATCTTCCTGACTCAATCATGGCAAAACATATGACTTAAGAAATTTATCGATATCTTCACTATCTTCTATTTTATTGGAATATAGTGTTTCAAAATAATTTATAATTATCTTCTGTATTTCTGTAGTGTCTGTTGTGATATTGCCTTTTTCATCCCATATGTTAGTAATTTGAGTTCTCTCCCTTCTTCTCTTCATTAGCATGGCTAAGGGTCTGTCAATCTTATTTATTTTTTCGAAGAACCAACTTTAATTTTATCAATTTTTTCAATGTTTTTTTTTGTTTCAATTTCATTGATTTCCACTCTGATTTTAATTATTTCTTGCCTTCTACTACATTTGCTGTTGTTTTGCTCTTCCTTTTCTAGGGTTTTGAGATGAAGAGTGAGCTCATTTATTTATTGTTTTTTTCTTTTTTTGAGGAATGAACTCCAGGCAATGAATTTCCCTCTTAGAACTGCTTTCATTGTGTCCCATAGATTTCAATATGTTGTGTCTGTATTGTCATTTATCTCTAGGAATTTTTTGATTTCCTCCTTTATGTCTTCTGAAACCCATTGATCGATTAGTAATATATTGTTCATTGTTCAGGTGATGCAGGATTTTTCCTTCCTTCTTTTATCATTGAATTTCCAGTTTCATTCCATTATGATCAGATTAGATGCATGGTATTATTTCCACACCTTTATATTTACTTGGAGTTGCCCTATGGCATAATATATGGTCTATCTTTGAGAAGGATCCATGTGCTGCTGAGAAGAACGTTTATCCACTTGATGATGGTTGATATATTCTATACATGTCAGTTAAGTCTAGGTGATTGTTTGTGATATTGAGTTCTATAGTTTCTTTATTCAGCTTTTGTCTGGAGGATCTGTCCAATGGAGAGAGCGGTGTGTTGAAGTCACCCATAATTATTGTGTTGTGGTCTATTTGACTCTTGAATTTGAGGAGAGTTTGTTTTATGAATGTTGCAGCACCATTGTCTGGTGCACACATATTGATAATTGTTATGTCTTGTTGGTGAATGGTTCCTTTTAACAGTATATAGTGTTCTTCTTTATCCCTTTTGATTAACTTAGGTTTGAAGTTGATTTTATT
The DNA here is from genome assembly GCF_048772815.1 of Callospermophilus lateralis. Lineage (NCBI taxonomy): Eukaryota > Metazoa > Chordata > Mammalia > Rodentia > Sciuridae > Callospermophilus > Callospermophilus lateralis. The sequence continues at coordinate 604,118 of NW_027513736.1, forward strand.
TGATATGACTATGGGCACACCTGCTTCCTTCCAAGGACCATGTGTGTGGTATGATTTTTCCCAACCTTTCACCTTCAGCCTGTGTATGTCTTTTCCTATCATATGAGTCTCCTGAAGGCAGCATATTGTTGGATCTGTTTTTTAATCCAGGTTACTAGCCTATGTCTCTTGATTGGTGAATTTAAGCCATTAACTTTTAGGGTTACTATTGATATATGGTTTGTACATCCAGTCATGCTTATTTATTTATTTGTTTTAATTTGGCTGGTTTTTCCTCTTTGGTTGTCCCCCCCCCTTTACTGAGTTACCTCCCACTGTTAGTTTTGGGTGCTGTTTTTCAATTCCTCTTCTTGTAGTGTTTTGCTCAAAATGCTTTGCAGTGCTGGATTTCTAGCTGCAAATTCTTTTAACTTTTGTTTATCGTGAAATATTTTAATATCATTGTCAAATCTGAAGCTTAATTTTGCTGGATACAGTACTCATTTTGGAATCCATTATTTTTCAGCGTTTGAAATACGTTGTTCTAGAATCTTCTCACTTTCAACGTCTGTGATGAAATTCAGCAGTTAACCTAATTGGTTTTCCCGTGAATGTAATCTGCCTCCTTTCTCCCATAGCTTTTAATATTCTCTCCTTGTTCTGTATGTTGGATATCTTCATAATTATGTGTCTTGGAGTTGGTCTATTATGGTTTTGTATATTTGGGGTCCTGTAGGCATCCAGGGTTTGGCAATCCATTCCATCTTTCATATCTGGGAAGTTTTCTAAGATTATTTCATTCAACATATTGTTCATTCCTTTGGTTTGAACCTCTATTCCTTCTTCTATCCCAATGACTCTCAAGTTTGTTTTTTTTTTATGACATCCCGTATCTCTTGTATGGATTGCTCTTGATTTCTTAACATCATTTCTGCATTGACTATATTCTTTTCGAGTTGATAAACTTTGTCTTCATTGTCTGATGTTCTGACTTCTATTTGATCTAGTCTATTTGTAATATTCTGGTTTGAGTTTTTAATTTGGTATATGGTTTCCTGCATTTCAAGGATTACTATTTGATTTTTTTTATAATCTCTATCTCCTGGTAGAGTTCATCCTTTGCAATTTGAATTTGCTTATGCAATTCATTTTCAAAGTATTCTTTCATTGTTTCGACTTGCTGTCTAATGACTTCTGTAAGATTCCATTCCATCTGAGTCAGGTATGCCTTGAGTTCTTTCTCTGTCCATTTTTCTGATGCCTCTAGGTTCTCCAGTAAATTTAAGTTGTCCTGCATTGTTTGTAATCCTATTTTCCCTTGTTTTTTTATGGTGGACACGTTACTTCCCAACTCTGTTTTACTGCTGCATTTCTGTTTTCTCCTATAAATTTGTTTTGGTTTTGTATATCTCTATGATCTCTACTTTGTGGTGGGAGACTATGCCTAGAAATGTTGGGCTTTATTGTGCTTTACAGCTGATTCATTCAATTCATAAAAGGCTTACGGATTCTGTATGCATATAGTGATTTGTTGTTTGGTCTTAGGACTTTATGTTTATGTTAGGTGCTATGATGGTGTGAAGGTTAATATGTCTTGGCTACTTTGGAAGATTGCTCTACTGAAGGGGGATATTAACAGGCAATTGGATCAGGGTGTTTGGTAATAGCTAGGTATTTAGGAGCCCTATAGACAGCCTTGAAACAATCACCTATTTGCATTTAGACAATTACACGTAATTGGGATGAAAGTTGGGGGAAGGGGAGGGAAGGTGCTCTTAAAAAGAAAGAATGAGGGAGAGATAGATAGAATAGAGGAGAATGGAAAGAACAATAAAACTTGAAAAGGGAAAGAAAGAAGGAAGGAAAAGGGGAGGAAAAAAAACTAATAAAATAGAAATTTTTAAAAAATGAAGTCTTAGAGATCTGTTGTATTCTCTTCCAGTAGGTGGAGCTCTTCCCTCTGAGCCGAGCTTCAGCCCTCTGTGCCAGCAGCAATCCCTGTAAGGTGGCTCCTGGGAGTCTCTCAATCCTGTTAGTACAGAGCTGTTTCTCTTCACTGGCCCCTCCCCCACTTCCTCCTTCCAGCCAGCCCTGCCCGGCTCACCGGAGGTGCTCTCCAAGGATCTGTTAACACTTGCAGCCCCACTGCATGCCCTATTTCCTGAATGACGGAGCACTCTCTCTGTCATTCATCCAAGCCCCATTGCTGTGGAGCGGTGATCTGGGAACCGACAGTTTAATTTTTCTGGACCCCTTTGGTGGGCACGCCCCCAGGAACTGGTGGCTAAGACCTTGGGTGTCGCCGCTGGTGGTAAGGGGAGTTGGGGATCAAGAATCCCCTCTGCTTCCCTCAATCCCTACAGACACATCCACACCACTGGCGGTAGGGGAGTTGGGGGTCCGGGAGTCTCCTCTGCTTCCCTCCACCCCTACAGTCACGCCCACATCTCTGGTGGTAGGAGGAGTTGGGGATCAGGGGTCTCCTCTGCTTCCCTGGGCCCCTACAGTAATGCCCACACCGTTGGCAGTAGTGGGAGTTGGGGGTCAGGAGTCTCCTCTGTTTCCCTAGGCCACCACAGTCATGCCCACGGAGCTCTGGGTCAAGTTTTCCCGGCTGTGTGTATCTGGCAGGGGTCGGAGACACACACCTGTTAAAGCAGATTCCGATGGGAAGGAATCCTGTTGGCCGAAAATTCTGGTGACGTCACCTCTCTGCTATGGCTGGCCCTAGGCTCCTTGCCGAAGTATCCGAGGGGAGAGGTGGGTCTGGCCTGTCTCTGGTCTGACCCAGTCTCTGTTGGTATCGGTTCCGGGTTCGCTATTTCATGAAGGCTTGGTTAGAGACCTCTTCATACTGTCCCTGCACTGCACCTATTGAGCTGCCCGGAGGCTGTGTAGCAGCGGCAGGTGGCGGGTCTGAACCTCCGCACCGTGTGGCAGAGATTTACTCATCTGGGGCAAACTGTCATCTCCAATAATCCTACAAAATGACCAGCAGGTCTCACTTCAGCGGAATTTTGCTAGAAGTTTCTCAGCAGGTAGAATCTGAACGTATTAATGCGACTCTCTGACCCTGTTATTGAGGAGATACTGAAAGCGCTGCCTCCCCGCCCGCCACCATGTTGGGTTCCCCCGAAATTTGATTATTTCTAAATACCAAGTGCATATTTTTCTCCATCACAATTTTAATGGCTCTATGGAACCCCAACTTCTAGGAGTCTATTTACTTAACAAACAGAATTTGGGATTGTTATTTGTTTATATTTTTAACTTTTTATTACAATTAATGTTTCAAGAAATATCATTTAGAAAAGAAATCATTTTCTACTCAAATACCATGGTATGTGCCTATAATTCCAGCAGCTTGGGAGGCAGAGACAGAAGGATGAAAAGTTCAAAGCAAGCCTCATAAACTTAGCGGGATCCTAAACAATTAGCGATATCCTGTCTCCAAATGAAAAAAAAATGAAAAAGGTCTTGTGTGGGCTGGGGATGTGGCTCAAGTGGTAGCGCACTCTCCTGGCATGTGTGCAGCCTGGGTTCGATCCTCAGCACCACATACAAACAAAGATGTTGTGTCCACCAAAAACTAAAAAATAAATATTAAAATTATCTCTCTCTCTGTCTAAAAAAAAAAAAAGTAAAGAAAAAGGCCTTGTGATGTAGCTAAGTGATTTAGCTTCTGTAGGTTCAATATCTGGAAGATCGTGGCCCTATTTTGTTTTATTTTTGAAACTGGATGTGCAAACGGGGTTTTGAACTTTTTTTTTCTCTTGGTTGTGGGTGTCAATATTGTTGTGTTACTGTCTCTATTCCATGTCAGCTCACCTCTGCAAATTTCCATGTGTGTTGTTGTTTCGAGATATTGTCTTGGTTTTGTTTTTCCTGGTCTTCCTGCCAGAAATATCATGTATCAGTGCATCCATGTACCAATTTGTTCTGAATCAATTAGCAGATGGTTCCTGTAGTGCCCAAAGTGAACACTCCCCATTCAGAGGCCATCCATGAGGCACTTCTCCTGGGGTGGTCTCGGTGCTGTGGTTTGTGATGGAGAATGCATTATGTCTGGCATGTGGCATGGGTGCCAGCTGCTAACATGTATTGTGTCTTCATTGTTCTCCCTTTCTATCCACCCACCCAGCAATACAGACAGACTGCCTCATCACTTTACCAAGCACCAGTCTGGTTGGAACCCTATAACCAATCCTTTTGAACACTGGGAGTTTCATACTGTTCCCAAACCTCAAGAATTAGGCCAGGCTGTCTGGTAGAGAAAGATGCAGAAAGCAGGGAGAAGCATCAGGCTTCTTTCCTCATCTGAGCCTCAGTCTTCTTACCTGCACAATGGCATGGTAATGTCCCCCTGGTACCTGATATTCATGTAGTCAAGCATATTGGTATCTAAAGCACTTAGCACAATGCTTGGTACCTGGAAAACACTTAATAAATGGTTTTTGTTGTTTCCTTGGTCCAGACCTGCTAGGGATGCAGGAAGATTAAATGAGATGTAACCTTGTCTCTAAGAACTCAAGGTCAAATGAAAACCACAATGAACCATCTAGTATATGGGGGGTGGGTACAGAGTGGACACTTATACCTGATGAGGGTATCAGTGGAGTACTCACTCAGAAGGTGATATTCAAACTAAGTCTAAAAAATGACTGCCTTTTCTACTTAGGCAATCCCACCAAAAGCACATCAGAGCCTTTCTTGACATTATTGATGTTTATGACTCCCATGGTCCCTGAGTTAATCATTCATTCATTCAATAAATCAACTAAGTATCCATAAAAACTTTCTGGTGACATGACACAACTTGAGCATTAAAATGATGCTTGTCAATCTCTTTCTAGTCACTGAGCCCCCACCCTGGTCCCAGCTGGCTACTGGCATGACTGTGACAGTGTCCATGGGAAGCTAGCAGGATGGAAGGGAAGATGATCATGGAGGTTACCTGTCTAGCCTGTGACCTTTGCCAATCTACTTCATGGCTCTGCCCCTCATCCATTCTGTTAACACTGGAAGGTGACCGTTGTTCCCATTGGAAAAGTGAAGAGGCTGAAGCCCAGAGACAGTGTGTATTTCCATGGTGCCTTCCACTTTGTTTGCTGGGAGACCTGGAGGAAGGCAGTATCTTGGGGGTAGGATCATCCTGCCCTCTAAAGTCTTTAGCTACTACTGACTTGAAACTCCACCCCCACCAGCATTCCAAGTTCCTGGGAAAATTCCAATGCCTGTGCAAAGATGGCATCATCAAATTTCTAGGACCTTACATTCTTATGACACCTAGGGCTCAATTTGGTCCTGTCTTGGCTGATATGTTGTTGGTCCTCTGAGTCCTATGTCTTTTTATATTAATTCACTGTCACAAGAAATCAGTCCTTTGCTGGAATTTCCAACACACACACACACACACACACACACACACACACACACACACAACACACAGAAGACATACAGGCTCAGACAAACATATACACACACAGATACACTCTTATGGATGTACCCAAACACATAAAAATAAAGACACACAAATGCACACACACAGACTTGGACTGCCTCACAGACACACAGAAACATAGAAATATAGACATACATGCTTATAGATTCTTAGATACTTAGACATAAACACACACATAAAAATTGATAGATACACAGAGATCCATGGGCACACACACACCAGACTTGTATGTGCAGCAGAATTTACAAGAGTCTTGGGATATTAAAGGAGATTTTAATGCAAACAACTCATACATGAATGTTAGGAATCTTTTTTTGAATCTCCCTGAACATCTGTCCCTTTTCACCTTTTATATTCCCTGCCCCTCATCAATATTCTCCTCCACCTTTTTCCTTATCAGAACAATTTATATCTTTTCAACTCCCTAATTTCAAAGTCTGCTCTGGACTTCTCTTTGCACTCTCTCTCTTCTGATGATCTAGTTCTGCTGAGAAACACACTCTGATTTGGTCTCCTGCCCTCACATCAGGTTTTGCAAGGGAAAAAGAGCGACAGAGATTTATTTGCCCACTGATGTGAAGTACATCACATGCCCTCACACAAACCTAACCTAAAATGCTGGCGTGGAGCTCACCACTTGGTTATTATCATTATTAATCAAGGGTTTTGTCTTGGTGCTGTTGGAAGTTTCCTTCTCCCCTCTACAAATCCACAGAATTTTCCCACAGTCCCTTCACCCAGTTTCTTCTAATATTGACTCTTAAAAACATTAAATAGGTTGGGCACAATGGTGCATGTCTGTAATCCCAGCAACTCAGGAAGCTGAGGCAGGAGAATTGAAAGCTTGAGGCCAGCCTCAGCAAGTAAGTGAGGCCCTAAGCAACTTAGCAAGACCCTGTCTCAAAATAAAAAAATAAATAACTAAAAAAGGCTTGGGATTTCTCTCAGTGGCCAAGCACCCCTTGTTTCTATCCCCAATACAAATACATAAATAAAGAACTATAGTATAATGATCAAAACAAAGACATCAAACTGGGTACAAAACTATCAACTAACCTATAGACTTTATTTGAATTTCACCAATTTTCCTTTAAGATCCTGTTTCTGTCTGGGATCTTGTGTTGCACTTAGTCATAATGATGCCTTACTCTCTTCAAATTTGTGGCAATGCCTCGGTCTCTCCTAGTCTTTTATGACTGTGACCCTTTAGAAAGATGCTGGTCATATGTTTTGTACAAGATCTCTCCTCTTGGGTTTGGTGTTTACTTATGACTGGGCAGAATTATGGGTTTTATAGGGAAATGTCACAGAGGTGAAAGGTCCTTATGGAATTATTTGGTGGGAAGGAGAACACATCAGCATGACTGGTTAGGAGAAATATTAATTTCAATTATTTGATTAATGTGATGCTTTTTGGATTTTTTACTATGAACTTACTATTTCTCTCTTTGTCATTAATAAATATATTTTGGGAGATACCTTGAGAATATCTTATTTCTCCCTCAATTTTTACTCACTTAGGGGATGTGGCTCAGTGGTAGGAAACTGGCCTGTCATGGGTGAGGCCCTGGGTTAAATTCCCAGTAGTAGAGGAAAAAAAAACAACTTTGCTTTTGCTCACTTAAATTTTGGCATCCATTCACAGATCTTATCCATAACAGTTATTATTATGGTCTCCTAAATGTTATTTTGTTTTTATTTCCCTCATCCTTTTTTATTTATGAACTGTAATTCTCTTTAAGAAAACAACTTGCTCTTTCTCTATTCTTTTATTTCCTATTTTTTTTCTATTCATATAGGCTATGGTTATGTATTTAATTCTATGATTTATAATCAAATATTATCATTATTTATTTGCTCAAACTCTTCTATCTTGGCTGTTGGGAACTCTTTCAGATTGTTTCCTGTATCCTTTCAATAAGTCCCTATCATAGTGACCAAGTTATGCTGCATGCATTACAAATATATCACAATAAATCCTCCTGATAAATGTAATTGTAATGTACCAATTTTAAAAAAAATCAATCCCCTATTCCTTATTAAGCATGTCTCTATTTTCTGCCACCACAAGGAGTTCCAGGATTATTTTATATTTTCCCTGCTCCAGTTCTGGGATCAACCATTTCTTAAAGAGACCTGGTCTCCATTATTGGAGAATGGTATTTAGAAGCCATATCTGGGTGGAGATCTGTCCTGCTCATTGCTATGGAAAAAAGTTTTAAGTCCTCTTAGTGTTCAGAATTTGGAACTATGTTAAATCTGTAAATGCATGCATACACATACATCTCTTTTTCTTTGTTTTCTTTTTCCTTTCTTCAAAAATCTTTAGCTCATATTTTTACTACTAATTTCAATTCATCACCACAGTGTTCATCCTAACACCATATTTTTTCTTTTCCTTTTTTTTTGTACTGGGGATTGAACTCAGGGGTACTCTACCACTGGGCTACAACCCCAGCCCTTTTTATTTTATTTTGCATCAGGGTCTCAGTAAGTTGCTGAAACTGGCCTCAGACTTTCCATCCTGCTGCCTCAGATTCCTAAGTAGTTGGGATCACAGGTCTGCACTACTGCACCCACCAAATGTCCTCTTTCCTTACTTGTGACTGTGGAATTCATTTTTCCTTTTCTTTTTTTTTAATTAAAAGGCTATTGCTTACATATTGCTAAATTGTGAAAAATGTTCCTCAATTGTGCCTGACACAAGAACACAAGATAGGTTGCTAGATAATCTTGTAAGAAGCTACATAAAATAGAAGCCAACTGATTTAATGGTCCTTCTTCATGCAAAAAGAACTAATCACACTCTTTATGCTTTATTGGCAGTGGGGTGCAGAAGGGTCAGCCCAGGCTGTGGAATGAGACAGATGAGACAGATGATATGGGATTGAAAATTTATTTAAGCAGTTATTTGTCAACATGGTTCTGAAAAAAAAAGTTATTTCTTGCTCCAGTCCTCTGGGGAAAATTTCCACTCTGAGGTCCTCTCACTTTGGCCACTGGCCTCCCTGAAGGCAACCTGCCTCTTGGGCTACTCTTTATCTCTTTATTGATTTCTGGTCTCTTCTCATTCCAACAATCCCAACATAAGTGCTGCTTCCTTTTCTTCCTACAAATGAGGGTCTATTTCCTTTTCCACAGACTCCCTGAGTGTTCATCTCAGTGTGGGGTCTCAGCAAACACCGCTGAATCAACTTGGGTCTTCAGAATCCTTTTAATCAGAAAAGCCAAATTTACATTTTTCTTTATTTTGTGGCTTGAGCTTTGGTTTCCCTCATAGGTTGCCTGTTCTGATGTGTGGGAAAATTAACTGTTTTCCCATCCTTCTAAAACAGCCCGGACTTGTTCAACAGGGAACCTCAACTGGAATGCCTCACCAAAACCCAAATTTTGCCTACTGTGCTTCAGATATGTGAAAAATGAGGAAGGAAGGGAAACAAGATTAGATCTCTCTGAGGGCCTATGGAGTATTATTATTCCCAACTGAAATCCCCATTCTTTGAGTTCCTTCTAGTAAGAAAGAAAATAAGCTTGGTGCAGGTATTATTCCTTTTAGAGTTATCAATGATTCCAGAAGTCTACAGAACTGTTTGACTGCCACCCTGACCCTCTTGCAGGGAGAGGTGGGGGGACATCTACACAGTGGCCTGGGCTGACCATAAATGAACTGGAAACATCCATAGTGGGGAGAATGTCAGTGAAAGTGGGAGCCTAAGGAGAACCTATGTTTTCTTAGCCATATCCAAAGAGCTTGAATGGAACTGTTTAGTAGCCACAGACTTCCTGAGAATGCACTGGGCAGCTTCCTGGAGGTAACAGGGAGATAATTCATGATTGGGACACTGAACCATCACAAGAATGTGAAGAACTCATTTTGAGGATTCTGAGAATACTATACATTCTAGGAAGGAATGTTTAGCACAGTCACTAAGACTTGGTGGGATGTATGAGTGATAATATTAATGATGATGTCTTTGGGTCATGCTGAGTAGGGATAATAGCAGTGGTTTAATAAGAAGATACTCATAACAACCAAGGTGGTTGGGGTTTAGTTCACATCTTCCTTATGAACAGGCAAGACACTTAAGTTTTCATCTTAATAAATTCTCACAACTGTGAGGCAGGTACTCCCATTAGTCCATTTTACATCTGACAACTGAGATTCACAAAGGTGGAGAATTGTACAGTGATCACAAAACTACAAGAAAACAAAGGCCTTTCATAAATATGATACTGTGTGGTCTTGTCGGAAGGATCTGTCTTCTGGGTTGCAGGGATTTGATTTAGCTGAAGTAATAAGCATGCATGGGGCTATGGATGGTGCTTTAGCACAGTGTCCCCAATGCTAGTTACATGACTCAGAGAAAAGAAACTGAGACCCAACTGGAATCTAATGATAGAGGTGCTCAGTGAGCCAGTAAAGGAATGTGCTCATGGGGGCAGTCATAGCACCAGGGATTGGGTAACCCAATCACGTATTCAATGACCTGGCTGGGGTTCAGAAACAAGGTGGTGAGAATTGAAGTAAGGCATGCCAGACAGACACAACAGCAGGAGTCAAAGCACTGTAGTGTGTAGTAAGTAGCATGGTGTGGGCCTGCAGTGACAGGCAGTTTAATGCAGCCAGAATACATGGTTCAAGATAAAGGGAGAAAAGAGAGAAAACTGAAAGAGAAGCAGGGGCCTTAAATGAATCAGTCAAGGCCTTGGGCCCTAGATAGATAAAAGCCTGGATCTAGAGTCCAATTCAGCCATGTATGAACTATTTTGACCCTGGGCCACATCTTTAGAGGTTTTTTAAGCTTTGTTTTACATAACTGGAAGCATAGTGACAGATAATAGTCTACATGTTAAACTGACAGCTTGGGTACCTGGTCTGGAGTCACAGAGTTGATGAATGGATTTGTCAAGAAGCATTTCTACTTTCTACTACATGTGATGAATGGATTTGTCATGAAACATTTCTACTTTCTACTACATGTGATTAATGGATTTGCCAAGAAGCATTTCTACTTTCTATTACATGGGATGAATGGATTTTCCAAGAAGCATATCTACTTTCTATTACATGTAAAGCTTTATTGTTCATCAATTGCTTATGTATTCGTACTTACTTTTGAATATTTCAGGTCATTTACCCTGTTAGTAGTGTGATTATTCTGGCTCTGAGCTTGTCCTCTCAGTCTAGGTAGCCCTCAAGTGTAGACACCATATTTTAATCTATCATCACAATATTTAGCCATGCAGGAATCTCAGCCTTACTAGACCATTAGAATCACTTGGGTGTACCAGAAAGCTGCACAGGTCTGTTCCGCATCCCAGATGTATTAAACTAGGACCTTCAGGACTTTGGCTTGAGATTTCACTCTTGGGCAGAAAAATGGTTGAATCAATGAGTAAACAATCATACTGTATGTACAGTTGTCCCTCAGTATCCTTGAGAATCTGGTTTCAGAACCTCTCCTGGACTCTCAAATCCATGGATGTTCAACACTTTATACAAAGTGGCATAATATTTGTATAACCTATACTTATTTTTGGTATATTTTGAATTATCTCTAAATTACTTATAAAAATAGTACAATGTAAATTCTATGAAAATACTTGTTATAATGTTTTGTTTAGGAAATAATGACAAGAAGAAATGTCTATACATGTTCAGTAAAAATGCAATTTTTAAAATATTTTTAGTTGCATATAGACACAATACCTTTATTTTACTTGTTTGTTTTATCTATTTTTTAAAATGTGAGACTGAGGATCAAACCCAGTGCCTCACATATGCTAGGCAAGTGCTCTACCACTGAGCTACACCCTATCCCATAAATGCAGTTTTTTTAAAAAAATATTTTTACTTTTATTTTTGTAGTTGTCGATGAACAGCATCCCTTTATTTTATTTTATTTTATTTTATTTTTATGCAGTGTAAGGATCAAACCCTGTGCCTCACACATGCTAGGCAAGCACTCTGCCACTGAGCTATAGCCCCAGCCCTCAAAGAAATTTTTTTAAAGAAAGTTTTTGATCCTCAACTGGTTGAACTATGGATATAGGAGGCTAGTTAAATCAGTCAGGATGGACTACAGCAGGCTATGATAGATATTAACCCCCAAATTTCAATGGCTTAAAATCAAAAAGATCTGTGTTTTGCTCACATTATGCGACCATGATAGTTTGGTAGAGGGCTCTGCTCAATGGAGAAAACATCTTAATGGGCATTATTGTTTTCCTATCAGAGAGACATATCTCAGGCTCATCTCTCACTAGCATTAAATGCTCCACCCAGGAATGGCACAAACTCCTTCCATGCACACTCTTTGGTCAGGACTAGTCACGTGACCTGGAAGTGCAATCCTGCAGGTTCCCAGAAGGTGAAGGGCCAGAAGTCATTGGTGAGCAGTGCAAATGACTACCAGACTCTACAAAATTGGCACCATCAACTTTATTTCTCAGCAATACTTACAAGGTGTGTTCAAGGCCAAGTATAAAATATGGAGTGGGATTTCATTTTTTTTTTTTTTTTTTGGTTTGGCTCAGGGCCCTATTTTTTTGTTTTGCTTTTTTTTTTTTTAGTTTAATGAGGCTAGATGGTATATGGCATTAAACTTGGTGGTTAAAAGCCTGAATGTCCAAACCTTCAGCTCTGCCACTTACCAGATGTGTGAGCTGGACAAGTTAAAGACCATTTATACCCATCAAAGAGATAATCAAAGGATGTGAGAGGCCAATGAAGGAGGTTCTTTCTCAAATTGAGTGCTTAGAACAAGACAGCACTTAACTGAGTAGGACTGATGGGGAGAGGGCTATGTTAGGAGGTTTCACAGGAATTGGGGTAGCTCCAGATGGCAGGGAGGATGCGTTTATCCCTCATAAATTTCTGCCTCCCTGCTTGACCCAGTGTGAATGTTTGGGCTGAAGAATCAGAGAAGCCAACTGGAGTTGGTTTAACCACATGAATTAGCTAAGGAAAGGGAATGTACAGGCTTCCTACAGATTTTCTCTCTCTCTCTCTCTCTCTCTCTCTCTCTCTCTCTATATATATATATATATATATATATATATATATATATATATATATATACTCATATATATAATATATGAGTATGGGGATTGAACAAGGATCTTGCATGTGCAATCTACCACTAAGCTACATCTCCAGCCCTTTTAAAAAGGATTTATATTGAGATATGGTCTCACTAAGTTGTATAGGCTAACTTTAAGCTTGCCATCTTCCTAGCCTAGCCTTCCAAGTAGCTGGGAATACAGGCATGTGCCACCTCATCTGCCCGGGGCTCTCTCTTAAACCAGATAAATTTCTTGTACCACTGTCTCTAGCATGTTTCCCCAAAATATCCTGGGCTCTAATGGGCTTTGGCTTATGAGAAGCCAAAGCCAGTGTTTGGGGGTAGAAATACTACCTGCTTTAAGTAGAAATGGTATTTCATGAGAGGATGTCAGGCACCCCATAGAATCATTGTTAGGGCTGGAGAAATCATTGACCAAAAAAACTGTTTTAGATATGACAGTTTGGATTATAGGCCTGTGTCATTGCACCTGGCAACAGTTTTACTTTAAATTGCAGTATTATTATGAAACTTTATATATACTTGATTTGCATCCACCTTTCATAAGAGACACCTCATTGAAAGGGAGAAAGTTTGTGGTGTATATTTATGATCATTTTTATGAGCTTTACCAGAGTGTATAACATAGATAAGGTTCCTAGAGGATAAATTGTCAAGACTAAATTATATGATACTTAGACTTTTCTGACACGTAGGTTGGGGTTTTCAAAGATTAAAATGCTTTTTACAAAACAAAATTATGTCTATGAAGTTGCTACTCAGAGTGTATTTTACATTTTTCCCCCAGGTCTTTATCAGTACCATATGCTTATCAGTGCTGTGCATTTTGGGGCTGTGACTCTTATGCAAATTTAAACATAGAAGATAACAGCCTTCAAGATACCATAGTGTGACAAAGGAAAAAGGCAAGTACATGAACCTTTAGAAACAGAACACTCCCTAAGGCATTAATCAAAATGCATGTGTTGTAATCAGTTTGGGAAGGATCAATATGAGGTCTGTGAGAAAAATGGCCTTTCCTGTGTTACTGGCATATTTAATGTGTTATCAAGCCACATTTGCATACAATGAACTTTAACATCATGCAGGGGAGAGAAAATTGTGGGAACATTTGGTTCTTTTGAGCTGCCCACTTTTAATTCAACATACTTTGTTGTATATTCATGTACCACTGATGCAGCAAATGTCACCAGCACTGCTGAAAATGAAGAGCATAGTCAAATAATTATCCATTGTACACCCCCAACAGGTAATGATCAACCCATTTGGCTGTAATATTTTACTTTAAGTAAACATTGGGCAAATATATCTAATCTTCCTGGCGATGGATGCTATTTCTATTTTATAAGAGTGGGGCTAGATGATCCTGTAAGGCCTTCTGATTCATAGTGTGGTCAGTGTACCAGCATCTCTTGCAGAATCTCAAGCTCATACCACTGAATCAGAATCTGCATATTAACAAGCTCTTGCAGGGGAGGGTCATGTACATCAAGTTGGAGAGGGAATTTCTTGATGGTCCTTTAGGTCTAGAACTAGTTCTGAAGTAAGTCACAGGTGCATAATTTTTTTTTGTTTTTATATTATTCTTTATTTATTGTAGTGCCAGGGATTGAATCCAGGGCCTCCAAAATGCAAAGCTTGTGCTTTATTACTGAGCTTTGTCCCCAGTCTTCTTCTTCTTCTTCTTCTTATTATTATTATTATTATTATTATTATTTCATTTTATTTTTGGGTATTGATTGAATCCAAGGTTTCTTAACCACTGAGCCACATCACCAACCTGTCTTACTTTTTCATTTTGAGGAAGGGTCTCATTAAGTTGTTTTGGGCCTCACTAAGTTGCTGAAGCTAGTTTTGAACTTGTGATCCTCCTGCCTTAGCATCCTGTGCCACTGGGATTATAAGCATGGACCTATAATTTTTTTAAATGCAATCTTGTCTATTATTTCTTATTTAATTCATTGAAGTTGTAGTTTTAGGAAAGTTATTAAATGATTCCAATGTTTACTTGATTGTAATGTCATATTCTGCTTTGCCTACCAGAGAACTTTGATTTATACTTTTACCATAAAGGCAAGATTTTAAATATTTTTTGTTAAATCAGGTGCTACCAAATAGATTCCTATTAGTATGATGTCACAGGATGACCTGGCCATTAATTTTGGGGGTAGGGAGGGTGACGGGGTAACAGGGATTCAACTCAGGAGCACTCAGGCACTGAGCCACATCCCCAGCCCTATTTAATATTTTATTTAGAGACAGGGTCTCACTGAGTTGCTTAGCAACTCAGTGTTGCTGAGGCTGGCTTTGAACTCACAATCCTCTGGTCTCAGCTTCCTGAGCCACTCGGATTGCAGGTGTGTGCCACCATGCCTGGGTTGGCCATTAATTTTATAACTTAGAATCATCAGCGCTGTGAATTCACTAATAACTGATGCTGAATTGTGAGCTTCTTAAGGGTCTATGTATGTATGCTTTGAATATTTAACCCATTTCCTTGTGTGGAGAAGGAGAACAAACTTAATTTTAACAGATGAGTAAGTGCAGCTAGCATGAATCATTTATGTAATTTATTTTATTGTGCAGATATTAATTTTTGGCAGTTAGGAGTGCAGTTTACTCTTTTTCCCATGAATGATTCAAGTGTTGGAGATTTTACACAGACCTGATGATCAGTGAGAAGGAAACAACATACTTTTTGGAGGGGATGGTGGTACTGGGGATTGAACCCAGGGGTGCTTAACCATTGAGCCACAGTCTCAGCCCTTTTTTATATATATTATTTATAGAGGCAGGGTCCCACTGAGTTGCTTAAGGCCTTGCTAAGTTGCTGAGGCTGGCTTTAAATCCATGATCCTCCTGCCTCAGCCTCCAGAGCCTCTGGGATTATAGGTGTGTGCCATTTTGCCTGGCAGGAAACAGTATTTTTGTAGTACTGGACACACCTATAATCGGGTTCATTCTGGAGACTGAGGCAGGAGGACTGCAAGTGCAGGGCCAGTGTCAGCCACTTAATGAGACCCTTGCCAATTTAGAGAGATCCTGTCTCCAAATAAAAAGTGAAAAAGGTTGGGTATATACTTTAGTGGTAGAACACCCCTGGGGTTAGTCCCTATACTACCCTCCCCGCAAATAAAATGTGAGAAAGAACTTTCATTCTAGCACTTCCTGACGGTTCAGAGTGAAAAGAAATTTGACTAAAAATTTTGTGTTCATTGAAAATCAGATAAATGATGCAGAACTGTAGTTCTATTGTATATGTCAAATTTCATGACAGTTCGGAAAGTTAAAACATCTTTTAGGCAATCATAATACATAGTTATCTTGCTCTTTATAGTCAAACATTTTCACTTCCTAATTATAAATGAAATATTTTTCATTTGCGACATTACCAGCATGTCAAAGTCAGTTATTAGAACCAGCAATTCAGCTACTAAGTGCATTCTTGCGATCCTATATATGTATGTATATAAGTATGTGTGTGTGTGTATGTATATATATATATATATATATATATGTTTTACTATTATATAGGGGTTTTGTTTTGTGCCAAGCTTTGTATGAATATTTAACATTGATTATCTACCATAACCAACTTCAGCAGTTTGCTGTTAAATGCCATAAGAAACTGGGTTTAAAATGTTACAAATCTGTGTATATACATACATATACAGTTATAAAATATATAGAGAGCTGGGGTTATGGCTCAGTGGTAAATGGTAAAGCTTTTGCCATGTTGGAGGCACTGGGTTCAATTCTCAGCACCACATATAAACAAACTAACAAACAAATAAATGTTCATCAACAACTAATATGAATATTTTTTTTAAAAATGAAGTACATAGGGATAAGGAAGGAAGAAAAAAAAGCTAATATTTACTAAAGTTCCAGTATGTGCCCAGAAGCCTGCTTAAGTATTTATGTATGCAAATTTACTTAAGCAGTCAACTGTATTAAGTAGGCATTATTATCTACATATCAGAAAATGCAACTTATTAGGCTTAAGTGGCTTTTTTAAGGTAAGAGTAGCAAGTTATGAACTATCTGATTACAGACCCTCAATATTTTAAGTAACTTTATTTGGTAGATACTGTGCTTTGTATATTTAGTATAAGGAAAAGTAGAGGGCTGGGGTTATAGCTCAGTGGTGGAGTGCTTGCTTGGCATGTGTGAGGCACTGGGTTCAATCCTCAGCACCACATAAAAAAAAAAGATATTGTGTCCATTTACAACTAAAAAAATATTTAAAAAAAGAATAAAGTAAAAGAAAATGTAGAAAATTTCTTGGAAATATCTCTATATGGCCTTACCAAATAATAAAAGAAAGTTATCCTGGTTATGTTTTGTTTCAGTACTGGTGATTGAACCCTGGGGAGCTTTACTACTAAGTACCCTCCCTGGAGCCCTTTTTATGTTTTTAGTTTGAGACAGGATCTTGCTTATTTGATGAAGCTGGCCTTGAACTTGCCATCCCCTCCTGCTTAAACCTCTTCAGTCCCTGGGATTATAGGTGTGTGCCAGCTACCCCAAGATATTAAGCTGCTTAATTTTTAAAGTAGCCTAGTCTGTGACTGAAATATCTTAAAAGCAATATTTTTTTTCAGTTTGGTTCAATTCAATTAGGTAGCTGATTTATTCTAGATTCAACCATCATTAGTCATTCTATCAAGAATATTAAATAAAATATGGTATTTTCTAAATTGTCTTTCATGTTTCTGTTTCTTTTTAATGTTAGGTGCTTTTAAGCCCCGTGAATATTTACTGGGAAGCTGGATGATACGTCCCACCATGTGGTTCATTTTCTTAGTTGCATTGTTTTTCAACCTGCTAGTCATTTTAAAAACCTTCACATCTTGTACATCACTCCCTTCCTCCAAGTTGTTCATAGGCTTGATTTCTGTGTCTAACTTATTCATGGGAATCTATACTGGCATCTTAACTTTTCTTGATGTCGTATCCTGGGGCAGATTTGCTAAATTTGGCATTTGGTGGGAGACTGGCAGTGGCTGAAAAGCAGCTGTGTTCCTTACAGTTTTTTCCTCAGAAAGTGCCATATTTTTATTAATGTTAGCAGCTGTTAAAAGAAGGTTATCTGCAAAAAATATCATGAAAAATGGGAAAAGCAATCATCTCAAGCAGTTCCAGATTGCGGCCCATTTTGCTTTTCTGGGTGCTGAAGTATCAGGCTGTTTCCCCCTTTTCCATAGAGGGGAATATTCTGCATCAACCTTGTGCTTGCCATTTCCCACAGGAGAGACGCCATCATTAGGA
Source organism: Callospermophilus lateralis (assembly GCF_048772815.1). Taxonomy (NCBI): domain Eukaryota; kingdom Metazoa; phylum Chordata; class Mammalia; order Rodentia; family Sciuridae; genus Callospermophilus; species Callospermophilus lateralis. The sequence goes on from NW_027513736.1 coordinate 621,914, forward strand.
TTTACTGTGATTTTAGTGCTGTTAAACTCACTAGCATTTTTATTAATGGCCATCATCTACACTAAACTTTACTGCAACTTGGAAAAAGAAGACCTCTCAGAAAACTCACAATCTAGCATGATTAAGCATGTTGCTTGGCTAATTTTCATCAATTCCACCTTTTTTTGCCCTGTTGCATTTTTCTCATTTGCACCATTTACCACTACAATCTCTATCAGTCCTGAAATAATGTAGTCTGTTACTCTGATATTTTTCCCATTGCCTGCTTGCCTTAATCTGGTCCTGTATGTTTTCTTCAATCCAAAATTTAAAGAAGACTGGAAGTTACTGAAGTGACGCATTAATAAGAAAAGTGGATCAGTTTCAGTTTCCATCAGTAGCCAAGGTGGTTGTGTGGAACAGGATTTCTACTATGACTGTGGCATGTACTCACACTTGCAGGGTAACCTGACTGTATGTGACTGCTGTGAATCTTTTCTTTTGACAAAACCAGTATCATGCAAACACTTAATAAAATCACACAGCTGTCCTGCATTGGCAGTGGCTTCTTGCCAAAGACCAGTGAAATATTGGTCTGATTGTGGCACACAGTCAGCCCACTCTGACTGTGCAGATGAAGAAGACTCCTTTATCTCAGACAGTTCTGACCAAGTGCAGGTGTGTGGACAAGCCTGCTTCTATCAGAGTCGAGGATTCCCTTTGGTATGCTACGCTTACAATCTACCAAGAGGCATAATCCACTTGAATCTAATGTATGAAATATGATATGTCAAGAGCTTTGTAATTTTTGAACAACCAATAAAAAATAAAAATAAAAATAAAACAATACCAATCAAAAAGAAAAACTAATTTAAGTGAACTTAATAAAATCTTGGTGAAATGGCAAAAAAAATTAAAAAAATAAAACAAACAAACAAAAAAAAGCGATCTACCAAGAGGTAAAGACTGAACTACTGTGTTTGTAACTGTTTCCCCCATCAACCAAATTCACAGTGTTTATAGAGTGAACCCTATTCTGTTCTTTCATCTGGGAAGCACTTCTGTAATCACTGCCTGATGTCACATAGAAGGGAAGGTGGCAGTTTATTTCTCAAATCTGATATTTTTCAAAGAACAGGTGCCTAAATTATTAATTGGTGAAAAATGCAATGTCCAAGGAATGGTGGCCTATTTAAAACAGAACTTGAAAAGGATTTTGGGTGTGGTATAGCAATATAACTTTTAGGTTTTTTAGATCCATAAGGAGCAAATTTATACCTATTTCTGAATTAAGCACAAGATAAAGGACAGCTGTTAATATTTTTAAAAAAGGTAGTTCAAAATGTGACTTTATATAACTGACAAAAACGTCTTGCTAATTTTACCTAATATTTGATCATTAATCTCAGGACAACTTACTACAGGGCCAAAAAAGGGATTGTCTCCCAAGTAGAACTGTGAGAGTACGCATAGGTATCATTGTTTTCTATTTCCACTTTTACATGAGAATCACAAATTTTGTTCAATTGCTTTATAAATCTATATAAACCTGAAGATGTTTTAAAAACCATATTAACAGCTGTTAGAATAAAAAAATCAGTACATTTGTTTGGGGTCATTTTACATTGATTTATTATGCTTACCATGATTTTCAGTGTTTTGCAATTATATTACTAGTACAAAATAAATGGCTAATTGATGTGTTAGTTTAAGTAGTTTTGGCTACACTACTTACTAATGAGATTTTAATAGTACCTAAGGGATTTGATGGCTCCATGTAATGTTCCCATTAATGAATGCTTCTTAATATCATTGGTTCTACTGATATTTTCCAGTTTTGTTCTTATGTCATCTATTTACAGTATGGATTATACAAAAAGTAAACTGGGGTCATTTTTTTAATTGGAGGAAGCTGAAAATAAATATAACACAAAGCACTTAAATTTATTTCTTAGTGAACTGGATTCTCTTAAACTTATGTTATTACTTGGAAGCTTCTATAAAATTTTCCCATACCATGACTTACAAAAAAACCTATTCAATAGTTCATATGCTGAGTTCTTGTTACACTAGACAGACATATCATTAAGTGGGGGGGGGAGGGGGAAGGATAAGGTTTAGTCCTATGTCTTTGAAAATTAAAAATTTTACCTGATTCTCATATAGGGTCTTCTGCCATGCTTTTTTGTGGAGTCTTAAAGTTATAATTGCTCAATATGTTTTTTGAACAATGTACTAAATAGCAAACCTACTGCCATATTATTATCCTGGATATACTAAAAAATTAAGCTAGATTACAGTTTAATAATTAAACTGTACATACTGTGCATATAAAGAATTTTTATCTTATGTAAATTATTTTTACAACACAAGTTGGGTAACATGGTTTCTGTTCATTTCATTTAATTAAAGCTACCTCTTATAGTGGCTGCCAGTAGCAGAATGTTAAATTGTGGTTTATATACTTTTTTCATTGTAAATAATCTCGGTTGTACATTGTCAGTGTAAAAACAGAATCTTTGTATATCAAAATCATGTAGTTTGTATAAAATGTGGGAGGAACGTATTTACAGTGTGTTGTAATTTTGTAAGGCCAACTATTTACAAGTTTTAAAATTTTCTATCACGGTTTGTATATTTAAACATCTGATAAATATTAAATCATAACTTGGTAGTAATCTTAATTAAACTTGTTTTCTCAAAATTCAAGTTATTGAAAACTTTTCATTCATTTAAAAAATAGAAAGCAGATTTATAAAATCTGTGGTAAACTGTGCTATATATTGTATGAAATACAATACTCTATGTTTTGAATTATTAAAGTTTCTAGAGAGCAATATATTTTGCCTTAATTTGTAACTAAGTATGTTAATGCATTTATTAACTATTATGGAGACAAATTTAAAAAGTTTTAAATAGAAAAGACAGTATTAGGAAAAATGTTGGAAGTAACCATTAGAAAATATTGTTTGATAGCTATCTGTCAATATTTAAGAACACTTAAACTTAAAACTTTTATCCTGTCTTAAATCTGAACTATATTGTGGAAAACATATTTTGAAATATAAGTGAATACCACCAATTTAATCTTTATTTAAAAGCAAATGATTAAAAATATCTACATGATATTAATTGTAGTCAGTTGCCTAGAAATGTAGTATTACAATCTCCAAGCTCTCTTTGGACAAATGAGAAAACAAAGGGTTTAATGAAATTTAAGTGAATCCCTGAACCACAGCAAATTAGATCCCAATCAAAACTTAGTTCCTCTTAATTTTGGACACATTTTGTAGGTGTTAGTAAATGTGTATGCCTCTTCCTGTTTTAAAATTTATATGTGTTTGAAATTTTCACAATAAAAAGAATGGTTTAGGTACCCCTCTCCCTCTCCCCTTACCATACCCACCACCAAAACCACAACACACAATAAACCCTGTTTCATCTTCACCTTATTCACTAGCCCCTCAATCCTTCTGCCTCTTAGATTATTTGAAGCAATCCAAGACATATTGTTTCATCTGTAAATGTCTAGGAATAATTATTTTTAAAACTAATTGAAAATGGCATGATTTTTGTACAATGTCATACAGGAATTTGTAAGGAAAAGTCATTCTTCACTTACAGGTTACAGAACCAGTAAAAAAAAAAAATCTCAAATATATCATGAAAGTGAAAATAAATGAGTAGTAAGAAAAGACATTAGTAAGTAAAACTTATTGGGAAAATCTTTTAATGCTTTTAATACCCTTCTTTATGACTTCTTGGCCCCAATAATGTAAAGGCAGTATAAGAGACCACAAGACTTGACTACATTCAAATATGTGTACCTACAGTATGGAATTGCCCCATAGTCTTTGGGTCTCAAGTATTGTTAACATATAATGTAATTGTCATAATGATGACCCTGAAGCATGAAGGAAAGGCATTTTTTTATAAAGCATTTTTTAAAAAATAAAACATCTAAAGGAGGAAGGGAAGTATATAATATCTTAAATTCCCATACCAAAAAGTTACAGTGCAAAAGCTTTGGCATTCAGGTAATACAATTTACTTTTAAATCTGTCAGATCCTGAACTAGAAATTTTGAGGATTAATTAGACAGTATGACTGTGATGTAGATTATTTTCTTAATATTATAGAGGAGTAAATTAGGATCAGAAAGTTCAACAGCTTATTTATGGAAATTTATTAAGAGAAAAACCATTGGTTAATTTTTTTTCTTTCATAGATAAAACCTGTGAGTTTTCCACTATGCTTGCATTAGGTTTGTTGGGAAATTTCTCCTAAAGCTTTCTTCCTTGTGAAGTCCTAAAACAGTTTAGGGTCTTTTGATATTACTGATTCTCAAAATGTTCTAATGAAAGGTTTCAGCCAGACATGCCAATATTGAATTATTAGGGTAGAGAATGAAAAAAAAAACTCTACTAAATAAGTTTTATTCTTTGATCAATTTATTACTCATTTGAATTGCTCTGATTTTCTTCATTTCACTGTTGTTACTAAAATTTAAAAATATTTCATTTAAGAAGTTTTAAGCATGCATATTTATTTATTTTTTTTTTGTGGTAGGGGAATCAAACTCAGGGTCTCCCATGCTCCATGCCTCTAGCTGGCATATCATGTTTTATTATAGCTTCTACTTCCAGAATTGTCTTTGATTGTTAATATTTTTATCATATCTCATTGTCCTGTGTCAAATTTTGTAGATCTAAACTTCATCAAGGATGGTGTATTACTCTTTGATCAGTAACAACTTTATGTGCTATTTTTAGCCACTGTCCATTTTCACATTACCAGTTATACAAATTATGAACTAGACAGAGCTAAATTTACAACAGTATAAATAAATCATCCAGCTTTATAATGTTTGTCATCTTTCTTGCTACCTTTATCCCCATCTCCAATCCCTGAGTTCCCACAAAATATTCTTTCCTCATAAAATACACATCACAGCATATTTTAATTAAATTTTTGGCCACCAAAAGATGAGGAATTTAGAGTAACAGCAGCTTTTACCCCAGTGCTTAGCAAAGGTTAGAGGCTTAGCACATAATAGAGGCTTAAAAAAGTAAAAACAATTTGCAGGTGTAGACAGACTAGTTGCCTTAAGACGCCAGGCAAACAAGATGTATCAAAACACTAAAAGATTGTCCTAAACCTGCATTATTTTTGGTAGCAAGGATGGAACCCAGGGCCCCATGCATGCTAGGCAAGCACTTTACCACTGAGCTACATCCCCATGCCACCTAAACCTGCTTTCTTGGATACACTTGTAAAGTTAAATTACCTCACCCTCAAAAAAGCATGACCTGTTCAAGGAAATCAAGATTGGTGCACATAATCCTGATTTTATGTGTGTGTTGGGGTGGGGGGTGGGGTGGGGGGGTGGATGTTAGTCCTTAATTCTGCCTCTTTCCCTTTAAGAGGAGTTGCTTTATTCAGTAATAACGTTATTTCAAATACCAAATGGTCTGCAACAACACCTCAAAAAAAGCCCAGGTCCCCGCGAAGGTGTCAGCTGGAAGAAAGGCAGAATTGAGTAAGTTCAAAAGCAACAGGCACCTTCCAGACACAGGAAGAAGGGCAGACAGAGAGGAAGCCACGCGCTATAGGCCCAGACACAGCCGTCGCATCCTCCTTGCGTCGCCATGGCAACGCGGCACCTGGCCGGCCAGGATTGGCCAGGCCCAGCGCGAGGGGCCTGCTGGGAGAGCATGTCCCCACCTCAGCTCAGCAGGTTTGAACTTGACGGGCCAGACGCGGGCTGTGTGGCCGTGGAGTGTTGCTTCTTCCCCTCCTGGCATCCTGTTCTCTGCGGACTGCAGTTCCGAGTCTGAGGCCTCCGTGGCCTCCTTCTCCGCCTTCATGACGGGTCCCTGGGGGCGGTGGCGACGTCTATCTGTTGGTCGCCACTGCCTCAGAGCTGCAGCAATTCCACCATGTCACTGTTGTCTCCCCTCAGCCACCACAGCTTCTCCTTTGACGATGAACATGGTGAAGGAGAGAATGAGGAAGATGTGGACGAAGATGCCCATGACGTAGAGACCGAGGTGTTGAGCCTAAGAGGAACAGAGTTACCGGGGCGCGCCAGGTAAACCTGAGGCTGCCCGACCTATACAACCGGTCCCAAGGTTTCTTGGACCCTTCCAAGTACCTTCAGCAAACCAAAACCATCTCCTGTCTTCCACCTTAGAGGCTGAGCAGGCGCCTGCATCCTTAAATGCAGCCCTTTCTGCAGAGAGTCCTGGGCCATTTCTTACAGATGACATGTTTTCTGATTCTTAGCTCTTTAATTGCTGCTATCTCAGTTTCCTTAAAAATGACCCGTATATAGTCTCAAACACACGAAACTGCTTCTATTTCAGGAGTTTTACGAATCCTCAGAAATCCAGATGGTGAACTGAAAAACTCTTGTCCATAATCTTAGTTCCAAAATGTGTTTTATGTAGTAGGTTGTAATAGTGTAAACAGCTGAAGCACAGATTTTAGTCCACGACAACATGCAGAGGCAGGGTTGTGTCTGATCTGAGGACAAACTTTCAGTGGAATAGTTATTGTTGTATCAAAGAATATTTGAAGCAAAGGGATTATTAAAAACCATCATAATGTTTATTTCTACAGTGATTCAGTCAGCAAACATCTATGTTTTGCCACATATTAGTTTAGGTACTGGGGATCATAAATAAAATATTCAAGATTTATTAAATTAAAGCCCAGCTCGGTCCACTCTTTTACATGTGATAAAACTGCATCATAGAACACAAATAAAAAGTCTGACTCAAAGGCATACACCAATTTATTAGCAGACCTGGGCCTAGTAGTGAGGTAAACTGATCAGGTTCCCTCTTATACAGCATGACTATTTTAGGGTGTATAGAAATAGAAGCAAAAGGCCTATCACTGTAATAATGTAGGTCTATTTTGGGGTAAACGTCATCTTCAGAAGCCAATTTACAAGTTTCTGATCATCAGACTATATAAGGAACAATACAGGAGATCTAAAAAATGCAGACCAGAGAACCCATACTTTATGTGTGAGTGAAAAGATGGCCCCTCTCTGTATAAGGAATGAATGAATGGAATGTGGAACCATCTGAAATGACCCATACATGGTTACAAAAGTTACTCTTTTAAAGATGAGTGGTATGTTGGTGGAAATGTAAACCAGGAAGAGTAACCATGCAGGCTGTCCAGGCTGCTTGAAAAAACAAGAAAGAGGCCATCTCATATTAACCCCATAGACTCAGTGGTAAGAGTTAGGGTTTTAGGAGACCATTTTCATCTATGTTTTATAGGGATTATTTAGGACTTAGTGGGTATTAGATATTTTTAAAATGAATTTTAAAGATGTGTGAAATACCTTCTGAACATAATTAACAGGACTAAACAAGGTGGACATAGTTTATCAGCCTGAGGAATAAATGACCATGAAAAACTGCAGCTCAACTACTGAGACCCTGCATTAGCTTCCACAAGCCAAAATGCTAATCAAATGGAACCTGTCAAGGGAGGAGCCAGACCTATCTATGTCTCACCCAAAGCCTGAATGAGCTAATAGGGCTAAGGCTGCCTAAGCACATTTCATTCCCCATGAGTCAAAAGAATGCTGAGGATGTGGGTCTAGAAAGATTGCAGAATTTGTTAGGTCTTGTGTGTGGCAAGTGTTAGATTTTTATTAGGTACTCAATAAATGTGTGTTGAATGAATTCCTGTTTCTCCTTCCTGGAGAATAGTTAGATACCATGATTATTTTCAAATGGTTCAGAAAAACTAGCACTTCTTTTCTTTTAGAAGATGACTGTGTTCCTTTAGTTGTTGTTCTGGATAGCTTGTATGGGATGAGATAAAGGAAGGCAGCCTGAGTCATAGCCCAGCCATTGTTTTGGGCTATCAGCATCCTCTGTAGAGTACAGAGAAACCAAGAGCTCTGGGATTTTATGCCTCTCTCTGCCCCTTACTAGCTACATCTGATTGTGGCATACTAGTAGAGTAAGGCTTCTTTGAGATAGACTCAGGCATTGGCTGCACATATCTATGTGCTCAGATTTGTGTGTGTGCTGGGCCTCATACATGCCAGGCAAGCATTATGCCACTCAGTTACACCCCAATCCCTCAAGATAATTTTCAGTACAAGTAGATTTATGCTTAAAAGAGGATTAACCTTCAAGTGTATTGGCTGGGATTGAGAAGATGATCAAAGATGACCTCAAGACAAGATGATGAAAAGTATTTTTCTGGAGTCTTTTATAATATGCTTTGGGCCTACTGCTTTTCTATTTAGTTCTTTTCTGTCTTTCATATAACTATATTTAGGAAAGTTATGCCTTAATAAGTTTCTTGTCATAAATAGCTAATTATGAAGCTTTTCTTTATTAGGAGTATATCTGTAGTTTATATGCTATACATTTTGAACACGTTTGCTAAAAATGTTAAGGCAGGAAGTATTTAAAGTGTTATCTAAAAAAAACTGATTTGACTAATTTCTTCTTTCAACAGTGTTTCATAATCTAGACCCTCAGTCAAGACATATTTGGTTTTCTTCCTTCCTTTTTTTTTCCAGTCCTGGGGATTGAATCTAAGGTGCTTTAATCTACAGCCTACTAATCTACAGCCCTAAACCTTTATATTTTTCCGCCTCAAACATACAATCCTCCTATCTCAGCCTCCTACATTGCTGAGATTATAGGTCTATGCTATCACAACCAGCCATGTTCTTATTTATTTATTTATTTATTTATTTATTCATTCATTCATTCATTCATGTACTTTTCTTTAAGGAACTCATGGCCGGTGGCAGAGGGAGACCAGTGACAGGAAGCTCAAGGCAGTTAATCCAGAAGTTTTTAGAAAGTTTCCCAGACAATATAGTATCAGAATAAATCTTGAAGGAAGAATAGGAGTTAGTTATAGTAATAATTATAATAAATGGCACAGCATGTACTTACTGAGGGTCCAGAACTATACTAAGTGCTTCACTTCTTCATGCAGCTACTACTGTCATCTCCATTTTACAGATGAGATCTCTTTTTTAGAGAAATTTTAATATGTGCAGAAACTAGGAAGAAGCAGATAGAGATTTTATCCCCAGGCTGTTTTACTCATGAAAGTAAGCTCTTAATCTGGCCATATGTGAAGGTAGAGGAAAGGCATTTCAGTTTTAGGCAAAAGCTGAAGAGTACAACACCATAGTGTATTTACCAACCCACAGAAGTTCAACATGACTGAAATGTAGAGTCTGGATCACCCATTTATGAAAAGAAAGGCAGGAGTCAATTTATGGATGTCAGGCTAAGGAGTTTGGATTTCATCCTGTGTGCAAATGGACCCTGAAGAACTTTGAGATGAGAAGTTACATGATAAAAGGATGCATTGGTAGGGGCAAATCTGGCAGCAGGTTTAGAGAATGATTTAAAAGGGAAGGCTAGGCACTGTTTATGTTTGGAGTGCTTGAAAGGTTTGAGAAGAGAATCACTTGAGAAAATTGAAGGATGTAGAACTGATATGACTAGTGATTGTATGGGCATGAGGGTAGGGGGAATCAGACATGGAGGGGTAACGGGTGGAGTCAGATCTGGATTTCTGGATTAGGTAACTGGGTGGATGGTGGTAACATTCATTTAGGATTATAAAAGGAGTAAAATTTTTCTTAGTGGGGAAGAAAGAGGGTGATGGATGCTGGAAAATGCTTAGAATTTTTTTTCAATGGACTGAGTTCAATATCCTGGAGCAGTCTATAAAATTGTTGGAAATAAATCTGGAACTTAAGATAGAGATCTGGCCCAGAATAGCTGATCCAGATATCACCAGCATGTAGTGATAGTTGAAGCTGAGAACAGATGAGGTCATAATGCAAGACTGAAAAGGAAAGATGTGCCTAAGAAATAATATATTAACAATGTCTCTTTTCCACTTAGAATACAAGTTCTGAAAAGACATGAATGGATGATTAAATAACATAACCCCCCCCAAAAAAAATTAGGGAAACTGAATCTATGAGGTATAAAAAGTGGTACAAAGCAGTTGTGAGGCAATTGTTTGTTAGAAGGAACAATGTTGAAGATACACATACCTGAGTCTATATAATAAACTTGCCCCTGGAGCTATGTTGGGTACTGAACAACCTTCCTATCTCTGAGTACTGTAAGTTTTCCATAAGTTTTGTGAGGCTTATGTATCCAGCCAAATCCTTCTGTTCTTTATTTACTCATATAGTTAATTTTCTGTGTACCCAGAAGAGTCAGACTGATAGAAGGTACAAAGTGGAGATGAAGACAATGATTAGAGATAACCAGATTGGAGAGTCTTGTATATTCTAAGAACTGGCAAAAGGTCATCAAACAAAATATTAAATGTTGAAGGAGAGAAGGGCCACAGCAGTTGTGGGTGTAGCTCAGTTGATACAGAGTATACTTAACATGAATGAGGCTCTGGCTTTGATTCCCAGCACTGAAAAAGAGAAGGGTATATTTTTTTTCTATAGCTTTCTATTTCAAAATAATTTCAAATTTAAAGAAAAAGAATATAAAAAACTTTTATATTCTTTTTCTTTAAATCCTTTACCCAGAATTCCTAATTATTAAATTATTTGCTTTTCATCATTCTCTCAGTATATATGTACACATTACTTTTTTTCTATTCTATATAGTGGAGGGAAAGGAAAAGGTCTGCCCCAGGATCTGATTAACATTATGTGTATATGTGTGTATGTGGTAGTGGAGCTGTAGATATAGTTCAGGAGCATGTCCAAGGCCCTGGGTTCAATGCCTGGTACCACACACACACACCTACAAAAGATTATGTGTACTAGTAGTAATTAGTGATTACTTGTATAGATAGAATTTTTATTAATAAAAAATAAAATTTTAGAAATAAATAATTTCCTCAAGTGACCTTGAGTTACATAGGTTGGGCTCAAGCTATTCCATTGGGTTTTTAAATAATTTGGTTTTTGAAGAGAGTGGCATAACTAAATGAGTAAAGTAATTCAAAATTAGATTTCCTTTTCCTGATTTTTCATTTTTTTTGCTTTATATAATTGATTCATATGTTTTTAAAATAACAGTATTGAAATTATGTTGTTAGATTTTGTTTTCATTGTATAGTTAAATGATTTTTGACTAGTAAGAGAAGTATTTCGTGTACAAGTTCTACAGTATCCTTTCTTTCATAACAGTAAAGTTGAATCAGAAGATAACCAAGAAGAACAGAAACAGGTCCACTTAGGAGAAAGCAGCCTGACACCATGGGAGGTGTGGTTTGTTGGCAAAGAAAAAGAAGAACATGACCGGCTGCAACAGAAAGCTCTAGAGGTACAAGTAGACAGTATTCTTTCTATATGACAGTGAGCTCACAGAGTAGAGTTGCTGTTGTAAATTAAAATGTTAATCTTATTGTTCCTGAAAACAATGTGTGTGCATTTATTTGTATTTGTTTACTATATTAATCTTAATAAATCTAATTGTAGAAGCAGTATATTTATTAGAAGTACATTTAGAAAATATAGCTAAATATAATTAAGAAAATGAAAAGCTCTTTTAATTTCACCACCTAATAATAATCTTTGTTAAAATTATGGAATATAGCCTTCTAAACTTTCTTCTATGTAAGTTTTTTAAAAAATAAAAGCAGTCATCTTAAGTATCCAAGAGGTTTGATTCCAAGACTTTCTTGGATTCCAAAATACTCAATGCTCAAGTCTTTCTATATAAAGGCATTTAACGTATATATCTCCCAATCTACTTTTAATCTTTTCTAATTACTTATATCACCTAATACAATGTGAACACTACCTAAGTAGTTATTATACTGAATTGCTCACAGCATAATGACAAGAAAACAATGTGTCCCTGCTCAGTATAGGCACAATTTTTTTGGCATATTTTCAATTTATGCTTGATTAAATCCATGGTTGCAGAACCCATGGATACAGAGGGCTGATTATATGTACAAATGTATATCTAGAGAGACATACAATAGAATTTTGCTCTTAGGTAAATTAAACTATATACTCAGGAAAAGTTCTAGGAAAGAAGAGAAAAATTGAAATAGTGACAGGAATCTATTCTACCTACCAAAGAGCATGTGCCCTGGCAAGTAAATAGATTTGTGTAACTTGCCATCACCTAAGCTCCCTATCCAGACTCACTCTCTGATTTCTTTTTATCACAGAAATGGTGAAAGATACTTCTTGTTTTTAGTGAAATAGTTTCAATCTTTTTAATCTGTTTTTTTTGCCTGTTATATTATTAATATGTTTCCATGTTATTTTAATTTTTTTTGTACTTTTTGGAGCTGCATTGGGGATCTAACCCAAGGCTTTGTGCTTGCTAGGAAAACATGTTACCACTGAGCTATATCCCAGCCCTCATTAAATATTTTTCAACATCACTATAAAATGATTGTTTATTATTGGCTGGGGATATAGCTCATTTGGTATAGTGCTTGCCTCTCATGCACAATGCTCTGGGTTCAATCCCTAGCACCACAAAAAAAGAAAAGCAAAGAAAAGAAAAAGATTGCTTATTATTAAAATATAATTAAAATGTATTAATGTGTATTAAAATATAGTAAACTGGTACACTATGGTTGGATATTTTAGTTTATTCTAGTCTGTTAGTAACCATGTTATTATAAAAAATCATGGGAACTAAAGCTTTGCACTTTCTTTGCCCTTTATGATCTTCCTTGAAATTTTTCATATTGGTTTTGAAATTAGTTGTTATTTTTGTGATGAGTTTATACCAGGTAGGCAATCATCTGTTCAGGAGACTTGGAATGATTCAAATGATTGTGTAAATTAGTATATTCTGGCATTTCCCTTTTACATGATACTTTGTATTCTAGAATACAAATTTATTCCTGGAAATGTACACTGTGAGAGTAGTATTTATTTCCTCTTAGCAAGCACAGGGCTTGAAAAAGACTTTGTGGTTTGGTTTCAGCCAGGCTTAATAAAAGCTCTAGTTCTAGTCTTTTTACTTGCTGGATGATCTTAGCCAATTTATTTAGATTTCATACTTCAGTTTCCCCATCTGGACAAGGTGGGAAAAATAGTACCTGTCATGGGATTTTTGTGAGGATTAAATGAAACAAAGTATAAAGATGGCTGATTTGGTTTTTTATTGGTATTGGCATTTCTATCATTGCTAGTTTTAGCCTTTGGGGAAGATTTTTTTAAATTTGTTTTCATAATTAATGTTTATTTTTGAGACCCCAGTCTCTTCCCATTACCTCAACTTTAGATTTTAACATTACTAGTTCTTTTAACATTACTAGTTCCAATGTTTAGTGTGGCTTTTATTTTTCCTGCTTCTTTTTTTTCTTAGACTGCTAGAGATCAAACCCAGAGCCCTGCACATGCTAGGCAAGGATTCTACCACTGTTCATCCATCCTTGGGTAGTGTTTTTGAAAAATATCTGTTCACAGTGAGAAATCTAATTTTTTCATGTTGAACATAACTATAAACCTATACATAGATGTATATACATATATATTTGAAAAAGTATCTTACTTTATTCAAAACATGGTATTCTTTTTTATGAAAGTCAATTATAATCTGTTAAATTGATTTTAGACTTACAACTTGGAAAACACTGGTAGAGTAAATTAGTGGTAAAGCACAGTTCATTTGTGTTTTTTTCTAGCTACTATAGAAGTCACTTGTAAGGAGAATCACTATCAGTAAAAGGGGGAGAATAATATTTACCTCTTATTGTTATTATGAGGTCTAAATGAATATCAGGATATGGCCTACTATATATAAAGAATTCAATACGAGTTAGTTATTACATATGAAAGTATATAATAACTACTCTGAAGATTTGTTTCAAGAACAGATTAAAATAATAAATATAAAGCCCTTACCACAACCATTAAGCATATCGCAGGGTGTAATTATTTGTATGTATTAAAGCCTTTTAATGTTTTGAGTAATTTGACATTTCTTATGGCAACTTCATTACTTAACTTTGAAGCAATTTAAGATATTTTTGAATGAACCTTGCCTGTTAGTTATGCCAAGGAATTGTACCTATCAACCATAACATACGCATCATATACTCAATGTTTTGTTAGCTTATTTTGAGCTATGATGGTCTTTATATTTTATTTCTTTTGAGTGAAAACTTTATTTATTTTTTTTCTTTTAAAGAATACTGCCTAAAACTATTATAGCTTTCTGCAGAAATAATATTTAACTTCTGTCATCCAGAAAGTGTAAATTGGAGGTACTTTCATTGGAAGTAGGATCAGTTTGCTTTGCAGGATATATGAGGGACATTTGGTGTTGGGGGACTGATGATATTGGTAGAAAACAATGCAGAATTAGAAGATGGCTTATCATCATAAATTTCAGCCAAAATCTATTTGGATTTTCATGCCTTTCTCTTTATTTCCTAAGTCCTGCTTTCCCTTATTTTTCTATTCCCTAATTTGCTTACAAACCATGTCATTAAAAGGACAGATTTTTGACCATAAGGAATTGTTTATTTCAGATCCTTATAAAAGCTAAGAAGCATGAAGGCGAGAGAAGTAACTTTGCCAAGGTTTCGGTTAGTAGCAGAGCTGGAACTGGTATTAAGTTCTTTAGATTTCCAATTTATGTGCTTTTTATTAAGAAACATTCTAGAAATAAATAGATCAGACTTAGTATTTGCTTTTTAACTTATTCTTGTTTTCTTATTTTCTTCCTTTAACATTTAAAGAAAATTTTTTTTCAGTACCACGCAGAGGTACTTAACCACTGAGTCACATCTCCAGTCCTTTTTTGTAGTTTATTTAGAAACAGGGTCTCACTAAATTACTGGGGGCCTCACTAAGTTGCTGATTGCTTTGAACTAGTAATCCTCCTGCCTCAGCCTCTCAAACTGCTGGGATTACTGGCAAGTGCCACCATGCCCCACTTAAAGGATAGTTGAATCAGTAAAAAGCTCATTTCATTCATGAATTTGTTTTCAGTAACAGACATTTAAATTTGTTTTAGACATCTCTGTGAGATTGAGTTAAAAAATTGTTTTAACCCTTTACAGTTACCCTATTAAAAATGTTATACATTTGTAATAATGTTGAAATGATAAACATGGTAAACACTGAAAATTAACATTGACATTATGCAAGCTAGCATATTGGTTTTGTAGGTTATTAAATATAGTTACATTTTTATTATTTAAAATAATTCTTTAATTCTTCTAAGTTCTCTGTGGTCTTTGGCTAATTCTAATTTTTAACATTTGACTTAACATTTTAATGTAATCTGTTCAAAATTATAAAAATTATTTATTTTGTGACTAGTCCAGGTACTTTTTTTCCTGTTATTTTTTAACCTCACCATTTAATCTTCAGCTATTTAATTTATCAGCCATTAAGGAAGGAATAGGGTAGGATATAGAGTTGGTGAAACTCAAAATTGTCAGTTTGTTTTTTGTTTTTGTTTTTGTTTTTGTTTTTGTTACCTTCAATAGTAAAAAATCATTTGAAAATAGGCAAAGTGTATTGAAATAATGATGCATGTTTAGGACCCTCTTTGGAGTTTTGTTTTCCATTACCAAATGTTTATTCTAAGGGAAAATAGCTATAATCCTGTTGAAATTCAGTGGTGTGCCAGAAGAACACACAGGGTCTTTTGGAAAGAAGACTCCTGCTGTATCCTGGAGGAGGCCTGCCTCAGTGGTGAATAGATGGAGCCATTCAGCATGGGAAATTCTAAGAGTAGCTAGCCTTGGAAGAGAGGGTAGTGTATGAGAATGTGATGTATATTCTGGGTAGCCAAATACTTAAATAGACATTATAAGAATACAGTACTATTCAGGTCAGTGGTAGCATTTTCTAGCTACTTTTGGATCTTTTATTTATTATCACCTATATCAACATTAACTAAAATTTGGTATTCATAAAATAGTAATGCAACATCTTAATTTTCCCCCTTTTGAGTTACTTGAAGACTGTTAAAAAGTATATAAATATAATCAATTATGCTTAATCATACACTTAAACTTTTTTTAAACAAAAATTTAGAACTGGTTTGGAAAATTTTGAATGTATAGTTGTCAGATTTATATCTAGCCTTTTACTATATGTAAATTTATACACATGTATATACACATACATACACACATGCGTATCAGCACACCCACACACACTCTGTGTTTTTCTCCTTTTACTTGTTTTCTGGCACAAGTCCAGAATGTCTTCCCCTTATAGGGTATATTGTCATAACCTTCTAGTCAATCTCCCTCAGAATAGTATTGATCATTTCAAACTCAGCCTTCAGTCTTAATAAGAGCTCTAAATCATCACTTTTGACTTTTATTCTTCATCATAGTGTTCAATTTACTGTCTTCAAAAAACCTCTTTCTATCTAAAGAGGAAATTAGTACCACACTTTAAATTAATCGTCATCCCCACCCACATCTTTCACTTCTTTTAAAGTCATCTTCTCTCACTATTTTAAGAAACTGCTCATTTCTGACTATCCTGGTTCAAACCATTTCTCTTTGTCTTCCCTTTTTGTTCTTTTCTCCAAACTCCTTTTTTTATACCCAGTAACTCACAGTGTAGCACTTTATTCTTTGGTATATATTGAAAAGATTAGATGAGAGACTTCTAAAATTTCATCTTTCTCTGTGTGTGTGTGTGTGTGTGTGTGTGTGTGTGTGTGTACATGCACAGTTCTTGTTAGATCAATAGCAGGCACTCAATTAGAGTGTATTGAGTGAGTAATGAAGGAATAACAGCTATGAGGTAGTGAAGAATCCTATCAAGGTGGATATTTGTTTTGTGGGATATGGTATTTCAAGGTTTGAAGATTTTCTAAGTGAGACAGGGCAACTATTTTCTTTGCAGTGGAATTTTAAGATCAGAAGTCATAGTAAACAAGTATCTTTTGATTAGTCATTCTAAAATGCAAAAAAATATGTTCTTGGTGTAAAGTTTTATCTTCATTTAAGACCCTGGAATTAACCTGAGAGTTGGAAAATTGCCCATGGAGGTAAGTATTTGGAGAGAAAGGAAAGATGGGAAGGAGAAAGGGAGAACAATGGAAGATTCATAAATGTATCTGATTATTAGTATCTAAGGAAGAAAGAAAACTAACCAGTAATTATGATTGTAGAGTCCTAGAGAAGTCTAGTTTGAATAGCTTTCTCAACTAAAGCCATAATTTAGTTGATGAGTGACAGAGTGGTAGCATTCAACTTGTAGTTTTATTTGGCCGTACCTTCCACATTCTTTCTTCTAAGGAAATGCCCAGACGTGTAGATTCTGGTGACAGCAAGACAGTTAAATAATCTGAGGTATGAATTTGGTTTTGTTTTATATCCCAGTAGCTATAAAATCTGTGAAGAAAACTGATTCTTTTTTTCTCTAAGGAAAACTGAATACCTTTTTTAGATTTCTTCTTGGGTGTAACTCTGATTTAAAATTTTAATTTAGGGATTACTTAATTCCTATTCTGTAGCTTCAGTAAGAATCTTGAACCTTTTTATAACTGTAAAAAAAAGTTGCAATTCTCTTGAGCCACTGCCAATAGCTTACAGTGGTGCCAAAATTTATGTATGGGAAAGTTGATTTCAATGAGGGTAATTTAGCTGAAATTTAGTCTAAGAAACTAGTGTTTTGCTGCCAAGCAATTATTTGCATTTCTAAAAAATGACTTATATTTTTACCAATGCTTTCTTTCATTGTAGACTAGTTACTTAAGTAAGTTATTATCAGTAGTGGTATATATTGTATAATGGAAACTATATTCTTGTTTAATTTGGTTAAGCTCAACCTTTTTTAAAATATGTGATTTGGGAACTTCCCTTAAACATTGCCTTTTGTTTAAATGAAATCCACAGGAATTAAATCAACAACTAGAAAAAAGAAAAAAATGGAAGAATGTGAAAAAAAAGATAATTGCTGAAGAAAAGCACAAGGAATGGGTTCAGAAAAAGAATGAACAGGTTAAAAGGAAAAAAATGCATACACAAATCCTAACATCTCTTTTCAAAGTCTTTCTTCCAATTAGTCCTTAGCTATATTTTTCTTATATTTCTCTTTGGTTCTTTCTCTTTTGGGGTTTTGCTTTTGTTTTTTACCCCTACCCTCATGAATATTTATCAAGTCTCTTGTCTTCTGCCCTTTGCCCTTTACTCTTCTTTTGTTTTTGGTACTAAGGATTGATCCCAGGCATGCTTTACCACTGAACTACATCTCTGCCCTTTTTATTTTGTTTTGAAACAGGGTCTCACTAAGCTGCTGAGACTGTCTCTAATTTGCCATCCTCCTGCCTTTGTCCCCTTGAGTCACTGGGATTAAAGGCATGCACTACAGAGCCTGGATGCCCTCTAATTTTATTCTTTTCTGTCCCTGTGAACTCTACTAGTGTCTGCCTGAATTCAGCAATTCTAAATATTTTAAAAATATTTTTAGTTGTATATGGACACAATATCTTTATTGTATTTATTTATTTTTATGTGGTGCTGAAGATGGAACCCAGCACCTCACATGTGCTAGGCAAGTGCTCTACCCCTGAGCTACAATGCCAGCCCCACCAAGTCTGAATCTTTAGACTTGAATTTTTTGAGTCTTGGATTTCTATCCATTAGATCATCAGGAAACTCCAAATGTGTACACCTAAAAAAAATACCTTTGCTCCATTCCTCTTCATAGACTTTTTCCTATTATTCCTTTATTTCTATTACTTCTACTGTGTCTTCAGCCACTTAATAATAATAATTATTATGTTGCTCCAAAACATCCCTTTCTTTACTATATATAATTGCTGCTTCTATTTTATTTTCTGAATGGTCTCATTACTTCCTTCAACTTTATTGTTTACTTCTCCACACTAGGATATAAGTTCTTATAAGATCAGGAATTTTGCTTCTTTTTTTCAGTTATCCAACAGCTTAGTCATTACCACACATTAGAGGTACCCAGGAATATTTGTTAAATGAATAAACCCTTCCTGTATGTCTCTGCAAGATTAATCTTTGCTGCATAGATCTGACTGTCATTCCTTATGTCTATTTTTTTTATGTTCCACACCTGTACTGTCTTCTGACTGAGATTTTACCAACTCTAGACTGACTGGTTAAAGTGTCTCCACTCTATTCCCTGAGCCAAAGTAGCATTTCAGCCATGTCTACCATCTGTTTTCTCTTTATTCTATGCTGATTCTTTTTACTGAGATTATTTAGGGAGCTCACACAAGATAATCACAGCCGCCCCCAATCTTCTTGGAGTATTAGTTTTACTGGAAATGTTTTGAGAGGAAAATGTTATATTTTTATAGTAAAGCAAACATAGGTATATAAAGAAGTAGACTGTAAGTTTTATTTTTATTTTATTTTTCAAAGTGTTCATGATCAAACCCAGGGCCTTGCATATACTAAGAGAGCACTAAATTTTTTACATTATTTTAAAGATACAAATAAATTTCCTAGAAATCTTGAGCTTTTGGCTGTACTTCCCAGGCCTCAAGAGTATGTATTCTTGAGAAATTTTGAGAATACTTATCTTTTTACTATTTTTTATTTCCTAATTTTTACATATGGTATTTTATCAGGATGGAATCTCATCATATCCTCTGTTCTACTTTTCAATTTGTCATCTAACTCAGATTACTTTCTATATACAGATTGGCTGTTCACATGTTAGAGATTCTTCCCTGTGAATCTTTGTTCAATTTATATTAACTTTAATAGCACTTTATCATATGGTGCTTTGTATTTTCTGTATGTTTTATAAAAAACGAAAAAAAATGGCTGTTTTGTATTATGTACATCCCTTTGCTTTCCTTGTAATTTTAAGATCCTTAAGATCAAGAATTCTTTTTTATATTATTTTTTATCCATTACAAGGTTTATAATCCTTTGTATATAGTAAGCTTTTGTTAATTGAATGAGTGAATGAATTTTCTTTTTTCTTTTTTTTTTTGCAGTGCTGGGGATCAAACCTAGGGTTTCACTCATGCTGGGTTTTACCACTGAGCTATATTCCTATTCTTCCTTTCAATTTTTGTTGTTGTTGTTGTTGTTGTTATTATTATTATTATTATTATTATTATTATTACTTTTTAATTTATGGTGCTAATTGAACCCATGGCCCTAAGCATGTTAGGCTAGCATGCAACCATTGAGCTATCCTTCATATCCCTACTTTCAATTTTAATACATTCTAATGTTGGATCACACATTAGAATTTTTTTAAAGGTCTTTATTTTGTTTATTAATTTTTATATGGTGCTGAGGATCGAACCCAGTGCCTCACATGTACAAGGCAAGTTCTCTGCCACTGAGCCACAACCCCAGCCTGATACATTAGAAATTTTAAAATAACTGGGCATAGTGGCACATGCCTGTTGACTCCAAGTACTTTAGAAGCTGAGATGGGAGAATCACAAAGTTGAGGCCAGTCTGGAGAATTTTCTGAGACCCTGACTCAAAATGAAATGAAAAAAGGTCTAGGATAGGGTGTAGCTCTGTGATAGACTGCTTATCTAGCATGCGTGAGGGCTTGAGTGGAATCCCTAATACTGCCCCCCAACCTCCATTTAAAAAAATACTCTGCTATCACTTTGTTTTATATTGTGATTCTGTATGTTTCAAATTGATTTTATTATTAAAATATAACTATGAATTTAGATAAATTCTCAAATTATAGGACAAAGATTTAAATTTTTAATTATAGCTTTTGTCCTTACCTATTGTTGAATGTGATGCCAAGTGATATTATTATGAGTATCAAATAATTTCAGTAAGTTGAAGATAACATAATCTTCATCATCCAGGCATTAGAAGAAGGAAATTGGTTAGAGAGGTGTCTGTGTGTGTGTGTGTGTGTGTGTGTGTGTGTGTGTATTATAACCATAAAAGTATTCAATCCTTACTTAGATTGTGTTTGTTTAGAAATCAATTACTATGGATTGTGTTTGTTTACTTCATCCCCAAAAGAGTACTTTGAATAAATGTCACAATCAAAATAAGTCTATATGACCACTACAAAATTTTGGTTGACACATTTTTGAAGTTTATATAAAAATAGTTCTCCATGTATGGTGTGCTCTCTCCTCAAGAAGCTTCTCTTACCTTCTAACTTCATTAAGCTAATTTTACCATGCCAATCAAACATAATCGTTGTTTTTTCTAAGAATGTAAGATGCTGCTGAGGAATATCTGATATATATTCACTGTTTTAGTTAGTGGTAGTAGACCTCATCCAATTATTTTTGAGGTAAAAATTCTTTTGGAGTAAGTGGCTTGCCATGACATAAATCACTAATTATTGAAAGCAAGATTCCATAAGGTAGAAAATGATTCAGATATGAACCCTGAAAAATTAATTTACCTATTCTGCAGCATTCTTGTGCATGTTAAAAAATAATTGATGCCTCCTTTTTTTTCTTAAAAACTATCAGATTTCTTATTCAGCCTTAGTTACATTTACTTGTATTTGTAAAGACTGCTCTCCTGGTTCTTCTCTTCCTGTCTGCCATCTAGCTTTCTGTTTACATTTCATGGTGTGTGGTCCTCTGCTGCCTACAGCTTCATTTTAGTTTTATCTTGGGCTGCTATTTTCTCTAAATCATTTTCACTGTGTTTTATCAAAAAAATCAGACAAAAGAATTTATGTACACATTAGTAAGATTGCTTTCTTCTAATATGACTGTAAATTGTGAAATTCTTTTAAAACAAATATCTTATCTCATTGAGTACACTTAATATTTGTGTTGCTATGCTAAATTATTTTCCAGATTAATGCTTTTACACATTAATACGAATTTTGAAAAAGACCTCTACTTTCAATGTTTTAAAAAGTTATTTAAAAATAAAATTGTTTTTAATTCTCAAAGCACACTGATATTTTATTTGAAAGACTTAATTCAAATCAACAAGGTGTATGATTGATAACACTGTTATCAGTGTATCATTCATGATTTCAACAAATGTTTACTTAGCTTTTTCTATGTGCCAAGTAGGCCCTATTAGAAGAATTAAAATAGAAAGTCAAAAACTTTAAGTATCCAGTTGTTAATTTCTTTTACTTGTAAGAAACAAAGGTTCTTTCAGGGCACCATTTTAGAAAAGAATGATTAATTATTGTCCTCTGTGATATAGAACCAGTGTGCTAGAAATTCCGAAACCACTTAATGGCAGACTGCTTTCTCAGTAGCAGTGACTATTCTGACTGCCTGCTGTGCAATAAAATACACCTATTTTAAGTTTATGAGTTTGACAGATGTGCATACCTGTATGATTAATAAGCACCACAGTCAAGAATACAAAATTTTCATCACTCCGGAAATTTCCCTTCACATCCAACCCCCATTCCCCTTCCCATAGCCAGCCACAGCTCCAAATATCTTGGTAATCTTTCTATTCTGTACATAAGATTGTACTGTCTATACTTTCTTAAAAGCAGAATGAAAGAATGTGTTGGACTTCTTTGTGTTGGACTTTTTTTGTTTTTAAATATATCCTGATATTTCATATATTGTTGATTCATTTTTATTGATGAGTAGTCTCCCATGGAATAGCACAAATTGTTTATCCATTCACTAGTTGATGGTCAGTGGATTGTTTTCCATTAGGAGATATTATGAATAAAATTCCATGACCATTTATATACAAGTCTTTTTTGGACATTTGTTTTCATTTGTTTTGGGTAAATGTTTAGGAGCTGAATTGCTGGGCTATGTGGTAAGAATGTGTTTATGAGAAATAGCCAAAGTATTTTCTCAGGTGCTTATACCAATATATATTCCCATGACTATTTATAAAAGTTCCAGATATTTTACATCTTTGGCAAACCTTATAATGTCAGTCTTTCATTTTTGTTCTTCCAGTGTATGTGTAGTATATGCCATTGTTTTAATATTCATTTCCATGAGATCTAATGCTGTTTCACATCTTTTTATAAGCTCATTGTATTAGTCTTTCAGGGATGCCATAACCAAATACCACAGACTTTGGTGGTTTAAACAACAGAAAATTTTCTCACATCCCAGTGTCTGCAGGTTTGGACTCTATTTAGGCCTCTGGCCTGCAGATGGCTTGTCTTCTGGCTTTTTCTCTGTGCACACATATCTTTGGTGTATTTTCCTCTTTAAAGGACTTCAGTCTTATTGGATTAAGACCTCATTTAAGTTTGATTTACTCTTGGAAGGTTTTATCTCCTCACACTGGGAGATAGGCCTTCAACATAGGAGGTGAAGGGACATAATTTAGTTTATTATACTTGTTGACCATGGTAGGCAGCATTCTACAACTGAGCTACATTTGTTGTTAGCTTCTTTTGGACTTGTTTTGTGTCAGTTTAAGTCTTTTGCCCATTTTTTTGAAGGGGTTACATGACTTCTTATTAAGATATAAGAATTTGTAAGAATTCACGGTTGAGTAAAACTTAGTGGCAGAGAGCATGCTTAGCAGGCTCTGGGTTCAGTCCTCAACAAGTCTCCTTTCTCCGTCAAAAGACATGTAGGAATTATTCTTTCTTTTCTTTTCTTTCTATCTTTCTTTCTTTCTTTTTTTGAGATGGGGATCTTGGTGACATCACTTTTTTACCCCAGTTGACCTCAAATTCCTGGGCTTGTCAGGTGATCCTCTTGTCTGAGTCTCCCAAGTAGCTGGGAATATAGGTACATGTGACACTGGGTGAATTTTGTACATTTCTCTTCAATTTTTCTTTTCTTTTTTTAATGTGGTGCTGGAGATTGAACTCAGGGCCTCACTCAGGCTACTCTAGCACCTATCAATGAGCTAATCCCCAGTCTTTGAGTTCTTTATATATTCAGACCACAAGTCCAATGTCAGATAAATGCATTGCAAATTTTTTCTCCCATTTATTTTTTTCTTCCTTTTTTTGCCAAGGACTAAATCCAGGGATGTTTAACTACTGAGTCACATCTCCAGCCAGTTTTTTTTTTTATTTTTTGTTTTGAGACAGTTTCTTACTAAGTGGTGTAGGAGGGCCTTGCTAAGTTGCTGAGGCTGACTTTGAAATTGAAATCCTCCTGCCTCAGTCTGCTGAGTCATTGGGATTACAGGTGTGTGCCATCACTCATGGCCCATTTAATTTTTCTAAATACTATGTTTTAAAGAGCAAAATGATCTTCCTTCCTTCCTTCCTTTCTTCCTTCCTTCCTTCCTTCCTTCCTTCCCTCCTTCCTTCCCTGGGGATTTAACCCATGTAGTCTTTACCACTTAGATATATCCCCATCCTTTTTTTTTGAGACACAATCTTGCTAAATTGTGTAGGGCCTCCCTAAGTTGCTGAGGCTGGCCTTGAACTTGTGATCCTCCTGCTTCAACCTCCCTATTCACTGGGATTATAGGCATGCACCTCTGTGCCCAACTTAAAGAATACAAGTTTTAAATTTTGACAATATTCCATATTTCAATTTTTTCCTTTTATGGTTATGGTTTGTATGTCTTTATTTAAGAAACATGGTGTAATTCAAGAGTATAAAATATTTATTGTTTTCTTCTAGAAGTTATAACTTCAGCTTTACCTGTATGTTTATTTTGAGTTCATTTTAATATCTTGTTGAGTTAAAGGTTGGGGTTCATTCATTTGCATACATATATTCAATTGTTCCACTGTTAATTGAATAGATAATCCTTTCCCTTTCAAATTACCTTGGCACTTTGTTTAAAATCAATTGAACACACACACAGACACAAACACACACACACTCACACACACACACACATAGATCTATTTCTGAATTCTATTCTCTTCTATTGATTTTATATCCTGTGTCAGCAGTAATAACTTATTACTACACCTCTATAATTATTGAACTTATAGTTTTTAAAAAATAGACATATAAATCAACTTTTGTCTTCTTTTCCAAACTTATTTTAGTTCCTTTGCACCTTTCTATATGTAATTCAGCATCTGATTATCAGATTTGCTAATTATGCCTGCTTGAATAGTGCCTGGCACTATTGGGATTTTGTTAAATGTGTAGTTCGTTTTGGAGAAAATGGCTTTTAGTAATATCAAGTTTAAAATTTATGAATATGTTTTTTTCCATTTATTTGTCTTATTTCTCCTCAGTTTTATTTAGTTTTTGATGGTATTATGCCTCATTTGTACATGTATTTCTAATTATTTCACATTTTGGGCTATAGAGCAGTTATCTTGCCTTGTTTCTGATATTATCTTGAATCATAAAATTAATTTGTGTAGTCATTTGGTATTATTTCTTTCTTAAATGTACATTGCAAACTACCAATGGAGCTATCAAAAGCTAGAGTACTTTGTGGTAAATTTTTAAATTTTGATTTTTTTTTATAATAAATGGTTATCCAGATACTATTTCTTCTTAAATTAATTTTGAGAAGTAGTATGTTTTAAAAAGTTTTGACATTTCGCTTTGGTTTAAATTTTTTGGCATAACATTATTTTTAGCATTCCTCCATTTTGAAGTCTTTGTGGTCTATAGTGATCTACTACTTACTGTGTGATCTTAGACAAATTACTTACCCTCTTGTGCCTTCCTTTCCTCCTTTGTAAATAGGATAATAATAGTACCTACCTCATACTGGGATTGTAAGAATTAACTGATGGTCCATATGTATAATAAAGTACATAGAGTAGTGCGAGGTATAGATACCAATGAAGTGTTAGTTTCTGTCATTAAAAACATTGTAGGGACTGGATGATTTCTTGTTGGTGAGGTTAGGCAGGAGAGTCATAAATCACACAGATTAAGAGAGATATATTCCAAGACCATTTTCAGTTTGTAGATTTTCTGTCAGTGAGGAGTAATTAAAACCCATTATTGTTCCATTGGCTTTTGAGGTTTTGTTATGAAAGGATTCCTTTTCACAACTATTGACTGCAGAGCAAGAAAGATATAAATCAACTTGAGGAATGGTACAAGCCCTGATTTTCAAGACTTGCTTGTGCTGCTCAGCACTGAACAGGACATGTATTATATGTAACTGATGTTTATTAATTAGGTGTTAATTTATAATACAGTATTTTACAAGATACTTTCAGGGAAGGAATTTCTCTTTTGGGATCATCTCTCTTTGCTCCATGAAAACTTACATGTATATATATATTTATATATATATATACATATATACATATTTGTATTCCATATTCCTTTTATACCTTTCAGGTTAATTTCTAAAAGTTTGATAAAGAGAAATCTCCATGTCATTATTTATTTAAAATTTAACTACAGGTGGTAGGTTATCATTTGAGTAAGGAGAAGAAAAGCATTGAGTTATATTTTATGTCAAAAATTATTTTTTTTTCTGAAAAGGGCCAGATCTTAAACATCTCAGGTTTTCTGCTCATGCAGTCTCTATGGCAACTATTCAACTTTGCTATTGTAGAATAAAAGAAACCATATGCAAATATATAAGCAAAATTAGTTGGCCGTACTTACATAGAATGTTGTTTACAAATACAGATGGCCTGTGGGCCGAATTTGACATTTAGCCTTGTTTGCAAATCTCTGATCTCTATAAAACAGTATACCTAAATATTTGCCCAATTATGTTCTTATATGCAATCTTCAGCAGGCATTATTCATTTAAATTCTATAACACACTTTTGGTGAATACTTATCCAAGTATTTGTATTGACAAATTGTCTATCTAGGAAATGTGCATATATATGAGGGTAAACATCCATTAAAAATACTAGGATTCAGCAGTCTAACAGATAGAAATATTTATTCACTTATTTATTTAAAGAATATTTATTGAGAACCTGTTATTTACTCAGTACTATCCCAGTTGCAGGTATATGTTGGTGAGCAAGATCTTTGTCAGTGTCCTAATGAAACTTACAGCCAAGCAGTAACTATCTGTTATTGACATTGAACAGGTAATTGCAGTATGTTATATATTCTCATAAACCGCATTGTGCCAACCACTGTTACACCACTTATTTTAAGAATAATAGAAGTTTAGAAAATTATTTCATATAACAATCCTTCCTTATGTGAGAATAATTACAGGTATTTCAATTAAAATTTCTATTTTTATTTAAGAAAAGGAAAGAAAGAGAACAAAAAATGAATAAAGAAATGGAGAAGAAAGCAGCAAAAGAACTAGAGAAAGAACATTTGCAAGAAAAAGCAAAAAAAAAATATCAAGAATGTTTAAAGAAAAAAATTGCTGAAGAATGTGAGAAGAAGAAGAAAGAAAAGGTATTTTTATTAAAGTATCCAGTTAGAATATGTTTTTGGTGTTCATAGGTGCCAACTATATTTTAGAAAAAGTATAAGATTAGAAAATTGACCGTATCATAGCATAAAGATATGAAACTATCCTTACTTATATTATGCTGTCTTTAAGCTTCAAAATGAATATGTATTTTTGGTTTCCTTACATTGAGTAATTTCAATAAGCTTATATATTTTTCAGTCATATTCAAAATTGTTGTTAGTTGTTTTAAATATTTTTTCAATATACTTTTATCTAGTCATATTACTGTATAATAAATTACTTTAAAAAGAAGGTGGATTCCTTTTTCTTGGGTTTGATATCTTATTGTTTAGAGGAAGACACATTAATATCACATCCCTGATCATGTTCAATTTTACTCCCAAATTACAGAAATATAATTCAATATTATGGCCAGTAAGCCATTGAGAGAGGAAACAGCTGGGAGAAAAGACTCAGTAGAATTTGAATGGAAAGTTTAGTTATAGAATATCCTTGGGAATGCTTTGGTCTTGTCATTTTAAGGAAAAAGAAAAACAATGGCAAGCTGAATTGCAAGAGAAAAAGGAAATAGCAGATAAAAGTTTAAGGAATGGTTGGAAAATGCAAAAAGTAAACCTTGTCCAGCTGTAAAGAGCTATGGGTATGCCAATGGAAAACTTACAGGTTAGTTTTAATGTTATGTGGCTTACGTAAGTATGGTTTGCAAAAGCAAATTTTATACATTTTGTTTCTTTTTCACAGAAATAGAAACATAAAATTTATTTTTCTTTCAAATTACTATCTTTTAGAAAATTATACTATGTTGGTAGGAATTTATTCATTCTCCATAAATGATATATAGAGGTAATGGTTGTAGAACTTCAAACTTACACTTTTAAGCAATGATTTCTAACATTTGGAAATAAGTTAAATTCTCAGGAATGGAATTGTAGTTCAGTCACAGAGAATGTTCTTAGCATGCATACAGCCCTGCGTTCAATTGTTAGCATCCCTGGTAGTGCTCTCACATTCTTGGATGAAAAAGCCTTACTCAGGATGTTTTTAATGGTTCATCTTGCCTACCCTTTTTCTAACCTCTCTAAGGCAGAGCTTCCAGTGTCTTTGGCACATTATTTTTACAGGGTGGGTTATAAATAGCACATGATCAAACAAAACCAATTGGCCTTTAGGCTTGGTCTGATGATAAATGGCATTGCATATTTTTCGTTGTGTTTTATGTTGAAAGCTCATACCTTGATGACAGCTGCCTTCACTTGTTTAAATGATTTATTTTTAAAAATACTCCCATTCTCTTTTGTTCACACAGTGGAACATATTCCAGACTTTGTTTTGACCATCTTGGTGAAGTGTGTGTTGACATATTATGCAGTCAAAGTGGGCTGCCAGGGTCTGAAAGAAACATTCCTTCTGTCAGGATTAGACCTCTCTTATATGTCATAGAGTTCATCCATTGTATCCATTAGTCCATTTTAGCTACTGAGGATGGCTTCTTTGTTCTCCTTCTCCTCCTCCTCCTACCCCAACCTTCCTCCCTGCCACCCTCCCTTTCTTTCTTTCTCTCTTGCTTAAAAAAAGGGCAATAAGCAATGATTTTGACCTACTGATTAGATAGAAAAGCTAAGACTTTAGGTGGGAATATACATATTGACTAGAAATTAATTGCTAAAACAATGGACTATTTTATTAAATTACTTTGCTTTTTGAATGAGTTTAATTATTTTTTATTTGATTGGTTCTCTTTAGTCATACATGCTTGTAGAATTCATTTTGATATAACTAAACAAATATGGGACATACCATTCTTATGGATGTACATAATGGTGCAATTATATACATCATATGAAAATTATTTTAAATTCATTTCACTCTATTTTTTTCCTATCCCCATCCCTTCCCTTCATTCTAATAAGCAACATATTTGGCTGCATGCTGTACTTCTGTTAAGTCTTTATTCTTTATCCTATCATTTTTATAAATTATGAAATAAAGGAATCTGTGTGCCTATTATGACCAAAGGATTTGAAGATAATTTACAGAATGTTCTTCCTTCACATAGTTATTATTGTCAGGCATCACAATTTTTAAACAGTATGTTCATCAAAAGATGCTCTCTCTAATTAGTAATAAAATTTCACTGATTCTGTGAAATCTTATTAACTTGAATAATAATAAATCAAAATTCCCTTGTTCTAAAAAATCTGATTCACTTTAACTGTATAAGCAAAATAAATTTTCTGTAAATTTTAGTCTCTGACAAGGGAAAACTAGTTCACAAATAAGTCATTTCCTAGACAGGGTTAAGAAAATGAAGGTTTTATTCAATATTATGGTTCTGAAATTAATTCCATATTAAAAACTTTGCAGGTGTTATTATTTGCATTGATTTTAACAATATTATTTGGGTTCTCAGCATTATTTTTTGTATATGTTTTAACTATTTTTTGGCTTCTCAGAATTATCTTTTACTACATTGCTATATTTGAAAGTGTTAGATTTTTAAAAGTATTCAGATTAGCTTGGTGTGTCAGTGATAGTTCGCCTTTTTGACAGTTTAATATTTTCTAGGAATTTTAAAATAAGTAATTATTGTCAAGAAGTTTAGTTGTTTTGTTTTGTTCTGATTTTTCAGTGATTGTAGGTTTTTACAGTGGAACTTCCTATCCAGAACCAGCCTTTTGTAATTCAATTCCATGGAAACCAATTCATATGCCACCTCCCAAAGAAGCTAAGGATCTATCAGGAAAGAAAAATACAAGACCTGTGATAGGTCAGCCACACAGGTAATCTCTGGTAATTCATAAAGCCAGAAGCAATCTCTGCCTGGGAACTCTGTGCAAAATGGAAAGATAGTATATGTGGAAAATACTATGCTTTTACCTAAAGCTACTTAATTTTGAAATCAAAAAGATTTTTTACCTATCAATCAGCAAGTTAGTACTTGATGTGATTATTTTTGTATTTTATATAGAGTCTAAATGATTAATTGAGAAAGGTATTTTTTACATTTTGGTTTTTCTTCTAAGATTGATCTTGGCATATTGTTTTGCATGATAAATCTAACAATTTTGCTTATGTTTAGCTTATATTAAAACCACACTGTAATACCCATAAAACCAAAAATTTTTCCTATATTATTTCATACTCTATATTGTTTGCTGATGTTTATGTTCAAGAACATAACATTAAGATTAATTTGTCTAAATATGCATTTCTAAACTGCATGCTTTATTAAATGGGTTACAAACCAAGAATAATCAAAACAGTCTTTATTGATGTCTTTTAGTATACTTTTTCCATTTTTGATATTTTAAAAATAACTGAGTAAAAGTTTATTTTGTTACAGATATAAGAGTTGGGACTTCCAAAGGAAAATCTAAACACATTGTTTTATGCTCTGTGTCTTAGATTGATGTGTCATAATCTTGAGACCTTAGTAATATTGTGCTTTATTTTGTAAAAATAATTATACATTAATTGTACTTCTTTGTTAGCTTTGAAATTGGGATTGTCATTGCAATATTTTTTAATATTGAAAGGTTAATTGTCAAGTTTATGTTGCTGAGGTTAAAATTACAGATCTTATTCATAAACACATTTTATTCATAAACACACTTATATGAGAGAGAGAGAGAGAGAGAGAGAGAGAGAGAGAGAGAGAGTGTGTTGAGGAAATTAAGAATTTGGGAGGCCACAGTATGAGGAAGAGGATTATTATTTTTAAAGATGGGTACTAAAATTGCCGAGAATGTGACACAAAGTAGTGGAAAAGAGGAAGACAGTAAGCCAGGTACTGGAATTTTAGTGAAATGAGGTCATGTCTTAGCCAAATGACAGTCAAGAGGAAAAGTATTGGCTAGTGTGGTCAGATAAAATAATCTTCAGAATATCTGGCAGTTTTGAAGGAAGAGGGGGGTTGAAGTTGTTTTGAAATAATATTGGAAACAAGGTAGGTGGGAAAACACCTATCTACCAGTATCAAGCCTCAAAGTTTCAGAGGGAAAACAGTATTTTCAGGAGGTTACTACAGGCATGAGCAACTTTCAAAAGCATGCCTGTAGTAGGATGGTTTGGATGGGTAGAGACCAAAGGTAGAGCCACCAGTAATAAGACTGTGGAACTATTTCAGGGAGAGGTGAGGATCAGACAAAGCCAATAGGGTTGGAGAGAGATGTTTGAAAGATCCATCAGAAGCATAACTTTCAGGACTGTTTTAGAAAAAAACGGTAAGATAATTGGTAATAATATTGGCAGAGAAAGAGAACACAGAAATGAAGGACAGATTTCAGGGGAGGAAACTGAAGGTCTTTTTGGGGGAGGGTACTAGGAACAGAACTCTCAGGAGTGCTCGGCCAATGAGGCACATCCCCAGCCCTATTTTGTATTTTATTTAGAGACAGGGTCTTGCTGAGTTGCTTAGAGCCTTGGTGTTGTTGAAGCTGGCTTTGAACTCTTGATTCTCCTGTCTGGGACCCCTCAGCTGCTGGCATTACAGGTGTGCACCACCGTGACCAGCTTTTTTTTTTTTTAAGTCAAATAGTACTAAATTTTTTTTGTTAGGAAAGCAGCATTTTGTTTCACTTCTCACTATCTCTTAGTGCTTCTCTCAGGAGGATATTATATTTTTTTCTGTGGTAATTGTCTCCTATAATATTTTTTGTTCATTTCCCCCTTAGAATCCTGTTTGGCAGTTGTCGGCCTTTCTGACTTAATTCTGTATTTTAAATGTTGCTTTTCTTCTATCTTACTCCTACCACCATAAATCTCTACCTAGTGAGGAGACTATTTTCTGAGAGATTTCTTTAATATTATCTTTAAATTCTTAGATAACTTTTTATGGTACCTTATTTTTAAATTCCAAGCGTTCTTTTGCTTATTCCATTTTCATAGCATCCTATAGTTATTTATGGATATAACATCTTCTCATTTCTAAAGACATTAATTACAATTTTTCTTCTATTTTCATTGGCTCTGTTTGCTCTGTATACCTTTTTCCCTTTCATTTTATCATATTCAGAAGTTTCCCTCAATTGTTTATTAATCTCTGTCTGACTTTATATTCACAATACAAATCCCTATATGTTGGTATTTAGCAACAGGTCATTAAAGAGCTGAATAGAAGCAGTGTGGGCATAGGTAGGGCTTGTCAGTGGTGGATATTTTTGTTGTTTGTGGTGCCTCCAAACTTTGAGAAGTCATTCCCCCTGGGGCTGTCAAGTTTCTTGGAGAAGCAGCTTCTAATTTTCTAGGGGGACATAGGCCTTGTTCCAGGGCCTGGTTCCAGGTTCCAGATAAACTGACAGTTAAACTGAACGAGTTCATTATACATTATGTACTGTCAGTTTATCTGGGTTTCTGTCTTGCCAGTACATAAACTGTGCTCTCCTTGGTTCTGTAGGCCAAATTAGTTGTTGTTCTCCTCCTTCTCCTCCTCCTCCTCATCTTCCTTTCTTCTTTCCTTTAGTAATCAATGCTTAGAAAACTTTAGATGGTTAATGAGAAAAGCAAGGAAAAAAGCACCCTGTGGAAGCAACTAATTAAAAAGAAGAAAAAAAAATCAACTATTGTAAAGTCCTTAAAGATGAGAAAAAAATACTGCATTCATACTGACTTCTAATTCAGACATTTCACTTATATCTGCTTTCTTACAAAAGTTTGTTGGAATTTTTAGTTAACCACTGTATTCTCTTCTGTACTCTTTGTCCTTGTAAATTTGTATATATTTCCTTCAGGATATTTCTTAGCTATCATTCTAAGGAATGGGACAGATTAATCTGTGTGTGTGATTAATCTGCTATTTTTAATTGGAAATCTTAAGTTTCATTTTGAACATATTGCTATAGATATGCTTGTGGAGATAGAGGTTTGTTGCCAGAGTTGAGAAATTTCACTTAGTGATAGATATTTAGACCTAATCAGATTAATATCATTATTGAAGCATATCCCAAGGAGTCTGAAGCATGACATTATTTCATTTATTCACTCAACATGTAACTATCAAGCGTCCACTGTGTGCTGGCAAGAAGATGACAGACTTGTATGGAACGTGAGGAAGGAGCTAGAGGTAAGGCAGAGGCAAAGAAGCCATTGAAGAGCACCAAAAGTGGTGGGAGGAGGACACGAAGAGAGATATCCTATAGTGAGAGTGGGTACATTCAGTAAGGGTGAGCAGCAGGTGTTCTGTAGCACCAAGTAAAGCTAAGGTTCAGGGAGAATGAGTGAGAACTTCTGCTATTTACTGCATCCCTAACATGGTGCTAGATTCTGGGTGAACAAGATTGTCCTAATCTGAAAACTGTAAGAGCTTAATACATGCCATCAGAGATAACAACAATTAATCTTATACTTACCCTATGAGGAGGTGGCCCTAAGAGTTATTAAACAGACTCAGGATGAGTCACCAATCTAAACAGAACTTTGAAGAATTAATAATAGACTCAGAACTCAGGTGTATTTCCACATGTAACCTTTTTTTTTTTCTTTCAAAGAACAACCTCAGATGATATGTAAGCTGTTGAACAACAAAGGGATTTTCAGAGGGTTTGCACACATTGACACATTAATACAAAATTACAAAGGAAATTTGAAAATTATTAATCATTTGTAAAGAAAATTTTAAGTATTTCATGGAAAAATATACTTTGAGGCTTTTAATATTAAAAATAGTATATTTTGTAAATTATAAATACTATATTTCTGTGACCTCAAAGACTGAGGTGACAAAAATGGGCTATTTATTTGAAAAACAAATTTCCAGTGAACTAATTGGCAATTCAGTGTTTACACTCTCATTGACTTGCTTACTATGATACCCATGGCCCAGGGGAATAACAAAAGTATGGAGTAGTTTACAACAATTAGACTTTAAAACTAAAAACTAAATTTTCTTTATTCAAACAGAAAACAATATTTGTGTTCTTACTATTGCCCATTAATATCCTAAATTAAATCAAATGTTGGCTTGAGAAAAACATGCTCCACCCCAAAGCTACTTTACCTACCTACTGTTAATAATGGCAGTATGCCTGAGAGAAAATATTTTTCAGAAAGGACAGCAGTGTCATGGATTTCCTCTTAAAATTGAGAATACATATAATTATCTGTCAACCAAAAGAAAGCTGTGCTGTATGTGCAGGGACAAAAGTTGGCAAGGAACCCTACCTTATTTTTTTCCTAGAAACTGCAGAGCTCTTCCACCCACCCTGTTTCCCTTTTCTCCTTCATGTTCTTGTAGCTGATAGAATCATCACAGAACTTAGAAAAAGGAGAAGCCTCTCCAGCCTAGCTTTTATGACCCTGTGAAACACCTGAGGGCCAGAGGGAGATGGAATCTCTCATTGTTCCTTTTTAGTGGCAACAAAGGGTGGTGTGGGAGTGGAATGTTTTCTTAGTTTGATTAAATTTACCAAAACAACCACCTAACCCCTACCTGTCTACAGCTCCCACTTCCTCAGCAAAAGGCTTTCCTCCCTTGGTGTAGGCTGAGATGCAAAGTGCTCACACAGATAAATCTAAAAGGTGAATCAGAGAAAGTGTCTCTCAGTAAAATGCTCACCAGTTTTATCTGTTCAATAAAGACCCTATCCTGGATGATCTCAAAACCTCTTTTGTATGCTAACACTTTATTATTCTGAGTGATTAATTTTTGTAATTTTAGGGTGCAGATGTTGGTTACTAATCTCTACTAAGGACAGAGAGAGCAGCAGCATTTCCTTTGTAGAAGGGTATGTGTGAAATAAAAACAGCTTCCTTCAGGGAGTCTTCCTATGGGCCATGCCCAGCTCCTGCTGGGAGGTAGCAGGACTCAGGAGAGCAGTAGCGACTCACCAGAGTTTGAGTACATGTTTTGTGGGGACTCAGACAAGTCTTAACCCCCTTAAGCCTCAGTTAATTCTTCTAAAAAATGGGCCCAATAAAGCTTAGTCCATAGTTGGATGCAAAGATTAATTATGTAAAGTACCTAATACAATGTTTGGCACATGGAATTGCTTATTATGTCATTTGATTTTACTTATTAATAACGGAAGTAGTATATGCCCTTCTTAGTTTGAATAAATTTACCAAAACAAACACCTAACACCTACCTGTCTATAGCTCCCACTCCCTCAGCCAAAGGCTTTTCTCCTTTGGTATAGGATGAGATGCAAATGCCCACACAGCTAAATCTAAAAGGTGAATCAGAGAAAGTATCTCTCAGTAAAATGCTCACCAGACATACCCATGTACAATTTTCCCAATATTTCGTGCAGTTACAGAGAATTCGCCATTTTTTCCTGATCCCAGAGTGGACCCAGCCTCAGTTTGCCATCACAAGTGCTTTTGAAATACTGTCAAGTATTTGACATTTTCTTCACTCAATTGTAGTGTTATTTTGCTGTTGTTTTGTAAAACATTGGGTCTTTGGAAGCTGCATGATCAGATATCTATCTGAAAATAGGTGATGCTTTAAGGATTGACTATCTTTTAATGATGTAGATAGAACATTTAGTATAACCAGTTTTTTTGTTTTTATTTTGCAGAACTCTTCCATTTGAATTTCATAAATTAATTCAGGAACATTTTGGTTTTCTCTGGCTGTTTTACCTCATTAAATTTGATGCTTGGTTAATATGTCTCTTGGAAACTTATGTAAGTTGTCTTTGGTGGAAATGATGGGAAATTATTCCTCACATTTCATAAGAATGAATTACAAAAAATTCTCAAAAGTTATCACTTTATTATGTCTGATTCGATACTCTAAGAAACAGACACTAAAATAATATTAATCATTCAAGAGGTTATTTGGGTCATCGCCTGGGGGTAAATGGGAATGAAGCCAATGAATCCCAAGAGATCATGATGCAAGTCTGGTCCCTGTGGAGGAGAGAAGAGAAGGATTACAGTTTGGTAGTAAGAGTCTTATTACAATGCAGTTCAAAGAAAAGTTCCACCAGTCTGATGAGTTTCCAACCAAAATTGCAGAGGTGTCCACTTGCAGTTATGGGCCTGCTTTAGAATCCCTTCTGTGCTGAACCACAAGCAAGAAGTAGGCCACTGGCAGGGTGGCCTCAGATAAAATCCTGCTTCTGCAGTAGATATGAGACTCCCATTTCCATGGCCACTACACTTTTATTGATTGCCATAGCCTATGTTACAGTCTTATGTTCTTTGTAATTAATATATTCTCAGCTATTGGTTCACAAAATTATTGAGATACTTGACAGTATTTCAAAAGCACTTGTGATTGCAAACTGAAGCTGGGTCCACTCTGGGATCAGGAAATAAAGAGACAATTTCTGTGTAAAGAATTTGAAAATAATAAAGCTGACTAAAATATTCTGGTCTTTTTTTATCACCATGTGCTGGCAATTCTAAGTGATGTCACTGATAAATACTTCAACCCATCAGGACAGACGACTCCATCCATCACACCCCCAAACTTTAATGTCACTGCCAGGCTTTCTTTTTCTCTTCTTTTTAATTCCAGCCATGAAAGTGTGCCAAAAAAAGTTGTACAGTTTTTCTCTCCAGATTCCTGATAGGAATGTACTTAAGAGCATCTTTGGGAATGCTAGATACTGAATGGCTTTAATGTTGCAGTACTATATGGTTTCAAAAAGTGAAGACATTACTTTATTTTATTTATTTATCTATTTATAGTTGTAGTTAGACACAATACCTTTATTTATTTATTTATTTATTTATTTATTTATTTTTATGTGGTGCTGAGAATCAAACCCAGCTAGATGAGGGCTTTCATTGCTGAGCCACAACCCCAACTCCAAAAGTTTCTTAAAGAGTGGCCAAGGAAGCCCTCAGGTGTCAGGCCTAGATTTTGAAAGATGGTAGATTTTGGCTTGGCAGAAAAAGGCACATTGTAGGCTTGTAGGGTATAGGTAGAGTATTCAGGGCTCAGAGGATAAGGAAGTATAAAATATATTTGGGAAATCATCAAAAAAATTGGTGTCATACTGGGTATGAATAGAAAGTAGGACTACAAAAGTAAGTTAGAATCAGAATGTTAAGATGTTTGAATGCCAGTTTGAGTAGTATGTGCAGACAAGTTTAGAAACCACTGTCTTAATTTTTTTCAAATATGACTTTTCTCTCCATACCCACTACTATGACACTAGTCACAGGTCACTTGAATTACTTCCTTTTCAGTTATCCTCCCCAAGGGAAACCTGGTGATCTTCCAGCAATACAAATATGACCATGTCAAATGCTTCTGCCTTTATCTTTTCCAACATCTTCAATCCTTTTTTACCTCCTTGCTCCACAACTTTTACCACTATAACACAGGCAGGTCCTTCGATGAGTATTCTACATGGTGATTTTCAGCCTATATATTCCCCTTGGAACAGTGTTTAGAATCTTGGGAAAGAAACTCTTTGTTCTCTCCACCATTTCTTTTTTCCCTGACCCCTTTTCTCCATTCTGAGACATATTCTTCTACCAAAGGGCTTGACCCTTAATATGGTATACAAAGCCACTTTATGAAGTATCCCTGTTTCTCTAATCTCATCTTTCACCAAGCTCTATTTTGTTACTTTAACTTCTTATACTCCAAACTTCTGAAAATTTCCAGAAGAGACCAATTATTCCTAAATTGTGTGCCTATGCTTAGTTTTCTCCTGTCTTTTTAGAATGCCTCGCCATTTTACCTTCTCCAGTGTGCTCTCTCTCTCTCTCTCTCTCTCTCTCTCTCTCTCTCTCTCTGTGTTGTAAATGGACCTTTTATTTAATTTATATGTGGTGCTGAGAATTGAACCGAAGGTCTCACACATGCTAGGCCAGTGCTCTACCACTGAGCCACAACCCAGCCCACTCTAGTGCTCTCTCTTAAAAAAAAAAACTTGAAGTTTTGAAAGCAATCAGCAAATCTCTCAATGTGGGGATTATCTCTTTGGAGATTACTCTGACTCCTTACTCTGCTGGGTTTGGACTCTTTTTTTATTATCAAGGTTGCTATGTATTTTTCTTACTAAGCTTGCTGTGTTATACTATAATTAATTGTTTTAATAGGTCTATAATTGTTACCTATGTCCTCTAGATTTTAAAATTTTATAATACTTTGATTTAATTTAGTTTTTTGACTTCAAGAAATTCAGAGAATTATTCTTAACAGAAGCTAACATCAAAATACGTCAATATTGAAAAAAATATATATATTTTTAAAGAAACTTTAACTGCTACATAAAACCATATATATTTATGGGGTACCATGTGATGTTTTTGTACACACACACACACACACACACACATACACTCTTTGTGTCATGTTCAAATGGAGGTAAACATATCTATTTCTTCAAATATTTACTATTCCTTTATGGTGAAAACATTTAAATCTTCTAGCTTTTTAAAATGTATAGTACATTATTGTATAGTCACACTACTATACAGTAGCTCATGAGAATATCTTTCTCTTATCAAATGGCACTTAATATCCCCATCCTTTCTTCTCCCCTACTCTCCCTGGCCTCTGGTAACCTCAAACCTACTATGAATTTCTATGAGATTAGCTGTTTTAGGTTAGACAGACCTAAAACAAAAGTAATTTATTTTGTTTAATCACAAAAGTGTGTTTTATACTTGCTGAATTTGGGGAGGGTGCCATCTTTCCAAATGGAAACATTGCAACATGTTTTAAAAATATGAAATTACACTACATGCTGGAAAACTTAATTAAAAAAAGGTAGGTGAAATTCCAAAAATAAAGTATATATAGGAAGAACAAAGGACTGAAGACCAATCATTAGGGCAACATCTGCCTTCAAAAAGCAGACATTCAGGAGTTAAGTAGACAAAAGATTTGTAGAAGGAGAGCCAGCATAATGTATAAAAACCAGAAAAAGGAGTGTTTTGAAAGCAGAGATGCGATGGAACTAGTATTCCAGGTGGCAAGGGGTCTTGTGAAGTTTCTCTCTGGTGACACCTACTCTGGGAAGCAGCATCCACAAAAAAGGAACCAACATCTCCAGGAATCAACCTGGATAAATTAATGGAGGCTCCAATCCCTTTAGCAATAATCTAAACCCAAGTAGTTCTTGGCCTTTTTGAGACACATAACTTTTTGAAAAATCTCATAAAATCTAATGACTATCTATCCTTAGGAAAATGCACCTGGGTACACATACATGTGCAATTTTACTTATAATTTCTCATGGTTCTCTCTACCACTACCCCTAAACCATCCCCACTCAAGCTTTTAAATGGACTTCCACATTACAAGTATGGTTCCACCATCAGATCACAAACAATGCTTGGTCTCTGAGGACAGGTGATATGCTTGAGGATTAAGAATTATTATCTCTCTTCAACTCTTAGTAGGTTTAAACTCATGGAGGCCTTAGGAGAAATCCTTTTTTTCCTTACCATTCTAAGGAGCAATGGACTCAGAAGAAGTATCCCTTGGTGCCTGCTAGTCTTTCCAGCCTGCCAATTGAACATTTTCTGGATTTCTACCTATTGACTAACCAAGTCACTAACTTAGGCTTCTAGCTACTGTGGTTCTACAAGCCTTGGCTTCCTAAGAGATCTCCTTTAGATTTTTAACCAGAAAATAATTTATTTCATCCATGTCTGGCTTTTGGCACCCCTTCTTTTAAAGGACTCACCTTCATTTATTAACTTTTTGAATATAAGAATTTAGGAAAGCAATGAAAACATTCTGGCTTCGAGAAAGAGTTGTTTAAATTTTAAAAGGAAAGGTGAACAGAGTGATAATCAACTTTTGTCAATATTAGCTCAAGGAAAGAGCAGTGATGTGAGAGATTCAGAGAACTGGACAATAAAAAATATTATCTTTGACTGTGATTTATATTATGAAGTTGCTTTGTATGTATTTTATGATTTTATTTTTTCTGAATTAGCATAAAAATATTTTTGCAATAACTGTTTCAAGAGAGAAATCAGATGTGTTGGGAAATTGTTTTGGGATTCTATGTGTATTTATTTGATCTATATGTGTCCTTAGTGATTAAGTCTTGATATCTCTTCAGGAGAGAATTTTAGAATTTGATAAATGGAGATTCCTTTAAGTAGAATATGATATTTTGTGGAAAAAAAAACTAAATGTAGTGAATGTGAAAGAATATTAGTCTAGAAATAATTATTATAGTCAATATTATATTTGATTTTTAAAGAGTAAAGTGTTTGCATAAAAATGCTGCCCCATTTTATAAGAAGTCTTGGGGGTGATGGGCTAGTCTGGTGCCATGCTGTTGAATTACATGACTCTGCATTTTTCAAAACACATAGAACTGTATACCCATAAAGTAATTTTTCTTGGATGCAAATTTTAAAAATTAACCAGTATGGAAAGCAGACTAACAAATGGATCGAAATATGTTACAAAAATAACCTCTCTGGAAGGGACATGGAAGAAAGGACTTAACCTAAATAACTTTGGGAAACAATGTTTCATCTAGATAGTACAAAGGATCCAGAAGTAAAGACTAAGAAACCATTGCAGATCAAAGGAGTCTTAGGAGGAAGATAAAAGCAGTATAGTAGCACAGGATAGTATAGGCTATCGATGGAAAGACTGCAGAAATTCAGATGAAGTCTGCAGTTAAGTTAACAGTGTTGTGCCATGTTAGTTTCTTAGTTTTGATAAATGTGCCTTGGTTATATAAATGTTTATACATGGTTATGTGTTAATGCACCATGGTTATAACTAAGAGGAATATGGGTGAAAGGTACAGGGAAACTCTCAATAATAGTATGTGCTCACCTGTTGTAAGACCAAATTTATTTTCATATAAAAAGTTTAAAAGTGCTGCCTCAAAATCCATAAATTTAAAAGTTAGGCTTTGTTGATTCTAGTAAATACTGGATATTTTGGTATTCTTCTACTTTAATATGATAGGTTGTCATTTGGTAGAAGACCATTTAAACAGATATAAATGGAATTTAATTAAAGAAATAACTTTATTTTTAGGTCTTAAATAGAAACTAAAACCAAACTGAATAATTTATCAAGACTAAAACAGGTTATGAATGTGCATGTGTGACTGTGTTTCATCCAGCATAATGCTTTTGCCAA
Organism: Callospermophilus lateralis; assembly: GCF_048772815.1. Classification (NCBI taxonomy): domain Eukaryota; kingdom Metazoa; phylum Chordata; class Mammalia; order Rodentia; family Sciuridae; genus Callospermophilus; species Callospermophilus lateralis. The sequence continues at coordinate 663,093 of NW_027513736.1, forward strand.
ACAGAACAAGTGTTTGAAATATTTCCAATAGAATATTATTCACAGAGAACAATGCATGATTTCACACTAAATGCATGAAAAGAAACTGTAATTTTATGGTGTCAGTGGGGGAAAACAGCCTATTTTTTATGTCATTGTATCTTCTATTTTAAAAACACAGGGCTGGTGATATAGTTCACTGGTAGAGTGCTGGCCTAATGTGCACAGTGCCAGAGGTTCCATCCCCAGCCCCCTACACAAACACAGACACACAGTTCTTAACACTGCCTATTGCCTTCCATCCAGGCAGTGATAATTACTTTATCATCCTGCCCCTCTAAGCTTATGCATTTACATTATCTGGTATGCCATTATGGTTTGGATGTGGAATGTACCCCAAAAGCTTTTGTGATAAAATCATGATCCCCCCATGCAGCAAGGTTTAGGGAAGGGTTTTAAAAGCAAAAACTAAAAAAGATTAAAAAACTGTATCTGGCCCTGGCCCCTTCCTCCTTCCCCACTCCTCCACTTCTGCCACCTTCTTGAGCTGAGCAGTTTTTCTCCAATATACTCTTTCACCTGATGTTTCTGCCTTGGAGCTGTGGACCATGGACTGAACCTCAGAAACCTTGAGCCAAAATCAATCTTTCCTCCTCCAAGTTGTTCTTTCCAGGTATTTTGATCTCGGGGATGAAAAGCTGACCAACACACCTACATAATGGGAATGGGAATAACTGTTTCCCTACAATTCCTGCAATTTTATTCAGTATAAATCTTAATAATTAAGTTTTTACTTAAATTTACTGTAACTATATTTTAACTCTACAATAGATTTGTTTTTTTTTCCTCCCTAGAAGTGGTAATTTTCTGATAAATACTGAGAACAGATGAGCTTTCTTTAAATTTTTGAATTTAAAAAGTTGTACAGTTTCAAATCTAAAACTAGAGATAGAACTTTGTCCCCTTTATACTAATCAGTGGCAGTCCAAAAGTATAATCACTCAAATACAAAATGACTCCTCCAGCTTTTTTGTAACCTGGTCTAAAGGTCTGCCTTACCTCCCCCTCTCTGCCCCCATACTCCTAGTACCCCCTCTGATTTCTCATTACTTACCATTTAATCATTTACTCTAAGTAACATGACTTAACATCTGTATGGTTGTGTCTTACCTCCCTTTTTAGATTGTAAAGGCCTACTGAACAGATTCAACATTTTAAATTTTTTAAAAATGTTTTAGTGCAGAAAAATGGAATATGTGTAAATATTTGAATTAGTGACCCACAAAACCAAAATATTGCCCTTTACATTGTTCCTAATTTCCCTAAAGACCTAAAAAGAGCATACTACAGGGATACTGCTACATCGATGTTCATAGCAGCACAATTCACAATAGCTAGACTGTGGAACCTACATAGATGCCCTTCAATAGATGAATGGGTAAAAAAAATGTGGCATTTATACACAATGGAGTATTACTCTGCATTTCACACTTTTAATCAAAGCTGACTCGATTGGTGTAGTGCTCAATAAAACAACAATCACCAGACTTCCCTTCCTCCTTGGTTTCTGCAATAACAAGCTCCAAGCTTGTAACACCTTGGGCACAATAAGGAACTGAATGGCAGCGAGTGGCTTCTCTCAGTTCCGCCTGTTAAAGAGCAAAGGAGGGTATTCTCGTTTATACTTCAGGGGGCTCCATCTGTAGTGACCACAAGTGTCATCACAAGCATTTAGCTACATGAGGAGGTATTCAGAAGGCGGGAGAGGCCAGACTTTTTCCCTTATTGCAAAAGGTGAATTGAGAAAACTCAGGCTCACGTTTAAGCAAAAATGAGTTAAAAGCTTGATTCTTTTAAAAACTTGATTGGGGCGAGGGTGGTCACATTCTGAGAATCTGAATATGGCAGAAATAATCACCCTTTCATTTCTGCACTCATATGAATGAAAAAAAGAAGGAAAGAAAGAAAAAGAGCCAGAAATAATGGTACATGCCGACAATACCAGTGGCTCAGGAGGCTGACGCAGGAGGAGCACAAGTTCAAAGCCAGCTTCAACCAAAGTGAGGCCCTAAGCAACTCAGGGAGACCCTGTCTCTAAATAAAATACAAAACAGGGCTGGGGATGGGACTCAGTCGTCAAGGGTCCCTGAGTTCAATCCCTGGTACCTAAACCTCCCCCCCCAAAAAAAACAAAACAACAACAACAACAAAAAAAACACTTGAACCCATGTCCCTCAATTTCACTGAAGTTAAAAGAATTCTAAGAAATCATTTGGTAGTGGAATTTGCTCTCTTAGCTTTAAAAGAATGAATCAAAAAGGATTATAGTACATTCTAATGCAAGGCGAATTTTTTTTCTTTCAGTGGAAAACAATATATTATAAGACATAATAAATTTTCATGTGGAATCTTTAATAAAAGGAGAAAAGAAATTACTTTGACATCAGAGTTTTCACTGTGATGCAAAACAACTAAATCCCTATTTTGGTTCTCAATTGCTTGTAACTGTTGTAGTTGAAAAAAAATATATATATCATATATATATGATATTTATGTGTATTTATAGAATGCATATGACATAATAATATGCATTATATGTACTTCTCAACTACAGCAGTATAATATATATTATATGTAATGTACAATATTATATATTATATTGCTATAGTTGAGCAATATGTAATATTTATATATGAACATGTATTCATATATAATAGCACTTATTATATAATATATTAAAATATATCATTAAATTTTGTATATATATTTATATAATGTATCATATTATCATATTATATGTAATACATATTTATATATTACATGTATAAATTATAATCATAATACATTTATACATCATATATAATCATATGTAATGTGTATATATCAAAATATAAATGTTCCCATATTTTATGTGTAGATACACAATATATTAAATATATATATATATATATAAATAAAAGTATATATTTAAATATATTTAGTATATTAAATATATTATATATGTAATATATTTATATAAAAATATAAATATACAAATATATTTATATATTTAAATATATAATATATTTTAAATATTAGATAAATTTATCATTGATGGATTTTATATATTATATAATTATCATATATTGTATTTTTTATATATCATATAAATTCATAAAATATAGAAATACATTTATATAGAGATACAGAATATATAAAATATTATATATCAAATATATAGATATGTAATATGTAATACATTCTATATTAAATATATAGATATGTAATATGTAAACATATCTATAAATCATATATACTCATATATTTAATATAGAATTTATTTTATGTATTATCTATTTATATATTATAAACTATACGTATAAAAACTATATGTATAAAATACTGTTTATATATTTATTTATGTATTTGTCAATTTATCTATTTATATATTTACATATTATAAACTATATGTATAAAAACTATATGTATAGATACCTTTGTATACACCACGTCCCATCATTTCAAAGTCATCATCATCTTTTTCTACAAGTGGGTTCAGTAAGGATGACTAATTCAATAGGGCAGTTGGGGTTAGCTCCTGATAAAGCCCCTTCTTGCAGGCCCAAGGTCCACGGTTCAAATCCCAGTCCTGCAAATACAAAACAAAAAAGAAAAAAAGAAAAACAAAATCTCCACCTTGGGTTCTGCAGAGTGGCCATTACCCCAGGCTGACTCGTTGCCAGCTCCCAGTATGATACTCGGGACGATGTGCAGTGAATTAAAGGGGGTGGACCCAGGCGCGTCTTTCTCCAAAGCTCCACTTCTTCACTGATGGAGGAAAAGATCCCAGATGGGATGGAGGCGATGCCTAGGGAACTGGGAGGGATTCTTCAGAAGCACAGGGTGCTCCTGGGCCATGCAACTCCACAGTGCACTCTCCTGCGCTGCGAGGGCCAGGGGTGAGTGTGCAGGAAGATGGACACCGGACATCTGGCCGCTCGGGTGGCCCTTGGTGACACTCTTCCCAGGCACACCATCTTGCTATTCTGCAATTCCTCCTTTCCTGCCTCAGAAGGTTGCTCTCTGGACACAGAGCAGAGGGCGCCACCTACTGGTCAGCTCTGGTTGCTTCATGGAACCCGTGGCATGGAATTGGTGTTTGATTGATGGGTTTTGTTTTGTTCTGTTTTATTTCTTTGCTAAAAGATGTTTCTCATTGAAATATGGATGTATAGGCGTGAAAAAAAATAGAAACAGATAAATATGCATAGGATGTTGATATCACTTATGGATCTTATTGATATTCCTATCCTAAAATCTTATGAGGAATCAATGAAGAAGGTCAGTCAATTATCCAAAGTTAAGCAGCTGAGAACATGGAATTCAGGCAGGATCTAGACCACGCGCTCTCCCAAAATATTGCCTCCAGATGTGGGGAGATGAGAATGAATGAGCAAATCATTGTCCCATGTTCTTATTGGGACAGCTATTTAAAGGACCTGCATAAAGTGATACAAAGTATCTTTAATGGCTTTCGAAAATACCCTCCAGACCCACAAGAGGTGAGACTCTGTTCCCTGATGTATACACCAATGGCTTCTGCTTTATACATTGGCTTTGGCTTATGGAAGGCAGAAAGAACATGTTTTTACCAGGAAATCCTTTTTTGTTATACTTAGTCTTAGACTGACCTTCCGTTTTGAATCATTGAAACAAATGGGGTTATCAATGATTATATGTGCACATATGTAATTATAGATATAATCATGCATGATTGTAAATCCATGCAATTTATCCTCGTGAGGCATACATGCTGTTTTCTTGTACTAGATCGTTTGCACACATGCATGTGGTCAGCTGTAGATATGGCTTATGGGCACCCTGAGCCATTAAAAGTCACCTCTGCCAGAGGAAGGAGAAGACCACCTTTGGTTTTCTTGTAGGAGGTGACATACATGTCAGTTGAGCTGGAACATGCAAGTGGTCCTTTATACTATGGTCTTCTTATATTAGCAAAAAAATGGGATTTATGTGACTGGGGCAATAATGAGAACATGAGGAATTTGCTACACGTGTGTCAACTGATCTCTTTGTGGGTTGAATGATACCGTGTCCATGTCACTAGATGGATCCCAAAGATGCTAATGCAGAGAGACTCAGCACATGTTCTATGTGACTTTGTTTTCTGTGACAGTATAGCTTTGAATAATGTTGATATCAAGAATAACAACAAATAACCCAATAAGGAAAATGTACTATAGCTACAGAATGGAATTCTATTCAGCATTTAAAAAGACATTCTGGCCAGGCGTGGTGGTGCAGTCCTATAATCCTAGTGGCTCAGGAGGCTGAGGCAGGAGGATGGTGAGTTCAAAGCCAGCCTCAGCCAAAGCGAGGCCAAAAGCAACTCAGGGAGACCCTGTCTCTAAATAAAATGCAAAATAGGGCTGGGGATGGGGCTCAGTGGTCAAGTGCCCCTGAGCTCCATCCCTGGTACCCTCCTGCAAAAAAAAATCTTACAAAAATGCCCTAATATGTATCTATGTCCTCCTTTCCTTCATCTCTCAGGGATACCTTCAGAGGATATTTAGCGGGGAGACGAGGAAATTGGGGTGAGGGAAGTATAGAAAGGAGAAAAAAGGAAGAAGGAATCTGATTCTTCCATCTGAACACCCCAAGTGAGTAACTGCATGATTCTCAGGAGAATCCATGTCTGCCCCAGTGTGACCTTGACGGTGCCTTGGAAATGGTTCAGGGATGTGGGTTCTGGGTGGAGTGAGCTTGCTTCCATGAAGTGCTTCGGTTTCTACCTCAGAAAGAAAGTGCATAAAAATAAATACCACAAAGAAAATATCTTCCTTGATTAAGTTGTTAATATTATAAAGAATTTTTGCATGATTATCACATATGATTAATATGATAACCTCATATGCAATTATATATGACTCTATATCTTAATACTGAATATTTTATTGTTTTATGGCAGATAATTGTGTTTTAATATTATGTAATTGTATTATTAATATTGTATTTAATCATATTAATACAATATATAATTGCATTGTTAAGATGATCTATGATATTTTTAATGTATGTGATGGTACTAATATTACACTTTATTATTTATGTAAAAGTCTATTAAGATAACACCTAATTACATTATTAATGTATGAAATTGCATTAATATATCAATTTATTCTTTACATATACAATTACACCATTAAGATAATATATATAGCCAGATGCGTTGGAGCACGCCTGTAATCCCAGCATCTTGGGAGCCTGAGGCAGGAGGATCGGGAACTCAAAGCCAGCCCCAACATCTTGGTGAGGTGCTAAGCAACTCAATGAGAGCTTATCTCCAAATGCAATAAATACAGAAAAGGGCCTAGGGTATGTCTAGGTGGTTAAGCACCCCTGGATTAACTCCCCAGTGCCAAAAACATCAAATGCAATATCTAATCTCTTGGGTGACCTGAACCTTTGTTCTTCAGATATGAGGGACCCCTTGATCCATGCCATATCGCCTGGTGCCAATGGAACTGGGGACCAGGATTCGACCACAGGCATATTTTAAATCATTTCCGTTCCTGAGAGGGAGACAGACAGGCCATGTGTGTTTTTCCCCTAGCCCCCACGCTGGCTAAAAAGGTTAGTGTCCTTCCCCCTCCATTGGTTCAGCCTGCAGGTTGCTTAGCAAGGAGGCTTCAAAGATTGGAAGACGTCAATCTTCCCAGGACACAGACAGAGAAGCTCCTCTTGCAGTAGCTCTTCATGGGAGGGTCTCTGCTCCTGGATATTCCTTCCAAATGTGTACCCCTGAGAGGTCCCCTGCAACCACTGTCCCCCAAACAGACGAGCAGGTAGGCAAGTTGGCAGCCTGTGACTCTCTGTGATTGCATGTACTGTTTGGAGTGGCCAGGAGACTTCTTCCCACCGGAGGAATCCGGTGAAGATATTGGACTTGGGTGCTCACCCTGTCTCTAAATAAAATACAAAATAGGGCTGGGGATGTGGGTCAGTGGTCAAGTGCCCCTGAGTTCAATCCCTGGCCTGAGTTCAATCCCCGATACCCACCCACCACCACCAAAGAAAAGAAAAAAAAAAAAAAACAGTACAAGACAGTGGAAGAAAAATACTTGAGTTAACAGCTCAGAATATGTAACTATAAAATTTGAAGCTACTTTTGGGGGGTGCAAAAATGAATGCCAAAAAAATGGTCAGAAGCAAAGGTTCCTATTTATTTCCCCTGTTGCATATGTGTGAAATATTTTATGTGTGTGTTTGTGTTTCCCTATCTTTAGGGAATAATACTTTCCAATACGGTATCCAGACTGCCATAGGGTAATGTCTTACATGCAAACAAACAAACAAACAAAAATCAATAAAAATAAAAAAAAATAATGGGACCCCCTTGGTTATACTTGCCATAATTCCTGACAGACTGCAGAGGAAAATTCAAACTATTTAATGAGAAAGGCAAAAGGCAAAGCTCTTGATTATTATCTGACTCAGCCAATTTGTCAGGCTTCACCACTTTCAGTGTTCTGCCTCTTGCCTAGTAAACCGCCAGCTATGAATGCTTCCATGATCTCCGTTGTCCTCCACTACAGTAAAATTTTTCTCTAAGAACCTACCCTATGTCAATAAAAGCTGGTCACCAGCTCCAGTACTTCTTTACACACCAGGCCCTCCTCCATTCATTCCAAGTCCATCAAGAAGTTCCCAGGCTTCATACTCTTGCCATATCTTCACATCTCATTCTTTATGAAAGTGAATCATATGCATATCAAATTCTAAATTGTGGATGAAATGATATATCATATGATGTATATATACTGAAAAAATAGGAATATAACAATTTTGAATAAAAATTTAAATCAAAATACACATCATGTCCCATATGAATATACTTTCATTGATGTTAAACTGGGTCACTGACAGTAGAAATATGAGGGTTGGTACTCAATATTCACTGAAGTTCATTTTGAGTATTCCGAAATACATATGTATGTCAAGAAAATGAATATTTCTGAAAAATATCTCGTGAAAAGTTGATTATAAATCCACGCAGATGGACATGAAAGAATCAAGGTAGTATAAGTATATGACACATATATTTCATGTTTGCAAAACACATATGTACCCAAAATATTCATTTTCCTCTACATTGTTTCATGTCTAAACTTGTTGAAGTATACAGCTCACCACAGATTGAATTTTCAGTTACCTCAGTGTATTGGGGGGCAATGGTCTCTTCATTAAATTCATATTTTCCAAAGTGAGAGAACTCTCAAGAATATACCTGTGATGGCAGTAGGATTATATATACGTATCCAAAAATATACATTGTGACCCAGGTGACAGAGACAGAGAGTCAGGAAGTTACATATTTGTTAATTTTGAAAATTCATGGGAAGTAAAATGAGAAAAATATGTCACAGGTTTTATAATATGTATCTCTGATGAAGCAAAAGGCAAGTCCAAGTATACACCATGCCTCCTATCAAATGCCCCTACTTCTATTCTTTTAGGATTATTTTTATAGATGTTAGCATACGTAGTCAAAGCCTAGAAGGTTAGAGTCAGAGATTCAATATTTCAAATGGCAAAACGGAAAATGAGTCTAATATATATGTTAACATGTGGCACATAAAAATCTTCCACTGTCATCCACCACAATGCCTGGACATTACTATCACCCCAAAGAAGACATATGAGAGAAGAAGAGGAAAAAATGTCTATGAATACATATCTGGAATTGGAAATTCTGAGGAGCTCACAAACATGGGTGTGGCAGAAGAGATCCAAAAAGTAGAGGACAGGGCAAAATTTCCACAAACATGGAACTTTGCTGGCCTAATGACTTCTTGACTATCTGCCTCTGACATTTGTGCACTAGAAATATAGCTTTGTGCTTTAGCTTCCGTTGTAGTGAGACCATGAAACCTTGGTCTGACTCTATGTGAACAGAAGGACATGGGTTTATATTTTCCAATAGGAACAGGAGCCAGCAGAGCTGAATCCTCTCTTTGCAGGTAACTGTGGCCGTTGAGGTATGAATGTCTCCCTGGGTGGATTGTGAAGCCTTTGGCTCACCGTCCAGTTTTAATGGCATTTCTTGCAGCTTCCCTGGAAAATTGGTGTTTGTTTTTGAAATACAAAAAGGTCAACCAGGACACAGTGCTGCAGGGAGCTCTGTCACGTGGGGTGAGTCAGGGTCTGAAGGAAAAAACACAAACTGGGCTGCAATCCCATATATCTTTCCCACTGAAGCCAAGCAACTTGATACTGAGCATCGCACCCAATCCTCTCCCCACAACAACATGCCTTTACATTTTAGGGTCTGCTGGCTGCACCTTGTCAGTCACATGTCATTTGGAAGCCAATGACAGAACCACAGGGCCCCACCACAGATGTTGGATCACACACCTGCACTCCATTGCTCCAGGCCGAGTTCCCTGCTGGATCCTACTCACTGGCATCTCTGTTCTTCACCATGGTCATGAATTCCACTCAGTCAAAAACAGCACTTGCTGATTCAGTCATGATGAGCAACAGAAGATCTAAAGGTTCTCCAGGGAATTCTGGTCATGGGATTCTCAAAAACTTCAAGGTATTGGCCTAGCCATATTTCAAGAATGAAGAAGTTGGCACTGTGGGTTTTGATTCATTCAGGAGCCATTAAGTGTTGAGGAATCTCCTTTCAGTAAAAGCTCTGGAGATCCCATGCAGGCAAGGCTTTTCAAGGAGTGGCAAAAGGTCCAAGGAATCCAGGCCCATTGGGGTCTAAAATGTGAGGTTCATGTGAGTTTTGGCTCTCAACTCTAGCTGAAAAGGTTTTAACTGTAAAATCATGTAAACTCCTGGCTGAGATTCCCAGTGCTCTGGAGAAAGCTACCCTTGGCCTAGATCTCAGTTTCCAAAGGCTCCTCAAATGGCTGACCTTGTAAAATCCCAACTCAATTCATGGCAATAGTCTCTGAGATCAGTTCCAGAACTCAGTCTCTAATGGCATCACACCAGAGTTCAAGCTGAGCTGGACCCAGTCATCTTTTCCAAACACCACACAAAAGACCACTATTCTAAGAAAAACACTCTCACATGGCCCTCATCTTCTTCCATACAGACACTCATCATAACATTCTGGCTGGGGGTTTCCATAGTGGGAGAAGTCTAAGATGGTGTGCAAAGTAAGCTCTCATGCCCATCATATGCCAAATGTCATGGTGGCCTGGACACCCTTCCTGAGAAACAGGATAGCTAAAATGGTTCTGTAGTTAATACTACTCTGTTTCTCCAATTAGAGGCCTCCTGCCTGCCAGGGGTAGATTCTTTATGTGAACTGGACTCATGAAAAAACCCAAACACCTGTGTGCTAGTTACTGGAGGGCTTGCAACAACTCATTTGACCCAGAGGATCCCTGTTCTTACTTCATAGGGGTCAGGAGCCTGACCAGAGGAAGGCAAGAGACTTCATCCAATATTACACTTCTTTTTCACACTTTTAGATTTGGATGGACACATGGGATTTTTCTTGAGTTTCCTGGGGTGCTGAGAATGTGATTCACAGCCACATCCAGGGCCAAGAGTCTGATTCAGACACAGCTTTTACAAAGCACTTTACCTAAAAAGGCACAGATTAGGCCTCTTCATTTCCATTTGAAACTGTTTTCTTGAGGATTCCCACAGGAGTGCGCCAAAGCAAACACCTCCCTGACATTCAGGGGAACATAACAATAGGTAAGAAAGAAGCCTGGAGAAAAACTTTTCTTTAATTGAACACTGTGGCACTGACAGCTCCTAATCATGCAACTTGGGTTGCTATCTATCCAAGCAGGGATTATCCAGAGAGATCCTTACCAGTCATGCTAATTTTTGAGTTTTCTGAGATGCTTGGCATTCCATTCAACAATGCAGTCCATGGCCATGTCACAGAGCTTAAAGGTGGTACGCATCTTGGACACAAAGCCAGGAACCCATTCAGAGAGTGGCCAAAATTCAGGAAGAATACAGGAACTAAGGATCTTGGTAGGTGTTGCCCATCTGCAAGGCCAGCGGCAGTCCATTCATAAATTGGCCATGAGGAGTCCTGCAAAGATTTCCACTAGACAGGACACATTCACGGCTGCATTCTTCTCTCTACTCTCGTTAACCACAAACCTAGTGGGATCCACTGACATAGAAAGACTCACGAGTTAACAGTCCATTTCAAACCAACAACAACAACAACAACAATAACGATTTGCCTTCATGTTCTCAGAACACGAGACAAAATGACAAATTGAAACACACACCCACTAAGACACACAAACCACCCCTGTATTTGGTCTGCATCTATCCACTCTGTCCTCTGACTGGTGGGTGAAAATATGTTCCCTAGCAGTGGCCTGTCCTGTCACAGCTCTGGTCTCCTTGGCCATCTCTGTGTAGTTGTCAGGAGCCAGCAATGAGCCAACTCTTTTTTCTCAGGAAAGGCCCCTGTTCAGACCATTCAAGGCATTTGGCTATCCACACATCACTAGGTGTCATGAAAGAATGACTCTGGCCTTGGTACAGACAAACAAGTGAGCCCACTGGGACTGCAACTGCCTCTGGGTGCCTCACCTCCTGGATTCCAAGTTCAGAGAGTTCCATCACCAAGGAAGTGAGGTGAGGTCACTTCCTTCAGGGAAGTGAATGAGGTTACTGTCTTGGCAACCACTTTGTCCTAACAGTTGTTTCCAAGGGTCCCATGAGATTGAGGCTGCCCCACCTTCCTGGGACATTTTCACAAGACATAAAGGTCTATACACCCTAGGAGCCCGGGATCAGCAATCCACAGAGGCCTGACTGAGTCCATCTTCCCTGCATTGAGAAGAGAGAGGCTGATTCAGCTTCATTCCTTCATCCTGACTGGGTTGTTGGCCATGGAAGATGACTTTAGACTCCACAGGTCCTACCTAGCTGCCTACATTTGCTCCAGGGATCATTTCTGCATCTACCTTTGAGCTTCTCAGCAGCTGTAGGATTCCCACATACCTGTATGGAAAGATCAACTCAGGACATGCTGTTATGTGAAAATAGATAGAGGGAACAGAGTATGGTTAAGGGACATATCATGTTTGATTTGGATTAGGAGTCATTCTGCTGAATGAATACAGGAATTTTGCAACTGGGATATTTATAAGAATGTAAGGTGAAATGTAAGTAGGAAAATAACTAGGTAAAAAAACTAGGTAAGATCTGAAGCACACAAAAGTGTTGGGCCCTTGGTTTGGATACATAGTTTTGAATTATGTTCTGCAGAGATGAATCCTCTAAATCCATAGACAATGGCATAAGATCATGTACCGGGGACTACTGAATGTAAAAGAGAACTTCCAGTGAAATAGAGATAGTAGGCAGGATACCAGTGTAGGCTAAAGAAGAAGAGTGAGTTTAGGATTCGGACCAGAGGCCCTTTTTGCCATCCAATAAATTTCTATTAGAGTGTAAATGGGAATGCCAGCACAAATGAAGAGTCAGTCACAACAAGGCACTTGGGGAAATATCAATACTGATGTTAGTTGATCTGGCAAAGTACAAAATGAGTGATAAGATCAGGGATATTTTCAAAAGGGGGTGGTTGAATACACTATAATAGGAAGAAAAATGTGTATTATCACCATGGGATTGAAATTTGAAAACAATTGGCAACGCAGATGTAGATGATTTTAGTAATCCATGCTCTCATTAAAATTAGTCTTTGGTAGAAGAATAAGATAACTGTGAGTTTTGCATTTTGTGTCCAGAAGATGATGTGATGAAAGGAATACATGGAGCAGGTGACATGCGTATTTCTTCCATCATTTCTGGGAGCATGTTTTGAAACAGTATCATTTAGAGTTTGGGGATAAAAATAGGTGTACCCTGGGTCTACGTATATAGAGATGATGCAGGAAGAGACCATACGGTGAATACAAAATATAACAGGTTACTATTTTAGATAATAGATTGAATTGATATTTTAAAAAATACATGAAATCTGGTCTTCACATACAAACACTCTATCCAAGGAGTTATGCATCTAGTGGTAATATTAGGATTACTAATTATAACAAACTGTGTTTGAGTTTTTATTCAAAAATGATGATGGAATTCAAAAGCAATGTGTTATAAAAGAAATCTCTTGAAAAAGCAAGTAAAGCAACATGGAGAAATACATGGATTCTGATACAGGGAGTGAATGAAAGTGAATCATATGCATATCAATTTGTGAATTGTGGATGAAATGATACATCCTATGATGTATATATACAGAATAAAAAGAAATATAACAATTTTGAATAAAAATTTACTTCAAAATACACATCATGTTCCATATGAATATACTTTCATTGATGTTAAACTGGGTCACTTACTGTAAAAATATTAGGGTTAGTACTCAATATTCCCTGAAGTTCATTTTGAGTATTCAGAAATGAATATGTATGTCAAGAAAATGAATATTTCTGAGAAATATCTTGTGAAAAGTTGATTATAAATCCACACAGAAGAACATGAAAGAATCAAGGTAGTATAAGTATATGACACATATATTTCATGTTGGCAAATCCATACTATATATATATATATATATATATATATATATATATATATATATATATATATATATATATATAGTATGATATTGAATACATTAAAATGTAATAGGACGTATGCCAATCGAAATTCATAAAGGGATATATATCCTTCACACATGTACCCCAAATATTCGTTTTCCTATACATTGTTTCATGTATAAACTCTTTGAAGTATAAAGCTCACCACAGCTTGAATATTCAGTTACCTCAGTGTATTGGGGGGCAGTATTTTCCAAAGTGAGAGTACTCCCAACATTATACCTGTGATGGCAGTAGGATTATACATATGTACATAAAAATATACATTGAGACCCAGGCAACAGAGACAGGGAGTAAGGAAGTTACATATTTGTTAAATTTGAAAATTCATGGAGAAGTAAAATGAGAAAAATGTGTGACATGTTTTATAATATGTATCTCTGATGAAGCAAAAGGGAAGTCCAAGTACACACCATGCCTCCTATCAAATGCCTCTACTTCTATTCCTTTAGGATTATTTTTATCGATGTTAGGATAAGTAGTAGAGTCTATTAGGTTATGGGTTAGTGTCAGAGATTCAATATTTCAAATGGCAAAAAGGAAAATGAGTCTAATATATATGCGAGCATTTGGCAAATAAAAATTTTCCACTGTCATCCACCACAATGCCTTGACTTTACTACCACCCCAAATAAGACACAATGAGAGGAGAAGAGGAAAAAATGTGTGAATACATATCTGGAATTGGAAATTCTGAGCAGATCACAAACTTGGGTGTAGCACAAGAGATCCCAAAAGTAGGGGACAGGGTAAACATTCCACAAACATGGGAGCTTTGCTGGCCTTATGACTTCTTGACTATCTGCCTCTGACATTTGTGCACTCGAAATATAGCTTTGTGCTTTAGCTTCTGTTGTAGTGAGACCATGAAACCTTGGTCTGACTCTATGTGAACAGAAGGACATGGGTTTATATTTTCCAATAGGAACAGGAGCCAGCAGAGCTGAATCCTCTCTTTGTAGGTAACTGTGGCCATTGGGGTATGAATGTCTCCCTGGGTGGATTGTGAAGCCCTTGGGTCACCCTCAAGTTTTAATGGCATTTCTTGCAGCTTCCCTGGAAAATTGGTGTTTGTTTTTGAAATACAAAAAGTCTACTGGGACACAGTGCTGGAGGGAGCTCTGTCACGTGGGGTGAGTCAGGATCTGAAGGAAAAAACACAAACTGGGCTGCTATCCTATATATCTTTCCCACTGGAGCCAAGCAACTTGATACTGAGCATCGCACCCAATCCTCTCCCCACAACAACATGCCTTTACATTTTAGGGTCTGCTGGCTGCACCCTGTCAGTCACATGTCATTTGGAAGCCAATGACAGAGCCACAGGGGCCCACCATAGATGTTGGATCACACACCTGCACTCCATTGCTCCAGGCCCAGTTCCCTGCTGGATCCTACTCACTGGCATCTCTGTTCTTCACCATGGTCATGAATTCCACTCAGTCAAAAATGGCACTCGCTGGTTCAGTCATGATGAGCAACAGGAGATCTAAAGGTTCTCCAGGGTATTCTGGTCATGGGATTCTCAAAAACTTCAAGGTATTGGCCTAGCCATATTTCAAGAATGAAGAAGTTGGCACTGTGGGTTTTGATTCATTCAGGAGCCATTAAGTGTTGAGGAATCTCCTTTCAGTAAAAGCTCTGGAGATCCCATGCAGGCAAGGCTTTTCAAGGAGTGGCAAAAGGTCCCAGGAATCCAGGCCCATTGGGGTCTAAAATGTGAGGTTCATGTGAGTTTTGGCTCTCAACTCTAGCTGAAAAGGTTTTAACTGTAAAATCATGTAAACTCCTGGCTGAGATTCCCAGTGCTCTGGAGAAAGCTACCCTTGGCCTAGATCTCAGTTTCCAAAGGCTCCTCAAATGGCTGACCTTGTAAAATCCCAACTCAATTCATGGCAATAGTCTCTGAGATCAGTTCCAGAACTCAGTCTCTAATGGCATCACACCAGAGTTCAAGCTGAGCTGGACCCAGTCATCTTTTCCAAACACCACACAAAAGACCACTATTCTAAGAAAAACACTCCCACATGGCCCTCATCTTCTTCCATACAGACACTCATCATAACATTCTGGCTGGGGGTTTCCATAGTGGGAGAAGTCTAAGATGGTGTGCAAAGTAAGCTCTCATGCCCATCATATGCCAAATGTCATGGTGGCCTGGACACCCTTCCTGAGAAACAGGATAGCTAAAATGGTTCTGTAGTTAATACTACTCTGCTTCTCAAATTGGAGGCCTCCTGCCTGCCAGGGGTAGATTCTTTATGTGAACTGGACTCATGAAAAAACCCAAACACCTGTGTGCTAGTTACTGGAGGGCTTGCAACAACTCATTTGACCCAGAGGATCCCTGTTCTTACTTCATAGGGGTCAGGAGCCTGACCAGAGGAAGGCAAGAGACTTCATCCAATATTACACTTCTTTTTCACACTTTTAGATTTGGATGGACACATGGGATTTTTCTTGAGTTTCCTGGGGTGCTGAGAATGTGATTCACAGCCACACCCAAGGCCAAGAGTCTGATTCAGACACAGCTTTTACAAAGCACTTTACCTAAAAAGGCACAAGTTAGGCCTCTTAATTTTCATTGAAACTGTTTTCTTGAGGATTCCCACAGGAGTGCGCCAAAGCAAACACCTCCCTGACATTCCGGGGAACAGAGCAATAGGTAAGAAAGAAGCCTGGAGAAAAACTTTTCTTTAATTGAACACTGTGGCACTGACAGCTCCTAATCATGCAACTTGGGTTGCTATCTATCCAAGCAGGGATTCTCCAGAGAGATCCTTACCAGTCATGCTAATTTTTGAGTAGTCTGAGATGCTTGGCATTCCCTTCAGCAATGCAGTCCATGGACATGTCACAGAGTTTGAAGGTGGTACACATCTTGGACACAAAACCAGGAACCCCTTCAGAGAGTGTCCAAAATTCAGGAAGAATACAGGAACTAAGGATCTTGGTAGGTGTTGCCCATCTGCAAGGCAAGCAGCAGTCCATTCATAAATTGGCCATGAGGAGTCCTGCAAAGATTTTCACTAGACAGGACACATTCACGGCTGCATTCTTCTCTCTACTCTCGTTAACCACAAACCCAGTGGGATCCACTGACAGAGAAAGATTTCACTAGTTAACAGTCCATTTCAAACCAAAAAAAAAAAAAAAAAAAAAACGATTTGCCTTCATGTTCTCAGAACATGTGACAAAATGACAAATTGAAACACACACCCACTAAGACACACAAACCACCCCTGTATTTGGTCTGCATCTATCCACTCTGTCCTCTGACTGGTGGGTGAAAATATGTTCCCCAGCAGTGGCCTGTCCTGTCTCAGCTCTGGTCTCCTTGGCCATCTCTGTGTAGTTGTCAGGAGCCAGCAATGAGCCAACACTTCTTTCTCAGGAAAGGCCCCTGTTCAGACCATTCAAGGCATTTGGCTATCCACACATCACTAGGTGTCATGAAAGAATGACTCTGGCCTTGGTACAGACAAACAAGTGAGCCCACTGGGACTGCAACTGCCTCTGGGTGCCTCACCTCCTGGATTCCAAGTTCAGAGAGTTCCATCACCAAGGAAGTGAGGTGAGGTCACTTCCTTCAGGGAAGTGAATGAGGTCACTGCCTTGGCAACCACTTTGTCCTAACAGTTGTTTCCAAGGGTCCCATGAGATTGAGGCTGCCCCACCTTCCTGGGACATTTTCACAAGACAGAAAGGTTTATATACCCTAGGAGCCCGGGATCAGCAATCCACACAGGCCTGATTGGGTTCATCTTCCCTGCATTGAGAAGAGAGAGGCTGATTCAGCCACATCCCTTCATCCTGACTGGGTTGTTGGCCATGGAAGATGACTTTAGACCCCACAGGTCCTACCTAGCTGCCTACATTTTCTCCAGGGATCATTTCTGCATCTATCTTTGAGCTTCTCAGCAGCTGTAGGATTCCCACATACCTGTATGGAAAGATCAACTCAGGACATGCTGTTATGTGAAAATAGATAGAGGGAACAGAGTATGGTTAAGGGACATATCATGTTTGATTTGGATTAGGAGTCATTCTGCTGAATGAATACAGGAATTTTGCAACTGGGATATTTATAAGAATGTAAGGTGAAATGTAAGTATGAAAATAGAAATCGAGGTAAGATCTGAAGCACACAAAAGTGTTGGGCCCTTGGTTTTGATACATAGTTTTGAATTATGTTCTGCAGAGATGAATCCTCTAAATCCATAGACAATGGCATAAGATCATGTACCTGGGACTACT
Source organism: Callospermophilus lateralis (assembly GCF_048772815.1). Lineage (NCBI taxonomy): Eukaryota > Metazoa > Chordata > Mammalia > Rodentia > Sciuridae > Callospermophilus > Callospermophilus lateralis. The sequence continues at coordinate 680,951 of NW_027513736.1, forward strand.
GAATGTAAAAGAGAACTTCCAGTGAAATAGAGATAGTAGGCAGGATTCCAGTGTATGGTTTATATACTTATAAGTATGCTAATAATCTTTTTTTTAAAAAAAATGTAGAAACAGATGTCATTCTTCATCTGAAGCACATAGATTGCCACAGTGCCTTATCATTGAAATGTCAAGTGGTCACAGGCACGTGTGCACACACACCCACACAGGATGGGAGAATCTGCCTTCTCCTCAGAACCACAGCTCAGGTCTCCCACAGGTCTCGGATCTAGAACAATTAACTTGGATCTGGAAACAACATATTTTGCCCTTTCTTTATGCCATTCTTTCACTTCACTCAATGGAGAAGTATTTACTGAGTCCCACAAATCAGAGTGAAAGGAAATTCTTGTTCTTACATGTTCTGGCTGTAGGAGACAGACAGAAATCAACCAAATAAATATGATAAATAGTGATACGTGTCATGGAGAAAAACAGAACAGGGATGAGACATTGAAAGTTTGAGGGTAGAAGGACATCAGCAAAGGCTTTCCTGACACGGGACACTTGAGCAGGGATGAAAAAGAGGAGAGAGGGCAAGACCTGGACCTTCCTCTAGAGGAAGAGAAAGTACAAACGTCAAAAAGAGGAGGCCAGAAGAGAGGCAGACCAGATAGGAGGCTACTGTGACAAAAGGTCAATAAAGGATGATGAGTGGCTTGGGACAGGGTGATAGCAGTGAGGTGAGGACTGGTATGATCCTGGGTATATCTTGAAGGTATGACCAACAGTGTTGGTGGATGAATTGGATATAAAGTGTGATAAAAGGTGTCAAAGAACTACCCTAAACTGGGAGAATGGCATTACAATTTATTCACAAGGAGTAAGTTTGGGGATAAGATTAGGAGTTCAGTTTTGATAATACTAGTGGAGATACTGGGAAGTCTCTTGGATATGCAAGTCTGGAATCAGAGGAGGTAGAGCTAGAGATAGAACTATGTTTCGATGATGATATTTAAATCTTGAGATTGGATAAGATCATCAGGGCTCCAAGAAGTGCATGCAGATAAAACGACCTGAAGATTAAGCCTCAGGACACTGGAACAATGAGAGGTCTAGCAGAAGAGAAACCAGCAAAGGAGTATGAACAAGAGAGTTTAAGAGGCAAAAGGAAAATCATGAGAAAATCCTGCCTGGAAGCCAAGGGAGGGCAGTGCCATGAGGAGGAGGTGGCCAACCATGTTAAATTCTGCTGATCAAATGAAGGCTGGGGGGCTGGGATTGTGGCTCAGTATTAAAGTGCCTGCATAGCATGCATGAAGCACTGAGTCTGATGCTCAGTACCACATAAAAGAAATCTAAATAAAAGGTATTGTGTTCATCTACAAATATATATATAAAATGATGAAGCCTGGGAAAAGATACCAGAAGCTTTGAAAAAAGAAGCTCAGGCGTTGTGGACTTAAGGGCCTGGTTGCAAAGGACTCAGGACAGAACAGAAGTTTGTCCTAGAGGATGTAGATATATTTGAAATGGGTGTGCTTTTTTATTTTTGAAATAATGGCACAGAGTCACATAGTGGCATCTTGTTGTTTTAGGATAATATATAAGATGATGCAGGAAAAAACTACAGATCTGGAAAGGTCCATCTGTAAATGAGAAATGTGAAGTCCATGGAGTCTGAGGCACCTGTCCAAGGTGGCCCTACTTGGTAACATTGGCGCTGAAGCGAGAAGCCAGGTGGTCTGATTCCCAGCTCAGTTTTCTTTAGACTGTACCAATTTGTTGGCCTTCTTTTACTGAATTTGAGTTTTGTGAATTAGCAAATGAATGTAATAAAATCAAGGACTCTGTGCTATGAAGTGTATTTTGTTCATTTACTTTGACAAGGGTAGTTCAGCCTCAATTATTTATGTAACTTGATAGTATACACAGGAGAATGCCCTGTGGTGTATTTGGGAAAAGTAATGAATTTCTTCTAAATCAGCCCTCCATTTACTTTCCTGCAATTAAATCTTTGTGAAGAAGTGGGGCAAGGCTGTTGGGGTTTTAGGACAGAGGGAGAATGATAGGGTGCCAGTGGAATGAGCCAATTTGAACTGCCAGACCCCAGGTAACTATATCATTTATTCTTGCTTGATGCATTTATAATTCCACCAATACATTACTTCTAAATTTTGATGTTATGCAACTGCAATGAATGCTCAGTTTTAATGTGCTTCAGCATCCATTTTGAACATAAGCTGAATTTTCTCATATGTAAAGCAGGGCTCAGTTGCCCTGACACAATTTCCAGTTCTTACACATCCCCCACTCTAGTTCCTCAATCTGGTCCATCTAGGCACCTGCCCTATATAGCTGCTCCCTGATGACTACTTCCCTATGGGACATCCAGGCATGGCCTGCTGGACTGGCCCCATGACTCTCCCACCCTGCATGGACTGTGGGGACATATGTAGTAGCCACCACCAGTTACAATAAGACAAAAGGAATTCTTGTCTGTTTGCTTTAAATCTGCCAATTAAAACTCCCCAAGGAAAATCTGTTTGGAAGAAAACCCTGGACTACCCAAAGGTATTGACTTCAGTGTCCCCTCCTCTTGGTGACTGTGCTCCCTGACTTCTGTACTACAGGCATGCAGTGCACCCCTCAGGACCTATAAGTACTAGAACTTGTAAAATTTCACATTGTGTTTGTATAACTGCAGCCATTTCTGAGATTTGTCTCCTGAGGGTAAAGCCTCTGTGAAATGACCCATGCAGGTGGACCTCTGTGAGTACTCTACTGCCTGGGCCTCTAAGTTGATAAAGAAACCTGAAAGTTCCATTCACATCAGTAACTTGATGAGTTTTTAGGAATAGTCAAATATCAAAGATATTACATTATTGTTTTCTTCCAAAGCAAATAAGAATCTAGCATAAGCATAACACTTTATTTTTTTATACAATTCTATGAAACAGCTGCCGTTCCCTGCAGTACCTATTCTACAATAACCCAGATGCTCTTCTCAAGGGTCTGACAGATCAGAGCACACCAAGAAGGCTAGGGGGCACTAATATTTTTGTTCCCCACCTTCTTTTTAAAATTATCATGATTATTATGATTATTATATTACTATGATAGTGGGGATTAAACCCAAGGGCACTTAACCACTGAACTACATCTCTAGTCCTTCATATTTTGACACAGGGTCTCATACTCTGTTTGTTTAGAACCTTGCTAATTTGCTGAGAGTGGCCTCAAACTTTGGATTGTCCTGCCCCAGCCTCCTGAGTGGCTGGGATTACAGGCATGTGTCACCATGCCTATAGTCTTTTATTTTAACCTGGTTGTACTACTTGTTGGAATAAGTTTTTCTTTTTAGGGCTATAAGCCACCTTAGAGAATGAGAATGCTATGGACCGATTTGAGTCCCATTCCCAATCCAGGTATTGATGCCCTAAACCTCAACGTGATGTTATTTGGAGATGGGGCCTACAGAGGTGGTTAGGATTAAAGGAGTTCAGAAGGGTGGGTCACTAGTGATGGGATTAGTAGCTTTGTCAGAAGAGGAAGAGCGAAGTGTTCTATCTACTCTGTGAGGACACAGCAAGCAGGCCCTCTGCCAGACAGAAGGAGAGACCTCAGCAGGAATCATTCTGTGGGCACCTTCATGTTGAACTTCCCATCCCCAGAGCTGTGAGTAATAAGTGTCTATTGTTTAAGATACCCACTCTGTCGTATTTTGTCATAGCAGTCTGAGCTGATGAAGACTGCGAGATTCCTGGAATTGGTGAGTCTGAACAATGACTTGGTTGCTAAGACAATCCATTTATTGATTCTGCAACACTTCTTCCTCCCATGTGGACCTTCTTCCAACTCCCTTTGGAAGAGAAGTACTTGAGGGCTTTCAGCTGCTGCTACTGTGGCTGCCATGGAGTCAGATGGAGAACTTTCATAAGACTACAGTAACACGAAACTTAATTTTAAGAATTTCTAAACGTAGTCTGCATAATATTAACCCAGACAAGAGAGTCACCAAAACCAGTCACTTCACTTAAAGAAATAATGCTCAAAGTCTATGAACCGGGGAATTCTTTGTTTTGTAAACATGTTTACAAGTACAGCCGCGTTGTTCTAAATGGAAATGACTATAGTATTTAACACTGGGATTGTCCTTGCTTGCGACTGGATTTATGCTTCATAATGATTATCTTCTAGACACAGAAATAGCATTTCTGTAACTCAAAATTGTTACTGGAGGCATTTAGTAGAATCTTGCCTTAAAAATATAATGATTTTTCATCTTTATTCTCCCCCGTTCAAAAGGTTTCACTGCTCCTGATGTTTAACGTTATGCAAAGACGTGTTTCTGCCAATGAATATCGCCTTATGGTTATGCTTCTGCAAATATCCTGCTGTGAGCTGATAAAGGGATTAATGCAGCCAAAATTCTTAATCTGTGAAATTACAAATTAAATTCTCATATTAAAAATACCACCCTGAGGTATTTTTTGTGGTTTTAATTCCCCTCTTGTGTTCTGCATACATTGTGCTTGTTAATGATGGGGACAAGGCTGTCTCCACTGGCAGTCTGCTGTGGAGTGATAATGTGTAGGCATTTACTCACTGATAGAAACTGGATTTAACCACTGGCTGATAAATGTGTAGGCATTTACTCACTGATAGAAACTGGATTTAACCACTGGCTGATAAACTAAGTGGCAAGTGGGTAATAAGTCCATATTAGCAGAAAAGTATTACTACAGAATTTAGAATTCATAGACCATCAAAATCCTGGCTTAAACTCAATCATCAAGTCAGATGGGATTGAGATGTCACAAAGGAGGAGTGATATCAAGTTACAAGTTCCACAAAAGAGGGAAAACAAGCCATATGCTTGAGTGTGGTGAGCAGTAAATGAATGAGCCTATATACATCTTTTTTTTTTCCTCAGTATAGTAAGATGTGTCACAAAATCATTACTTTCCATAGAAATTTCATGTTTTCTTTTTTTATTTGGGGGAATAACTGTTATAATGATGGCCAGTGGGTTGATTTTTAGAAAGGAAGTAGAGTAGAATATAGAGTAAATATGGTCAGGGACATTATGAAATGTTAATGAGAATTTGCTAGACACAAGGAGAGTAGTAGATTAATATATCTATAGTCACTTTCAGGTAAAAAAAAGTTGTTGGAAGTAAGTGTGGGATAGCAAAAAGATTTAGGGTAGGAATACTCAACAGGAGTTGTTACTTGGGGTTTAGTTATAAAGTAAAGGGCTACTGTAAAGGAGAAACCAGTGCTGCAAAGAGGAGGGGAAAAAACTAAAATTTAAGAGACAAAGGAAATTAGCTTTGTGTCTACTGTAAATGTTGTATACACAAGGATTAATATACATATCACAAATATTTGTGCACAGAGGCAGTATGTTATTTTAAGGCAATCAGAAGAGTATGAGAAAAAATATAATGGGCATTTAAAAAAATGCATCACCATTGAACAAAAATATTCCTACTGCAACAGTGTTCTGCATAATTTCACAAGAATTCTGTTTCACACTTGGGAAGAAAGCTGAGATCCTCCCAGCCATAAATCCTCTTCCAAATATTTTAAATGTAATTGAAAAAGCCTGTGTAAAAAAGAATACTTTTGTAAAAACAAAACACAAACCCACCCAGGAATGTGTTTTGTTTTAAAAGATCTAGAGAAGAGCTGTCTGTACAAATAGCAAGAGCATGTGCAGTTAAAATGAACTACATGTCTTCAGTCTTTACATGTCAATTCAGTGCATTAGCCAATTGCCAACTCTGTTCCTCAGCTCACTGAGTAGCAGTCCTTTTTAAGGTCATTGTTACAACCAATATGGTTTCTGAGAATTAAACAGAAATGAATCATTTCTCCGCTGTGTACTGCAGCCAGTTAAAATAGTACTGTATGCATAAAGCACTAAATATGTAAATCATATTTTCCTTTTTTCCTTTATGACTGCTCAGATCATTTTTTGGACAGACACATAATCAAATACAAAGATGCACAGCTGCAGACTGCAGAGCAGAGATAGCAAAGAAGGAATCCATTTTCTTCCTGTGTCTGGTAAGCTAGAAATTGAATAGCAGGATTCCTATATATATATATATATATATATATATATATATGTGTGTGTGTGTGTGTGTGTGTGTGTGTGTGTGTGTCCCCCACCCCTGCTCTTGTGCACTCACGTGCTTGTTCTCTCTCTCTCCCTCCCCCCACCTACCCACCCCCACACACAAAATGCAAACACATATATACATGATCTTGTGTTTGTGCAAACATAAGCAAATGAATCTCTCCTCATGTATGTTCTCTATAGATAGTAAAGTACTTTGATTGGATATGCAGATGTGTCATACTCACTATCAGTTCCCATAGCCATGGGGGAAGGTCACTATAATACTCATGGCTCAAGGCAGCCTGTGCTGATAGTCTGTTCTATGGGGAACACTGTAGGAGCTTAGAGGCCAGATCTTCTGCATGATTCACATAGCTGAGCCTGAAAATACAAACCAAAAAAGAAATCAGACCAAAGAAGAAAATCTACCAAATAAGACATAAGAATAATGTAATTTTTCTGTATTTCAATTTGTGCCTGGCCAGGAAGACAACTTAAATTACCTGCTGAATTCACACTGGTTCTCAGAGTATCTTTTACTCAAACTGACATTTACTCTAGTATCAGTGACATTAGGTATCATAGTACCAATGATTTAAAATGTTTCTACTGTAAGCAAAGGGTTGCTACTTTCAGAATGAATAAAACTAAGTCCAGAGAAAGAAAATTTCAGAGACAATTTACCAAATGGTTGCCAGCATTTTGTTCATAGGCTCTATATACTGCATAGACATCTGGATATAGTTATAAGAAATTAATACAAAATAACTAGGAGAATTAAAATAGCACTGCTATTAAAATCTCTAGTTACTAAAAATTACCTATCCTTCAAGAGTTTATATTTTCTTGCATTGAATATAAAAGTATGAAAACAAGTGCCCCTGACAAATATCAGCCATCATGATATTACAGGTTAACAAAGGGGATATGCTGAAATGATATGGGGCAGAATCAATTCAAGAGGACCGTTGAAACAACAGTAGATAGAAAATACGTGTCTCAAGATTATCGAAAAAAAAAAAAGAAAGAAAGAAAGGACAGAAGTGAAGTCTTTTATAAGCTTTCAAACCAGAGGCAGCAAAACTCAGCCCAGTCCTGCCTTGGTTTCCAGGGAGTCTCTATTTTTCTGCTGGAAGCAATCAAATACTTATGATTAACATAATACTGATAAGAAGAGTATTCCTAATAACAGCTACTCAGGAACTTTTCCAGGCATTTTTCAGAATCTCATGTTTATTATGGTCCACAAGGTAACTGTCCCCATTTTCTAGGAGTACAAAGTAAGGAGGAGTCAGAGATGGTAATGGATTGCTCAGTTACAATCCAGCATCTCTAAGGGCATTCAGCCAAGGACCCTGAGTTTGTGCAACACAGTGCAGTATGTGCTTTGATCCTCAGAGACAGTTAGGAGCGGGTGAGAGAAAGTTGCTTCTGTTGAGAGGGCTTTTTTTTCTTTTTGGAAAGCCTCCAAGCTATTAGCACACAATTAGTAAAGAAACATCTTTTCTCAATGACCAACACAATTCTCCTCATGCAACTCATTAGTATTGATTTGAAATTATTACGGGGGGAGGTGGTCAGGATTGAAAAAAAGGAAAGGAGGTAATGAATATAGGTTTCAAAACGGAGAAAAGCAAAGAAAGACAGTACCTCACAGATCCAGTCTAAGAAACTGCTCTGAATCTTCATGTATAGAAGATTCAAATGGGTTCAATGGTTACTGTGATGACTGTTTATTTATTTACAAATAGATCAACAGATTGATTTATTTTATTTGTGTTTGTTTTTGTGGTCCTAGGGATTGAACCCAGAGCCTGCTGCATCCTAGGAAAGTTTGCTGTCACTAAACTAAATCTCCAGCTCCAATAGTTTGGTTTAAAATGTTTCTTCCTGGCAAAGAGAAATTTGTTTACCAGAAAAGGACATTATAAAATGACAAACTATATAAGGACATTGTAAGAACCACTTGCTAAATCCACATAAGTAGTGTGGGTTGACACTTTTGGGAATCTACATTTTATCCTAATTAGAAGTTTTATCTGAAACCCTAATTGTGGCTTATCAGATTGCTAGAATGATTACTGTTCTCATTATCCTATTGTGATGTACATTTTTTTCAATCTTTCCTTGTTAGACTATCAATTTTTGTTTTATATATTGCAAATCTGTGTAATTAAAGGCCTAACAGTTTAACAATGTTATACCTTCCTGGTAAATTAAACCTTTAATCCTTACATTGTAATTTTTTTTCTTTAACAAAACTGTCTAAAGTTTGGGGGTTTTGTTTGTTTGTTTGGGTGCTGGGGATTGTACCCAGGGCCTTGGGCATTCAAGACAAGCACTCTACCAATTGAGCTATATTCTCAGCTCAAAGTTTGGGGTTTTATTTCCTATTAATGTAATGACCTCTGCTTTCTTTTGCTTAATATTTGCCTGGCATACCTTATGTCAACTACCTACTTTTATTGTCTCATATCCTTAAATTTAAGGTGTTTCTTTTGTAAATATTGTGTAGTTGGTCTTAATTTTTATCTAATCCCTGTCTTCTTAAGAAGAAAGTTTAGTCCTTTTACATTTTGTGATTCCTGATATTTTTGGAATTACTGCTTCCCACTTAATTTTGTATTATATTTTATCCTCCTTTACCTTTTTTCTTTTCCCCATCTTTTTTTTTCAAATCAAGTTTTAAAATTCAATATCTTCCATCTTGTATTTTAGAAGTTCTACATTATATTTCCATATACTTAGTAGTGATCCTTAACTCTTTTTTTCCTATTTCATTATTTCCTGAGGAGCGTAAACTCTTGTAGTAAGTTTTTACAAGTTGGAGGACACTGAGAAATTATTTCATCCACAGGACTACAATCACAAATAAACACTTTCCAAGTAGTACATGTATACAGATAAACTGACATCGATATAAATCAGCCTTTTTTGGGTTATACAGCAAAACACACTATTAAACATGCAGCTATTATATCACATAGCTCAACAGCATATAAAGTATTAGATATCTGCTGAATTAAACAGTAGAAATTCACTTCTATCTTTGCAAGAGAGTTTGGGAAGAGAAGGGAAAAAGTTACACTTCTAACAAAAATAGTTGGCAAACAACTTTCAATAGATCTGGAAAAAATTACAGGATTTTAAAAAAATTTATGATTAAGTATTATTTTGGTTACAGCCACAAATCATCTCTACTTTAAAGGAATATTTACAAAATTAAAGGGCATATGTACTGCAGAAGGCAAACACATTTTGCTAAAAATATTTAATGGTTCAATGGTTCACTCCAACTTTTTCTTTAGTACCTCTTTCAAGTTGTGCCCAAAAGTGCAAATATTAAATTAAACTTTAAGACTTTTCTTTTGTCTGGAGACACTAAAGATATGTGCTTCTGTACAATGTGGACTTTACATGAACTTTTCAACTACAGGTTTGTGATTTTCTCAATGGAAGTTTCATCGCAGAACAAAACAGAATTTATAGAAAGACATTAAGAAATCATCATAAGACTTGGACAAAGACCAACAAAATCAACGGTTACACAAACCTGATGTGTACTGTTTTAAATGTGGGAGATATAAACATAAAGTAGCAGGCAAACAGCCACACAGGCCTTACTAGCAACATGTGAACTGACTGAGGGGATAGACCACAGAAGGTCTAGGCTGTTGTTCATGACTTGTGGGATTTTAATTCTCTATGTGATGCTCAGTATTTTGTTACTAGTCTCTCTTTATTTCTTACACATTGAAAAGGTTTGGTTGTGGGCATAGATTTGAAGAAGACATAAATCAGGCAGGTCAGTTGATAGAAAGGGCAAGCACATTTTAAAGATTGGACAGCAAGGCATTTTCTGCTAAGTTGATCATAATTTGAAGACAGAAGTTGCAATTCTGCCAAGCTTGAGGCCTGGTATAACTGATATGCCTACGGAAGTTTCATTAGACTTATCATTCAGTAAGCCTGCATTTGGCTAATACATACCATAAACCTGGTCCTACCTTAAATTCCATCTCCAAGCTAATAGCATAACACAGTTCAGTTTATTGACTGTAACAGTTGCTTCTATGACTACTGCTGTGTATGAAGTGCAGCTGTATTTTAGGGCAATACTTCTCATAATAGAAAAGTTCTATTTCACTTTTGTCTTCTGAACTTCATATGTTGTTCCACCTTCAAATAATGCAAGGGCACCAAGCACTAGTGCTCTCGTAGGGCCTTCAGCCTAGTGACAGCAACATCACAACCAGGTTCCTCAGGAAACTTTGTTTTATAAGACACTTCCAACCTTCCAGTCTGGTTGGATGGCAGCATACCATCATCAGATGGCCATTCCAGAACCTTCCTTAATAGAAAAGCAGTGTTGGGAATTGCTTCACTTATGCTCACCACTGTGGTATTGCCATACTTCTGAAAGTTTTCTGCAACTTCATTTAAGGTCACATGGGTTGGATTACCCTGTGTGTGACTTCACAAGAGGTGGCTGATTCATTTGAGTCATTAGGATTATTGAAAATTAGAAGAATTTGAATATAGAACACAGAACAGATGTAAAGACACTGAAGTCTGCTTTGGTACACCACATTTGGACTTCTCGGTGCTTTGAGTATTGAGCTGGAGCCACAGGAAGGGAGACAAACCTCCTCAGGAGCAACAGCAATTCTTTCATCCAGTACTGAGGTGAGAGAAAGGACATTCCTCCAGGTTTACCCATGTAGGTCAGAACACTTGCAAAATGCTTTCCTGGTTTTAAGTCAACCCTGTGGTGTCCTAGTTAGCCCCTCTGTGGGGTTTCTTGGTGGGAGAGAAGAGAAAGTTCACTGACTGCACTCAAGTCATGCAGTGTGCCTCACAAGAACCCCACTGCCCTTCAGATTCTTCACAAACCCACACCAGGAACACCACAGAGTACCTGACTTATGGCTAGCATGGCCTCTCTTGCAGCAGGGTGACTTCATGCCTTTTTTTTTAACCATCAGGGATATTTGAAGAACCTTCACACTTTATGCTTTTACTTCCAAGTCAATGATTCTTTAACTTTTATTTATTTATTTATTGGGTACTGGGAATTAAACCCAGAGGCTCTCTGCCACTGAGCTATATCCACAGACCCCATTTTTTTTTTATTTTGAGACATGGTCTTTCTAAGTTGCTTAGGGCCTCACTAAGCTGCTGAGGCTTTTCTTGAACTTGTGATCTCCTGTCTCAGCCTACCAACATTTAACTCTGGATATCTAACTAAAAGTTTACAGTTAAATTTTAATTTTACTCACCTGGAAAACAATTCATAAACATTACAATGCTTTAAATCTTACAAAACTTGTACCATCTCTTATTAGGGTCTAGCATTATATTTTTATTGTCTATGTTTATAAAGACACATATTAGACACTATTATTTTATTTTACTTATCTATATTTAGTAATTTATCAAATCATCTTCCTTCTCATGCTTCATCCCTTGAGTTTTGTTTGTTTCCATTTGAAATACAAACTGTATAAGTTCTTTCTAAGAGGATAATTTGTTGGTAAATTCTCCATTTTGTTTTCATTTCAGATAATAATTTGGCAGAGTATATTTTCCCATTTTTCCTTCACCTTTTGAAAATATTATCCTATAGGCTTTCTTCAGTTGTTGCTGTCTCCCTCCCCTTATGAGTTCAACCATTACAATGAAAGATGTTCTTTTTATTTAACCTGTTTTGTATTCATTATGTTTCTTGAATTTGAAGTTTCATATCCTTCATCAATTTCAGAAAAAATATCCTAGCCATTATCTTGTGAATACTTTCTTTCCCCAGTTTTCTCTTTTCTATCATTTCCTAACTCTAATGTAATGACATATCATTAAATTTTTGTTGTTACACACTCATATTGTCTGCTAGTCCCTCTGTTTTCCTGTCTGGATAGTTATTCCAGAGTCATCTTTCATTTCAATTAATTCTCTAATCAGTTGCATATAATATACTGTTTTCCCTGTTCAGGTTTTTTCATTTCAATTTTTTCATTTCAATTAATTCTCTAATCAGTTGCATATAATATACTGTTTTCCCTGTTCAGGTTTTTTCATGTTCAAGTTTTTAATTTGATTTTTAAATTGTTTAAATTTAGGTATAAAACATATCTGATAATTCTCAACATCTGAAGTTCTGGGTGAAGGGAGAGTTCATTTTTATTTCTTTTGCTACTGACCATTTCCCCCAGTGAGGTTTTCTAACATACTTTATAATTTTTGATTGTGAGCTCATTCTCAGTTAAGGTTGTTCTGTGGGAATCCTCAGGAACCTTTGTTGAGAATGTACTTCTCCATAGGGATTTTTTTTGTTTCTGCCAGGAGTTCTGGGGCTCTCTAAAGACCTATGCACTCCAAGTTCTTGCTGCTGGTTTCTGAAACCCTGCCAAGTTGTGTAAATTTAAGTCAAACCTGTAGGAAGTCTCAGGGGAAACTTTTTTATCTTCATCTGGAAATAAGGCTGGCACAAACCAATTGTTCTTGCAGGCTCTCTTTGTTGAAAGTAGATTTTTTTCCTTTTACCCTAGCCCATTACAGAAGTTGAATTGTATTATAGAAGTGCTTCTCTGTGTGGAGAATCCCAATTCCTATGTTCTTTCTCAGGTCTAAACCTTTGTTTTTATGTTCTTATTAAAAAAAAAAAAAACTCTAGGGCAACTGAAACTTTAGCACTTGCTTAACACTCTATTCTTCTTTCTTCACCCTACTGAAGAATTCACTTATTTTCTTCTTGGTTCAGCTGTGCATTTGAAAGGATGTGCTTGCTGTATTTGATCTAGTATGGCAGGTGGTTTTTAGTAGTACTGGAGATTCTTTTTCCTCTATTCGATTACATGTGTGATTTCCACAATTTGATTAGTTTTTATAAGCTCATCTACATTTATAAATTTTGGATCTTTCTCCCTCGAATAATCATTAAGTTGGTGTTATTTTCTTACCTCCCTCTTTATACAAATTATAGGTCCCCTCTATTGAACCTCAAAACTAGTCATCAGAAGTTGAGTCAGGCTACTATTTATTTGCCATACTAATTTTAGATGAATCTCAAATGTATTATCCTAAGTATAAAAACTGAATAAAATCATTCATTTATAAAACATTTTGGAAAAGCCAAAATTATAGAAACAGAAAACTGATCAGTGGTTTCCAGATCATATACTGGAGAGTATATGAGAGGAGTTACCAAAAGGTAAGCTGGAGAATCTTTTTGGATGGCTGTACATCTTAATCTAGAAGGATGGACATAGGGCCATGTGAGAGGATAGGGTTGGAGTACATTCAAGGAAATTCAGAAAAGGGAACAGTTTAGAGCAATGAAACATTACAGATATCTTGCATGGAAACTTCAGGTATTAAGAATGGAGAGCTGTTCTCAAAGTGGCTGAAATTGGGACTTCCCGTGTCTTAGAATGATTCCCAGTGATATATCAAGGGATATTCTGGTACATGGGGAGATGCTGCTGTGAGTGGTGAGGCCCTCTTTGATTTCAGTGCTCCATTCCAGCCACTGGGTGGGGGATCTGCCTCAGGCTAATGGAAATGTGTCTAGGTTGGTGAGGGTGTACTCAGTAAGCCTCTATGTTCATAAAGGGTCAGATAAATATAGCAGATATGAGGGACAAGAGAGTGTTATGTTCATTCCACATTCATTTTTTTATAAAGAAAAAATATAGTTGGTTGTTTATAGAAACTTTTGGGGCAAGTCCTAAGGAATTTTAAAATTATAAATCTAGATGACAAGACATAAATAATCCTTACTGAATTCAGAGTGTGTATGGGAAGAGAATTTTATACGAAGAGCCCCTTTCAAACAAATGCTTTTAGGAGAACTGAAAATAATGGTATGCTGCTATTTAAATCATGACAAATTTTACACATTTCTCTAGTTCTTACCCATGTGCATGCACGTGTGCACACACACACACACTCACATACACTTTACCTGTGTTCTATTTGAAAAGGCATTAGAGAAGATAATTAAGTAGTGAAAAGCAGTCTTGGACCATGAATATCAAGCAAGATATTCTCTCTGTTCTTTGGTTAAGACACTATTTGCATCTCAGAAATAAGGAACATGAAACAAATAGACTTTTTGGCTTTGTTCCAGCTTTAACATTACATGTGTCCAATCTAAGAAGAACTTGATGGTGAACTAGAGGCAAGAAGGGTTAGAACAGATGCACTGGCCTGCCAGGGCTGACCTACAGAGTTTTTCCCCTGTTACCAATGAAAAGACGAAATGGTGCCTTTTATTTCTCTCCACTTAACCTGCAACTAACTCTGCTTCAAAAGCTCACCTAAATTTCTCAGCCTTCCTGAAGACGGACAAAAAGTAGATCCAGAGTTCTTTGTCAGACTACAGGAGACTGCCCAAGTTGAAAACAGAAGGGAGAGTGGAGGAGAAAATGATGATGAAAAAAGGAAGAGGAGGTTTACAGTGGTTCTGGCCACTTTCTGTAAGGCAGAAAGTGACAATGTGGGACACAACATTTGTTCAGGACTGATTATAACAATGTGTGTTATACCTATACAGGTTCTGTTTAACTTGAATAGGGTACACAAACAACCATTTTTGAGTCAAAACATGTTATGTTCAAGTCCTGGGTCATTAAAGAAACACACAAACACACACACACACACACACACACACACACACACAAACACACCTGGGAAACAACTGTTAGGACAAAGTGGTTGCCAAGGCAGTGACCTCATTCACTTCCCTGAAGGAAGTGACCTCACCTCACTTCCTTGGTGATGGAACTCTCTGAACTTGGGATCCAGGAGGCGAGGCATCCAGAGGCAGTTCCACTCCTAGTGGGCTCACTTGATTGTCTCTACCAAGGCCAGAGTCATTCTTTGTTGGTACCTAGTGATGTGTGCATAGTCAAAAGCCTTGAATGGTCTGAACAGGGGCCTTTCCTGAGAAAGAAGTGTTGGCTCATTGCTGGCTCCTGACAACTACACAGAGATGGCCAAGGAGACCAGAGCTGAGACAGGACAGGCCACTGCTGGGGAACATATTTTCACCCACCAGTCAGAGGACAGAGTGGATAGATGCAGACCAAATACAGGGGTGGTTTGTGTGTCTCAGTGGGTGTGTGTTTCAATTTGTCGTTTTGTCTCATGTTCTGAGAACATGAAGGAAAAACGCTTTTTTTTTTCTTTTTTTTTTTTGTTGTTGTTGGTTTGAAATGGACTGTTAACTAGTGATCCTTTTTATGTCAGTGGATCCCACTGGGTTTGTGGTTAAAGAGAGTAGAGAGAAGAATGCAGCCGTGAATGTTTCCTGTCTAGTGGAAAACTTTGCAGGACTCCTCATGGCCAATTTATGAATGGACTGCTACTTGCCTTGCAGATGGGCTACACCTACCAAGATCCTAAGTTCCTGTATTCTTCCTGAATTTTGGCCACTCTCTGAAGGGGTTCATGGTTTTGTGTCCAAGACGTGTACCACATTCAAGCTCTGTGACATGGCCATGGACTGGATTGCTGAAGGGCATGCCGAGCATCTTAGAAAACTCAAAAATTAGCATGACTGGTCAGGATCTCTCTGGAGAATCCCTGCGTGGATAGATAGTAACCCAAGTTGCATGATTAGGAGCTGTCAGTGCCACAGTGTTCAATTAAAGAAAAGTTTTTCTCCAGGCTTCTTTCTTCCCTATTGTTCTGTTCCCCTGAATGTCAGGGAGGTGTTTGCCTTAGGGCACTCCTTTGTAACTCCTCAAGAAAACAGATTCAAATGGAAATGAAGAGGCCTAATCTGTGCCTTTTAATAAAGTGCTTTGTAAAAGCTGTGTCTGAATCAGACTCTTGGCCCTGGGTGTGGCTGTGAATTACATTCTCAGCACCCCAGGAAACTCAAGAAAAATCCCATATGTCCATCCCAATCTAAAAGTGTGAAAAAGAAGTATACTATTGGATGAAGTCTCTTGCCTTCCTCTGGTCAGGCTGCTGACCCCTATGAAGTCAGAACAGGGATCCTCTGGGTCAAATGAGTTGTTGTAAGCCCTCCAGTAACTAGCACACAGGTGTTTGGGTTTTTTCATGAGTCCAGTACACATAAAGAATCTACCCCTGGTAGGCAGGAGGCCTCTAATTTGAGAAGCAGAGCAGTATTAACTACAGGACCATTTAATCTATCCTGTTTCTCAGGAAGGGTGTCCAGGCCACCATGACATTTGGCATATGATGGGCATGAGAGCTTATTTTGCACACCATCTAAGACTGCTCACCCTATAGAAACCCCAGCCAGAATGTTATGATGAGTGTCTCTATGGAAGCAGATGAGGTCCATGTGGGAGTGTTTTTGTTGGAAGAGCGGTCTTTTGTGTGGTGGTTGGAAGATGACTGGGTCCACCTCAGCTTGAAATCTGGTGTGATGCCATTAGAGACTGAGTTCTGGAATTGATATCAGAGAACTATTGCTATGAATTGTGTTGGGATTTTAGAAGGCCAGGCATTAGAGGAGCCTTTGGAAACGGAGATCTAGGCCGAGGGTGGCTTTCTCCACAACACTGGGAATCTCAGCCAGGATTTCACATGATTTTGCTGTGAAAGCCTTTTCTGCTATAGTTGAGAGCCAAAACTCACAGGAACCTCATATTTTAGACCCCAATATGCCTGGATTCCTGTGACCTTTCGCCACTCCTTGGGAACCTTGCCTGCATGCGATCTCCAGAGCTTTTACTGAAAGGAGATTCCTCAACACTTAATGGCTCCTGAATGAATCAAAACCCACAGTGTCAACTTCTTCATTCTTGAAATATGGCTAGGCCAATACCATGAAGTTTTTGAGAATCCCATGACCAGAAATCCCTGGAGAACCTTTAGATCTCCTGTTGCTCATCATGACTAAACCAGCGAGTGCCATTTTTGACTGAGTGGAATTCATGACCATGGTGAAGAACAGAGATGCCAGTGAGTAGGAGCCAGCAAGGAACTGGGCCTGGAGCAATGGAGTGCAGGTGTGTGATCCAACATCTGTGGTGGGCCCCTGTGGTTCTGTCATTGGCTTCCAAATGACATGTAACTGACAAGGTGCAGCCAGGAGAGCCGAAAATATAAAGGCATGTTGTTGTGGGGAGAGGATTTGGTGTGATGCTCAAAAATATCTTGCTATGCTCAAGTGGGAAAGATATATGGGGTAGCGGCCCAGTTTTTGTTTTTGCCTTCAGACCCTGACTCACCCCACATGGCAGAGCTCCCTCCAGCATTGTGTCCTGGTTGGCCTTTTTGTATTTCAAAAACAAACACCAATTTTCCAGGGAAGCTGTAAGAAATTAAAACTGGGCGGTGAGCCAAAGGCTTCACAATGCACCCAGGGAGCCATTCATACCCCAACGGCCACAGATACCTGCATAGAGAGGATTCAGTTCTGCTGCCTCCTGTTCCATTGGAAAATATGAATTTATGTCCTCCTGTTCACATAGACTCAGACCAAGCTTTCATGATCTCACTACAAAGAAAGCTAAAACACAAAGCTATATTTCTAGTGGACGAATGTCAGAGGCAGATAGTCAAGAAGTCATTAGGCCAGCAAAGTTCCATGTTTGTGGAATGTTTACCCTGTCCTCTACTTTTGGGATCTCTTCTGCCACATCCAAGTTTGTGAGCTCCTCAGAATTTCCAATTCCAGATATGCATTCACAGATTTTTTTTTTCCTCTTCTCCTCTCATTGTGTCTTCTTTGGGGTGATAGTAATGTCCAGGCATTGTGGTGGATGACAGTGGAAGCTTTTTATGTGCCACGTGTTCCGATATGTATTATGCTCATTTTCCATTTTGCCATTTGAAATATTGAATCTCTGACACTAACCCATAACCTTCTAGGCTCTGACTACTTATCCTAACATCGATAAAAATAATCCTAAAGGAATAGAATTAGAGGCATTTGATAGGAGGCATGGTATATACTTGGACTTGCCTTTTGCTTCATCAAAGATACATATTATAAAACCTGTGACACATTTTTCTCATTTTACTTCTCCAAGAATTTTCAAAATTAACAAATATGTAACTTCCTGACTCCCGGTCTCTGTCGCCTGGATCACAATGGGTATTTTTATATACATATATATAATCCTTCTGCCATTACAGGTATATGTTTGAGAGTATTCTCACTTTGGTATATATGAATTTCATGAAGAGATCACTGCCCCCCAATACACTGAGGTAACTGAAAATTCAAGCTGTGGTGAGCTTTATACTTCAACCAGTTTAGACATGACACAATGTAGAGGAAAATGAATATTTTGGGTACATATGTGAAGGATATATATCCCCTTATGAATTTCGATTGGCATACATACTATTACATTTTAATTTATTAAATATATACATACATATAGTATGAATTTGCAAACATGAACTATATGTGTCATATACTTTTACAACCTTGATTCTTTCATGTCCATCTGTGTGGATTTTTAATTAACTTTTCAGGAGATATTTTTCAGAAGTATTCATTTTCTTCACATACCTATTCATTTTGGGATACTCAAAATGAACTTCAGTGAATATTGAGTACTAACCCTAATATTTCTACAGCAAGTGACGCAGTTTAACATCAATGAAAGTATATTCATATGGGATATGATGTGTATTTTGAATTAAATTTTTATTCAAATTTGTTATATTCCTATTTCTTCAGTATATATACATCATAGGATGTATCATTTCATCCACAATTCACAAATTGATATGCATATGATTCACTTTCATTCACTCCTTGTATCAGATCCCATGTATTTCTCCATGTTGCTTTACTTGATGTTTCACAAGATTTCTTTTATATCACATAACTTTTGAATTCCATCATCATTTTTGAAGCAAAACTCAAACAGAGTTGGTTATAATTAGTAACCCTAATATTACCACTACATGTATAACTACTTGAATTGAATGTTTGTATATGAATACCAGATTTCATGTATTTTTTAAAATATCAATTCGATCCATTATTTAAAATAGTAACCTATTATATTTTTTACTCACCCTATGGTCTATTCATGCATCATCTGTATATACATAAACCCATGGTACACCTATTTTTATCCCCAAACTCTAAATGATAGGGTTTCAAAACATGCTCCCGGAAATGGTGGAAGAAATACGCATGTCACCTGATCCATATATTCCTTTCATCACATCATGTTCTGGACACAAAATGAAAAACTCACACTTATCTTATTCTTCTCCCAAAGCCTCATTTTAAAGAGAGCATGGATTACTGAAATCATCTACATCTGCATTGCTGATTGTTTTCAAATTTCAATCCTATGGTGAGTATACACTTGAGTCTTTCAAGGATAGTGTGTTCAACTACCCCCCTGTTGAAATTATCCCTGATCTTATCACTCATTTTGTACTTTGCCTGATCTACTAACATCCTTATTGATATCTATTTCCTCAAGTGCCTCGTTGTGACTGACTCTTCACGTGTGCTGACATTCCCATTTACACTTTAAAAGAAATTCATTGGATTACAAAAACGGCCTTTGGTCCAAATCCTAAACTCACTATTCTTCCTTACCCTACACTGGAATCCTGCCTATTGTCTCCATTTCACTGTAAGTTCTCTTTTACATTCAGTAGTCTGAGGTACAAGATCTCAGGCAATTGTCTATGGATTTAGAGGATTCATCTCTGCAGAACATAATTCAAAACTATGTATCCAAATCAAGGCCCCAACAAACTTGTGTGCTTCACATCTTACCTAGCTTTCTATTTTCATACTTACATTTCACCTTACATTTCTATAAATATCCCAGTTGCCCAATACCTGTATTCATCCAGCAGAATGACTTTTAACCCAAATCGAACATGATATGACCCTTGACCATACTCTGTTCCCCCAATATATTTTTACATAACAGCAGGTCCTGAGTTGATCTTGCCATACAGGTATGTAGGGAATCCTTACAGCTGCTGAGAAGCTCAAAGGTAGATGCAGAAATGATCCCTGGAGCAAATGTAGGCAGCTAGGTAGGACCTGTGAGGTCTAAAGTCATCTTCCATGGTCAAGAACCCAGTCAGGATGAAGGGATGAGGCTGAATCAGCCTCTCTCTTCTCAATGCAGGGAAGATGGACACAATCAGGTCTGTGTGGATTGCTGATCCCGGGCTCCTAGGGTGTATAGAACTTTATGTCTTGTGAAAATGTCACAGGAAGGTGGGGCAGCCTCCATCTCATGTGATCCTTGGAAACAACTGTTAGGACAAAGTGGTTGCCAAGGCAGTGACCTCATTCACTTCCCTGAAGGAAGTGACCTCACCTCACTTCCTTGGTGATGGAACTCTCTGAACTTGGGATCCAGGAGGCGAGGCATCCAGAGGCAGTTCCACTCCCAGTGGGCTCACTTGATTGTCTCTACCAAGGCCAGAGTCATTCTTTCATGACACCTAGTGATGTGTGAATAGCCAAAAGCCTTGAATGGTCTGAACAGGGGCCTTTCCTGAGAAAGAAGTGTTGGCTCATTGCTGGCTCCTGACAACTACACAGAGATGGCCAAGAAGACCAGAGCTGAGACAGGACAGGCCACTGCTGGGGAACATATTTTCACCCACCAGTCAGAGGAGAGAGTGGATAGATGCAGACCATATACAGGGTTGGTTTGAGTATCTCAGTGGGTGTGTGTTTCAATTTGTCGTTTTGTCTCATGTTATGAGAACATGAAGGAAAAACGTTTTGTTGTTGTTGTTGTTGTTGTTGGTTTGAAATGGACTGTTAACTAGTGAGTCTTTCTATGTCAGTGGATCCCACTGGGTTTGTGGTTAAAGAGAGTAGAGAGAAAAATGCAGCCATAAATGTGTCCTGTCTAGTGGAAATCTTTGCAGGACTCCTCATGGCCAATTTATGAATGGACTGCTGCTTGCCTTGCAGATGGGCAACACCTATCAAGATCCTAAGTTCCTGTATTCTTCCTGAATTTTGGCCACTCTCTGAAGGGGTTCATGGTTTTGTGTCCAAGATGTGTACCACATTCAAGCTCTGTGACATGGCCATGGACTGGATTGCTGAAGGGCATGCCAAGCATCTCAGAAAACTCAAAAATTAGCATGACTGGAAAGAATCTCTCTGGAGAATCCCTGCTTGGATAGATAGTCACCCAAGTTGCATGATTAGGAGCTGTCCAGTGCCACAGTGTTCAATTAAAGAAAAGTTTTTCTCCAGGCTTCTTTCTTCCCTATTGTTCTGTTCCCCTGAATGTCAGGGAGGTGTTTGCCTTAGGGCACGCACTCCTTTGTAACTCCTCAAGAAAACAGTTTCAAATGGAAATGAAGAGGCCTAATCTGTGCCTTTTAATAAAGTGCTTTGTAAAAGCTGTGTCTGAATCAGACTATTGGCCCTGTGTGTGGCTGTGAATTACATTCTCAGCACCCCAGGAAACTCAAGAAAAATCCCATGTGTCCATCCAAATCTAAAAGTGTGAAAAAGAAGCGTAATATTGAATGAAGTCTCTTGCCTTCCTCTGGTCAGGCTCCTGACCCCTATGAAGTAAGAACAGGGATCCTCTGGGTCAAATGAGTTGTTGCAAGCCCTCCAATAACTAGCACACAGGTGTTTGAGTTTTTTTCATGAGTCCAGTACACTGGCAGGCAGGAGGCCTCTAATTTGACAAGCAGAGCAAAATTAACTACAGGCCCATTTTATCTATTCTGTTTCTCAGGAAGGGTGTCCAGGCCACCATGACATTGGCATATCATGGGCATGAGAGCTTACTTTGCACACCATCCAAGACTGCTCACCCTATAGAAACCCCCAGCCAGAATGTTATGATGAGTCTCTGTATGGAAGAAGATGAGGGCCATGTGGGAATGTTTGTGTTAGCATAATGGTCTTTTGTGTGCTGGTTAGAAAACATAACTGGGTCCACCTCAGCTTTAACTCTGGTGTGATGCCATTAGAGACTGAGTTCTGGAACTGATATCAGAGAACTATTGCTATAAATTGTGTTGGGATTTTATAAGGCCAGGCATTAGAGGAGCCTTTGGAAATGGAGATCTAGGCCGAGGGTGGCTTTCTTCACAGCACTGGGAATCTCAGCCAGGATTTCACATGATTTTGCTGTGAAAGCCTTTTCAGCTATAGTTGAGAGCCAAAACTCACAGGAACCTCATATTTTAGACCCCAATATGCCTGTATTCCTGTGACTTTTCGCCACTCCTTGGGAACATTGCATGCATGCGATCTCCAGAGCTTTTACTGAAAAAACATTCCTCAACAGTTAATGGCTCCAGAATGAATCAAAACCCACAGTGCCAACTTCTTCATTCTTGAAATATGGCTAGGCCAATACCATGAAATTTTTGAGAATCCCATGACCAGAATTCCCTGGAGAACCTTTAGATCTCCTGTTGCTCATCATGACTGAACCAGCAAGTGCCATTTTTGAATGAGTGGAATTCATGACCATGGTGAAGAACAGAGATGCCAGTGAGTAGGTGCCAGCAGGGAACTGGGCCTGGAGCAATGGAGTGCAGGTGTGTGATCCAACATCTGTGGTGGGCCCCTGTGGATCTGTCATTGGCTTCCAAATGACATGTTACTGACAAGGCGCAGCCAGGAGACCCAAAAATATAAAGGCATGTTGTTGTGGGGAGAGGATTTGGTGCGATGATCAGAAACAAGTTGCTTTGTTCAAGTGGGAAAGATATTTGGGGTAGCAGCCCAGTTTTTGTTTTTGCCTTCAGACCCTGACTCACCCCATGTGACAGATCTCCCTCTAGCACTGTGTCCTGGTTGACCTATTTGTATTTCAAAAACAAACACCAATTTTCCAGGGAAGCTGTAAGAAATGCCATTAAACTGGGCCGTGAGCCAAAAGCTTCACAATGCACCCAGGGAGCCATTCATACCCCAACGGCCACAGTTACCTCCATAGAGAGGATTCAGCTCTGCTGCCTCCTGTTCCTATTGGAAAATATGAACCCATGTCCTCCTGTTCACATAGACTCAGAGCAAGCTTTCATGATCTCACTACAAAGTAAGCTAAAACACAAAGCTATATTTCTAGTGGACGAATGTCAGAGGCAGATAGTCAAGAAGTCATTAGGCCAGCAAAGTTCCATGTTTGTGGAATGTTTACCCTGTCCTCTACTTTTGGGATATCTTCTGCCACACCCAAGTTTGTGAGCTCCTCAGAATTTCCAATTCCAGATATGCATTCACAGATTTTTTTTCCTCTTCTCTCATTGTGTCTTCCTTAGGGTGATAGTAATGTCCAGGCATTGTGGTGGATGACAGTGGAAGATGTTTATGTGCCACGTGTTCCCATATGTATTAGACTCATTTTCCGTTTTTCCATGTGAAATATTGAATCTCTGACACTAATCCATAACCTTGTAGGCTCTGACTACTTATCCTAACATCGATAAAAATAATCCTAAAAATACAAGTAGAGGCATTTGATAAGAGGCATGGTGTATGCTTGGAATTGCCTTTTGCTTCATCAGAGATACATATAATAAAACCTGTGACATATTTTCTCATTTTACTTCTCCAAGAATTTTCAAAATTAACAAATATGTAACTTCCTGACTCCCGGTCTCTGTCGCCTGGGTCACAATGTATATTTTTATACACATATACATAATCCTACTGCCATCACAGGTATATTTTTGAGAGTACTCTCACTTTGGTAAATACGAATTCCTGAAGAGATCACTGCCCCCCAATTCACTGAGGTAACCGAAAATTCAAGCTGTGGTGAGCTTTATACTTCAACTAGTTTAGACCTGAAACAATGTAGATTAAAATGAATATTTTGGGTACATATGTGAAGGATATATATATATCCCCTTATGAATTTCGATTGGCATACATACTATTACATTTTAATGTATCATATATATATATATATATATATATATATATATATATATATATATATATATATTATGAATTTGCAAACATGAACTATATGTGTCATATACTTATACTACCTTGATTCTTTCATGTCCATCTGCGTGAATTTATAATCAACTTTTCAGGAGATATTTTTCAGAAATATTCATTTTCTTGACATACATATTCATTTCGGAATACTCAAAATGAACTTCAGTGAATATTGAGTACTAACCCTAATATTTCTACAGCAAGTGACCCAGTTTAACATCAATGAAAGTATATTCATATGGGACATGATGTGTATTTTGAATTAAATTTTTATTCAAATTTGTTCTATTCCTATTTCTTCAGTATATATACATCATAGGATGTATCATTTCATCCACAATTCACAAATTGATATGCATATGATTCACTTTCATTCACTCCCTGTATCAGATCCCATGTATTTCTCCATGTAACTTTACTTGCATTTTCATGAGATTTCTTTTATATTACATAACTTTTGAATTCCATCATCATTTTCGAAGCAAAACTCAAACAGAGTTGGTTATAATTAGTAACCCTAATATTACCACTACATGTATAACTACTTGGATTGAATGTTTGTATGTGAATACCAGATTTCTTGTATTTTTGAAAATATCAATTCAATCCATTATTTAAAATAGTAACCTGTTATCTTCTTTATTCACCCTATGGTCTATTCATGCATCATCTGTATATACATAAACCCAGGGTACACCTATTTTTATCCCCAAACTCTAAATGATAGGGTTTCAAAACATGCTCCCAGAAATGGTGGAAGAAATACGCATGTCACCTGCTCCATATATTCCTTTCATCATATCATTTTCTGGACACAAAATGAAAAACTCACACTTATCTTATTCTTCTCCCAAAGCCTCATTTTAAAGAGAGCATGGATTACTGAAATCATCTACATCTGCATTGCTGATTGTTTTCAAATTTCAATCCTATGGTGAGTATACACTTGATTCTTTCAAGGATAGAGTGTTCAACTACCCCCTTGTTGAAATTATCCCTGATCTTATCACTCATTTTGTACTTTGCCTGATCTCCTAACATCCTTATTGATATCTATTTCCCCAAGTGCCTTGTTGCGACTGACTCTTCATGTGTGCTGACATTCCCATTTATACTTCTCTGCATGGTCAGACAGATTTGCAGGGAATTGTTGGGCGGTGTGCTAGGTAGGACTTTTGGGTGCAGGTGGATGTGGGGCAGCTGTTTTCCTGTGGACAGTGGCTGCTTCATCCACAAAAGCAGCCGTTTGTTCCCCACCAGAGCTGTCCAGAGTGATGACATTTTAATTTTATTATCAGGACCATGAGGCTTCTAGCTGGGATCACACCTCCCTAAGCGGTTGTAAGGAAACTCTGTGAATAGAAATCTATACAGTGGTGGAAAGATCTCAGACCAGCCATCCCTTGGGAGGTGGAAGTTAAAGATTAGTTTCACTCAATTGGCAGAAAAGTTTTGAGGGTAAAGTTCATTTTCATAACGTTTCTTTTAGCTGGAGATAGAATAAATGGGGCAAAGATGAATGTGATTTGTACATTGGGTAATTGGGTTAGATTGATGAACGTGGTTACATATCCAGGGCACAATATGAGCTACTTTTGTATGTACAGATTCTTTTACTTCCCACTATAATCTCAGAGGGTAGACATCATCACTCCCCAGTTCTTACAGATGGGGAACTGAGATGTGGATAAATTGAGGAGCCGCCCAGATCTCCCAGATGGTAAATGGCAGAGCTAAGATTTGAACTGCAGTCTTGTGACACAGTCTCTGGTTGTGGCCAGTATACTGCATTACCTGAACATGCAGGGAGGGTCTAGATAGTATGGCTGGATATGTTCCTGAGCTCTATGGCATTCTGTGAAGCAGTGTCCCATTGGGTGTAAGTCATCAATTGCATTTTGTCACTTCCAGTAGCCTCCTGGAGGGAAGGGTTCTATTCTGAGTCCTGGCACCCTGCTTGATGCCTGCCATTTAGGACCTGTATCCATTTGCAGATCTCTATGTCAGCAACCTGGGTCAGAGTGGAACAGGAAGGCAGAGGGCTTCAAGTGGTCTCCATGACTCTTGTCAGCTCTTATCAGGATGAACAGAGGTAATGTCTTGGATCATTGTTTAGGGTTCACTGAAATCAAAGCTAAAAGATGATCTTAAAAAAGAAAAGCACTCATTTTTGATGTGTTTGGTTGCTCTCCCTCTTTATCATTAATGTTTTTTTTTTCTGGAACCATGTACAGGCAGTCAACCTCCCCTGTTCCTCTGTAAAAGTTAATCCAGCAAGGTGTTTGGTTATCATTGCCAAATAAATTAATTGAGAACAACTATTATCATCTTAAAGCTTAATTCTTTCCCTTTGTACTTTCTGGATGCTTATAGGACATTGATTCCTCTCCAATCTGCTGGGCTTCTGCAGGAGTTCCAGATTTTTCTCCCCACTGTGAGAGTTTTGTGCGTTGAGTGCAAAGCTTCAGTTACCAAGTGCTTAGTTTAGCTGTGGTTTGTCCACCCAGGGTTCCTGTGTTGGAAGCTTGCTCCTGAATGTGGTGATATGGGGGATGGTGTAACCTTGAAGAGGTGGAGCTAGTGGTAGGTCACTGAGGACACTGCCCTCAGAAATGGAGACATGAAGATGCTGCCCTTAGAAGAGACTCTGGTTAGTTCTTGCATCTTGAGAGTCATTTTGAAAGAGTAAGACTTCTCCACAGTCTCTGGCTTCCTAGCTCATCATGTGCTCTCTCCTTTTTGCTTGTATTCCTGCAACAATGCGATCTGCCATGATGTTATATAGCCAAAGAAGGAACCCTCATCAGAGGCTGAATTAATAAGAACATCTGATTTTGATTTTTTCAGCTTCCCAAACTGTAATATATAAACCTCTTTTCTTTATAAAGTACATAGCCCACAACCTCAAATATACGGGTCACTGGAGGAACCCAGAAACACCATGGAGGAACCCAGCAACACCATCAGGGTAGTGCCCAGGACACATTATCCATCAGATCTCTCATCAGACGAACCAGAGGGAGAACAGGGTTGGACATCTGCACCTCCACCAGCACAGTACTAACACCAGAGATGGGAGTTCAAATCATTCCCACAGGAGTAAAAGGACCTCTTCCCCAAGGAACAGTAGGCTTATTATTGGGACACAGTTCTTCTCCTACAAAAGGACTTATGATAAGTCCTGGGGTAATTGATCCCAATTATGAAGGTGAAATAAAAATTATAGCTAGTTCTCCAAAGGGTATATCAGTAACTTCATCAGGAGACAGAATAGCACAGTTATTAATAATACCCAGCCTACATGATAAATTTTCCAGTAGTACAATAGAAAGAGGTTCCAGGGGATTAGGCTCCACAGTTGTAGATTGGTCTCTGCTGTCTTTAAATTTAGATTCTCGCCCAATGCTAAAACTAAATATTCAAGGATATGAATTTAATGGGCTACTGGTCACATGCAGACCTTAGCATCATATCTCATCAAGAATGGTCCAAACATTGACCATTACAACAAGGCAGTCAAACACTTTGAGGCCTAGGAGTGGCAACTAATCCCCATAGAAATGCAATGGTGTTAGATTGGAAGAATCCTGAAGGATGTGAAGGAACTATACAGCCATATTTATTGGATCATCTTCCTATAAATTTATGGGGACGAGATGTCCTAGATCAATTAGGTTTGCAATTAACAAATAATAGCAATGCAAATGTGCCCACTATTAGGGCTAGAGAAGATTTTAGGAAAGAAAAAAGATTAGGAGAACAAGAACAAGGTATAGCAGTACCAATTCAAATAGATCAAGGAATAAATAGACATAGATTGGGTTTTCAGAAGGGGTCACTGAGACAATAAAAATTACTTGGAAATCAGAAAGACCAGTATGGGTTTCTCAGTGGCCCCTGATTAAAGAAAAGATACAAGCAGACCATGACCTGGTCAAACAACAATTAACAGGGGGACATATACAACCTTCCATATCTCCCTATAATACTCCAATTTTTGTCATTAAAAAGAAATCTGGTAAATGGAGATTATTGCAAGATTTAAGAGCCATTAATAATGAGATGCTTATTATGGGACCTGCTCAATCAGGGATTCCCCAATAGTCTGCTTTGCCAAAAACCTGGTATGTTTTAGCTATAGATATTAAAGATTGTTTTTTTTTCAATTCCAATTCATCCTGAGGATAGTCCAGGTTTTGTATTTACTATCCCTGCACTAAATCATAAAGTTCCTTATCAGAGATATGAATGGAAAGTACTCCCTCAAGGGATGGCTAACAGCCCAACTGTGTGTCAAATGTTTGTTAACAAAGCTATCCAGCCACTTAGAAATCAAAATCCTGAACTACAAATATTTCACTATATGGATTATTTATTATTAGCACATAAACTTAAAAACACATTGCTACAATATTATGCCACACTTACAAATTTAGTAAAAAATTATAACCTAGAGATAGCAATAGATAAAGTACAATTAAATTTTCCAATTAATTATTTAGGAGTTCTATTATCTTCAACCATGGTGCATTCACCAAAAATTCAAATACAAGTAGATCAACTCAAATCACTGAACGACTTTCAAAAATTATTAGAAGACATAAATTGAATAAGACCTTATCTAGGCATACCAATGGGAGAGTTGGGACCTTTATTTGCTATCCTAATAGGTCCATCAGATCCAAATTCACCCTGCATGTTAACGCCTGAAGCAAGAAAGGCATTAAAAATCATTGAAACATATATGGAAAATATGCATTTGGATAGAATTGATATAAGTTTGCCTTTATTATTTATTGTAACACCAACAAAAAAATATTCCTACAGGAGTATTTTGGCAAGAAGGTCCATTATTGTGGATACATTTATCTTATTCTCCTAACACTATTCTTATTAGGTATCCTGAGGCTGTAGGACAATTAATACTCAAAGGAATAAAAAGCAGCAAAGGGAGTGTTTGGAATTTCTCCCAATAAAATTATTACTCCATATGCTATGGATCAAATTGTTGAGTTAGATAATGAGTGAAATACTTGGGCAGTAATCATTTGTAAATCTAATATTTCATTTGATAACCACTTACCATCTAATCCTTTATTGTCTTTTTGGTCTTCGCATCCTATAGTTTTTCAAAAAATGACAAGAAAAACACCTATCATGAATGCTCCAAATATATTCACTGATGGGTCAAAAAATGGTACAGCAGTAGTAGTTACTGCTGATCAAACTTTTACATTTTCAGTACCCAAACAATCAGCTCAAAAGGAAGAGCTTAATGCAGTATTACAAGATTTTGTGATGTTTAAAGATTCTGTATTTAATTTATTTTCTGATAGTCAGTATATAGTTAATGCTTTGGTATCCCTTGAAGATGTTGGTAGGATTTCCCCTTCCTCTACTGTTTTCTCTTTGTTTTTCACTATACAAAGTCTAATCTGGGACAGAAAAGATCCATTCTTTATAGGACATATCAGGGCACATACAGGATTGCACATACATAGTCTTCGTTTTCTCCCAAATTTAATTTGCCCAGTTACACCTCAGTGTTGTAGCAGTGCTGTGTACCTGACATAGTGCTAAGATCTTATCATACCATTGTAGTGACCTGGAAGAGATTTAAGAGTCTCTTTTTGAGTTTGAATCATAGCTTTGATGTGGTCCTTCTTGTTTTATGTTCTTGTTCCTAATGTAAAAGTGTTTAACGTTTTTTGGTTGTTTGGGTAGTAGGGGGATAAGGTTTTAACTGGTTATTCTTGAATTGCTTTTACAATAAACCAATTTTATAATCTTTAAATACATCAACTTTATATATATGTATGTATATATATATATTTTTTTTTAATTTAGGGCTTCTTAACTCTACTTATGATTGATGGAACACATTGATTTGGAATTTCAGATCTTCCAAAGCACTATTTGTTGTAATATTATTTTTTAAATATAGTGCCTTTTAAAAATAACACAAGGAAGTGACTAATACAAATAATGTTGATGTTTTAAGTTCTACTCATTTTAGGTAGATGCATTCTATATAGAAAATGGCAGAAAGATGAAAAACAACAGTAATTGTGTATTCAGAATTCATACCAATCAGTGGTGAAACAGTGCAAAAGCAGGAGGCAATATCCATTGATTGATTTTATAGCTTTTGTATATCTGAGAAATTAGTGTTCAGATGAATTTTATCTTTTCAAGCATGTTTTTGTAAGAATTGTGGGTGTGCCTATCTTAACATTTATTCTCTGTATTTTAAAATCAAGTATTCTCCACGTTTTAAATGTTTTATATTAGAGACTTCTCTAATGCACACTTGTACCAATATTGTACCTTTTGTTTTTAGATGTTAAGCACATGCTCATGTTAGGTACTTACAAAAATTGTTACATTATGTTTTCTTATGTAATTTTTTTTGGTTTGTTTATGTGACCCAAATATATTCTTTCCTTAAAAAAATCATGCTAAAATAAGTAGAGCACATCTAAATTTATATTTAAATACAAATGGAATTCTAATTTAGTGACCTGAAAAAATATGGACCTGTCCTTAAAATAGCCCCCTTTCCAAAATTAGCTATCTCTCTGCCTAAATTGTGCTTAACAATGTTTTTTAAACTTAAATATTCTGAATTAATTTGCATATTAGATTACTTAAGAATTACAATAACATTTTATTTATTGACATAAAATTGCTTGAACGACTAGTGGTTTGTTTTTTTTTTTTTGCCATCCTAGATATGTTACTGTAGTTTAATAAATATTAGCCAAATTGGAGTGGAAGTTAACTTATATATGAGTGTTGTTTTAAGAATGTTGCTTTACATTTCATGCAAAACTATTGATGATTTTGCCATTTTTAAGTAGAAAGCTTAGGACTTTACTACAGCAATTTAAAGTTACCTCAGTATAAAATACAAATAGCCTTATCTGTTACTTCTTGTTTACTCAGTATGGTATTGCTAAATTCAGTGATGTTTTGAAGTTTAAAAATTATTATTCCTGAATCTATGTAAGTGCACCTGAACCGGTATTTAAAATAACCCCCATGGGAACACACTTTAAGAAATACCGTATTCCATGGAGTGTGGTGGTGCACCCATGTAATCCCAGATACTGTGAGCCTGACTCACAGGTCATGTCAAGGTCAAAAGGGTAGAATTTAAACCCTGCTGAAGCAGGGTTTTGAATTTGAGGCCAGCCTCGGCAACTTAATGAGACTTGGTTTTAAAATAAATAGTTAAGAAAGGGTCTACAGGGGTAGCTCAGTGGTGGAACAACCATGGATTCAATCCCCAGTATTGTAAAAAACACAAACACATTCCATAAACATTTGTCTTCATATTTTTCTAAATATGCAACTGTTGTAACCACAGGGCAGGCATGTTTAGAACAGTATTTTCTGCTAGATGAACAAGGGATTTCTGAGTTGTGAAGCTTCCTAAGCTGCTTGTTTTAAGAATGTATAGATCGGGTCCGGGATTGTGGCTCAGTGAGCAGAGCGCTTGCCTAGAATGCATGAGGCACTGAGTTCAATCCCCAGCACCATATAATAATACACAAATGAAATAAATGTATTGTGTCCATCTATAATAAAAAAAAAAGAAAGAATGTAGACCTCTTCATGAGTCTTGCTGGATAGGCCTCCTGCATTTTGTGCCATGGTTCAGTGGTTCTGAAGCCTATCTGTGCATTAGAATCACAGTGGGACCTTAAAAAAAATCTAGGTACATTTCAATAGATCCTGATTTACAGGGTATGGGGTAAGGAATGAGAATTGTTAGTTTTTAAACTGTTACCCAGGTGGTTTTAATGTGCATCCATGGGTAAACTATCATCAGCCTTGGAGGAGAATGTTAGCAAACAGACTCAATGTCTTTTGAGTTATAACACTCAGCTCACTTCTTCCCAGACCCCAGCGGCAGACATAGGTGAAGCTTCCAGGCTCTGAGTCCTACACCTTGGCCCAAGGTTATCTCCAAGAGATGGCAGTACAGGGAATTTCATCTAAACTTATTTGTGTTTTCTTTAATAGCAGGTAATTTATGGAGGTACTGAGCTATATACTTGCTGTCAGAATCATGTTTAATTCTCCCCAAAACCCTACAAAGTAGTTAGAATTATAATTTTATAAGGAGAAAACAAAAGGGCAGAATGAACAAGGAAAGAAATATGTCCAAGCTTACACAACTAGTAGATGGTAGAATTTAAACCAAAGCAAGTCTGACTGCAGCATTTACATGATTCACCTTCACACCAAGGGAACCCAATAAGTATATTCTTGATATAAGACAGGGAGCAGAAATGAAGGTTGGACTTTAGGGAGTAGTGGGGTCTGGGGAATGCAGAGACTCATTGCCACTCAGCTCTGGCCAGTTGTTACCAGGCCTGGACATGATCCCCAGTATAGATGAGACATCTTATTTCCTAGGAAACAGTATAAAGAGTTTGAAATTTCAAGCATGAATATTTTACAACTTTAAAACAAGCCATTCAACCTTTATTACAGACTACATTCTCTATACTATATTGAAGAAGATCTTGCTTACTTCCAAGTATTAGAAATCATAAACAAAGCTGCTGAAATCATCCATGTGCATGTTTTTGTGTGGACCTCAGTTTTAAATTCATCTGGGCAAATATCAAAGTACACAACTGCTGGATCTTATGATCTGAGTATGTTTAGTTTTGCAAGAAACTGCCAACTATTTCCACCATGGTTGTACCAGTTTCTGTTCCCCTTTGTAATGGAGGAGAGCTTCAACTGTTCCACACCCTTGCCAGCATTTTGTTTCGTCAGTGTTCTGGATTTCAGCCACTCTACTGGGTGCAACGTGCATTTTCTTATTGTTTCAGAGATGAGATTCCCTCTGCTGTCTTCATAGATAATAATAGCTATGAACAGTATTATGGTGCAGAGAAGAATGGTATTGCCTTACTAGTTGTGTTTCAGTTTCAACCAAGTCATCCAAACTGTGTTGCTACACACAGAAATTTATATTTGTGGCCTTTATCCTTAGAATCAGTGAAGTGGATTAACAGAATGACATCTCTGTCTATGCTCCTGTGGGTAAATTGTGGAGGGCCATGAAAGCAAAAAGCACTCAGGAAATCTTGAAGGATGATGGTAGAGGTGATTACATCACTGGGCTAAATAAAGAGATGATAAAATTGTGTTGGCAAGTGCAAACAATGATGTAAATGTAAATGTCAGGGTGATATGGTGGTGATTCACATTTGTACAGTGGGATGTAAAGGGAAATCCACAAGGAGCC
Organism: Callospermophilus lateralis; assembly: GCF_048772815.1. Lineage (NCBI taxonomy): Eukaryota > Metazoa > Chordata > Mammalia > Rodentia > Sciuridae > Callospermophilus > Callospermophilus lateralis. The sequence goes on from NW_027513736.1 coordinate 714,245, forward strand.
ATGCCAGTTAGTATCAAGAACCTGAGAACTTTCAAACCTAATGGGAGAGATAAAATAATTTAAAACATGCTTTAAATATTATTTATTACCACATTGCTCCAAAATATATTTTAGTTGGGATGCTTATAATTTTTTCCTTAGCTACACATAACCTTGCAAAATGGGATCACAAGACTTAAAGCTTGATGGCCAAAGCAAAAGACACATTTTCTGATGTTTCTTTGCTCACAGTGGATGTTTATGGCTATTGACTTTTCTTTTTGTTAGCATTTGATTATTAATTTTGAATGGTTATTTTTAGTTATATACAACATTAGGATTTATTTTGTCATAATCCCAAAACACATGGCTCACTTCAAAGGCGAAAGCCTTTCCCTATTCTGACAGTGTCCACCTTCAAAAAATCTCTCTTAGTATCTCTGCCATTATTTAGAGAATGACTATTGTAAAAGCTTCAGCCTCATTTAGTCAACATAAGAGATTCTGATTAGTTTTAAGGAAATAACCCCTTTTGATGATGCTTGCACATGGGAATCATGCTCGACCATTGCTCATCAAAGCCACATTCTTGCTTTGTTTTGCTCATGGAATATGCAGAAGACATAGCACATGTAATGAGCAGATCTAATCTTAAAAAGTGTGCTCACAGCCTTGCATGCTAACAATAAGATTTATCTCCAAGCTGACAGCTTCCAGGTAGTGTTTTATTTTCCCAAGACAAATTTGAAAATTAGCAAGTTAAATCACAACGTTTACACGGTAGAGAAGTACCTAGTTTGAGGTGTTGTTCTTTTTCTCTTTATGCATGAGAATATTTTTCATAGCTAGAAGAGGACCAACCCCTGCTATTTCCCTGCTCCTGGCAGCTGGCCAGCTCTTCCATCTAAAGTGATCAAAGACTGTAAACACGATGTGATAGAGCGAGAGATCTTTTTTTTTTTTTTTAAGTAGTAGGGCTTTATTGTTGTTTTATGAAGCAGTAAAACTCTGCAGGCATCATAGGTGAGATTTTGGGAGTCCAGGGGTCATTTTTATCTTTTAGGCTCTAAATGACAGGATCAAAAGGGAGTTACTTCATAAAAATTCCAATTCCCCATCCCTGAGCAAACTCGTATCTTGGGAGGATTTAGCAAACCTGATGGGGAGACTCACCACGAACACTTTGTACTCATCATCCTGCATGAGAAAGGTCCTCGTTATGACAAAATCTGGCCTTGGGGAGATTAAAGTAACATGTTCTTTATTGCCAAAAGAGATAACTTATGTGAGCCTGACAGGAGGTTAACGTGTTGTGAATGATCTCTAATAAAGGGGGACAGATGCAAACCATGAACATTATATATATACACACTTCTCACATTGTATTTATAGAACTCAAAATGTTTTCACTGGCTCCTCTTACTGTACATAAATTAGCTCAACTTAAATAAATTGTGAGCATTTCTATATCTTTTAAGAATATTTTAAATGCCTTAATTTAAGCTTAGAGAGGTTCTTACTATACTCAGAAAGTATCTTTAGGGTGTTAAAAGATTACTTTATGATGAGAATAGGAATTAAAAAAATGATAGTAAGAAACTTCGGTGGATTTGCCATTCATAATTCGATGGTTCTCCCAGTCAGTTAATTTGATATTCAGATTCATGATTTACCTTAGGTCTTAATGGACATTATTTGTGCCAATAGATTGAAATACATGCAACACATTGTCTTTGTCAGTTTGGATACTATCAACAAATATACTGTAGACTGTGTGGATTAATTTTCAAGCATTTATTTTCAAGCATTTATTTCTCACAGTCTGGAGATTGAAAAATTCAGAATCAAGATGCAGGCAGATCCTGTGACTGGTGAGGGCCCCCATCTTGGTTTTCCTCATATCCTCACAATGCAGTGTCAGAGGAAGCAAGCTCTCTTATGGGTCTTCCTTATAAGCACAAATCTCATTCTCGGGGTCTCCACCCTCACAACCTAACGACATCCTGAAGGTAACACCTCCAATTGTTAACACACCAGGGAAAAGGCTTCACATATAAATTTTGAGGGAACCCAAGCATTAGTACATATCATATCCTATCAATATATTTTAAATACTTATCCTTCTGGAAATAACTACATTAATAAATTGGCTTATAGTTGTAATAATCCCCCAAACTCAGAAGAGTTGTAGGAAATGAGTGTTGTTTTAAGTTAAATTTTCCCACTTTGTGATTCCAAATCCCTTCTTGTGGAGCAAGTGCCTATGATCTAAGATACTCTCCATGTTCATGTCCCCCCTTTTCTGCACCTTGCATGCAGTTAGTATATTGACTACTTCCCTCTTGTCAAGTCTCCCTACTGGCCCCATTCAATGTGTCTTTAGTACCTCACATTTGTTCGCAATTGAACATTTTAAAGCCATTCCTAATTACTTTCTCTACCTCCTTGTTTAGTTACTTCTCGTTTTCCTGAAGCTCCTCAAAATGTGAGAGAATTCTTCCCATTGCTTCTTGGCACCAGAAAATATGTTAGCTTGTTGATTGGATTTCTCATTAGTATCTGCCTTCTCCATATCCTTGTTTCATACACTTTGTTAAAAATAACAAAACAAAACAAAACTCACATGGTCATAATTCTGACCACATATCACCTTGGACTGCCTAAGTTTCAGAACATTCTCTGTCTAGAATTTGTACTCTCTGTGTTCACTTCTTTACTTCCACCTGGCCTTCTTTCACCACTCTAATTCTGCAGTAAGGGAAATGAATTACCCATTTTCTCATGGTCTTCTACCTCATAGTGAAAATAAAATATTTTTAATATAGTTTAAATTAACTCACCTAGAATCACTAGTGCTGATCTTCAGCCAACTTAAATGTCTTATTTTCCATTCAGTATACACTCATTGCTCAAGACTTTCTATAGTTCTTCTTCACTTTTTTCAACCTTCACCCCTATCCCTTGCACTACTTATTTTTAGCAGGTTTTTTTTAACTTGCTTTTCCTCAATTTTCTTCTTTCACTGCTTTTTTGACTTCTGAATCTTGAAATCATTCTTTTCTAATTTTTTCTTAAACTTGAGAAAGAAGTTACCTATCCCTTCTGAAGCTAAACACTTAATTGATGTTCTTATCAATGAGTTCCTTTATTTATTAAAGCTTCAGTTGTAAAACTGTAGACATGGACATCTCTCATTCTCTATGAATATACTTTAAAAGTGTTTTATTTAAATAAATTTGTTTTCTGTATTCCTGTTTCCATTAGGATATCTTCATCTTATTTCTACATCACTTCTAAACACCTAGTTACACTATCTCAGAAAAGTATTGCTTCTTTAAAAAAAAACAGGAGTTAAATCCAGGAGCACTTAACCACTGAGCCACATCTCCAGTTCTTTTTATTTTTTATTTAGAAACAGGGTCTCGCTATATTGCTTAGGGCCTCACTAAGATTCTGAGACTGGCTCTGACTTGCAATCCTTCTGCCTTATCCTCCCAAGCTGCTGGCATTTCAGGTATGCAGCACTATGCCCAGCTCTGCTTCTTTTTTACACCATCAAGTTTACATACCCACGTACTCATATACTTTGTCTTTTTTCCACATTAAAAAAAGGAGAAGCCTATGCTCCTATCTCACATGGCTGCTTCTACATTTGCTCTGGATTTTATACTGTCTTACCTAAGATGATTAATATTATCTCCTCTTTGTGGCAATATTTTTCCTCTCTACTGGATTCTACTCCAAAGCATTAAATTATGAAAATATAGCCCATAGTAAGTATGCAATGACCTTCCCTTTCCCACTTACCTGTCCAGCTTTCATTCAATATCTTCACTCATCTACCCAGTAAAATTAGGAATCGTTGCCTAATTTTGTGTCAGAATTTGCTTACCACCTACTATTTCCTCAACTTACTTTAATCAGACTGTGTCCTTATTACCAATGCTGGTCTTCTGGGGCTACCGTAATGAAATGTCATAAATTTGAAATAGCAGACACTTTATGCTCTCACAGTTCTGCAGTGGAGGTCAGAAGTTCATGATCCAGGGGTCAGCTAATTTGGTTTCTAGTGAGAATTTTCTTCCTGGCTTATAGTTTGTGGCCTTCTTGCTGTTTTCTTACATGGTCTTTTCTCTGAGTGTGCAAAAGGAGAAAGAAAGATGTATATCTTTGGTGTCTCTTTCTCTTTTTGTAAGGACACCAGCTCTACCAGATAGAGTCTCAGCCTATGACCTCATTTAGTGGTAACTGTCTCCATCAAAAACTTGTCTCCAAATAAGTCACAGTGGAAGTTGGAATTTCAATGTATGAGTTTGGAGTGGGGTCTGCCCCTTGTCCACAGCACATATTTAATGAAATGGCTCTTCTAACCATCATTCATACCTTCCATTTTCATATTCTAGTGTTGGTCTCTCTCTGCCTCCTTCTACCTGTTCACATCATTAAACATAGTTGAGTACACTGTCCTTCCTCAAGCACTTGATTATCTTCCATTTTATTAACATGACTAGTTCTTAAGATCTCACCTGTGCCCCTAACATTAGAGCAAATCAAATTGAATCAAAGTCATCTATTAATTACTTGACAAAATTTTGCATCATTTTCGTGCTTGATCAATTGATTTCTTGGCAACATTTGCCACTCTAGAGCAAAAGTAGATAAAGTACCCATGCGACCTACATGGTGATCAACATGATCTATGGGTGTGAGGAAAATACATATAACTTTTGTTTTACTTTAATTTTAAAAAGAAATTAAGCACTAAAACATAAAGTAGCACATGCTGTAATCAATCCCAGCAGCTCAGGAGGCTGAGGCAGGAGGATTGCGTGTTCAAAGCTAACCCCAGCTATGGCACTAAGCCACTCACAGAGATCCTGTCTCTAAATAAAATACAAAATAGGGCTGGGGATGTGGCTCAGTGATTGAGTGTCCCTGAATTTAATCCCTGGTATTCCCCACAAATACATATATAAAGTATATGGACTCACCAGAGCCCACAGAAGTTTCATGTTTTCTAAGATCCAGGAGTGTCCTAAGGGAAGAAGGATTCCCCCGTGCAGATGGATGTCAGCCCTGGTGACCCAGCTTACTTAGCTCTTTTCAGCATATTGAGAAGAAGGTTTATTTAAGCATGGCCACCTAAGTGGATTTAAGCAATATAGAAATTTTAGGTGTTAGAACTCTGGCATACTTTACAATGAGATAAGAAATATTTTTGCAGCATACAGAGGTTGAGTGTTTGTTCATGGTAAAGAGCTTCAAATTATTTAGTTTTACAAATTATTAAGTGCAAAAATATTTAAAAATCATGTTACCCAACAGCTATTGACACACATATGTGTGCATGCATGCACACGCACACACATGTTAAGTCCATCAAAGGAAAGTTAGTGTTGATGAGGAGGGAGTGATATTAATTTTCAAACTAGTTCTAGAGAATATAATCAGCAATGTGTGAAAAAAATTGAAAATAAACCCATGAAAATGATTTTTAACTCTCACATTTTATTCTACCAAGATTTTAGTCCATTTGTTATCCATTTATTCATTTTTTTATTAATCACAAAATTTTTGTTGAGCCCCTACTTTTCTACTTTTGAGCTACTTTTCTAGGCACCCCTGGGGTACATTCATTAACAAAATAAGGAAGATCTTTTCCCTCATACAAAAAGCATTTCAGTAAAGGAAAGACAGAGATTAAACAGCAATCACAATGAATGAGCTAATTGTGTGTATTTTAGATGATGATAGGTGCATATAGACATAGAAAAGCAGGGATAATAGAGGGTATAGGTTGCAAATTTAAATGGCGGATTCAGATGAAGAACAGTTTGGGTAGAAGCCGCAACAGGTGTAAAGGTAAGACAACATACTGGAGGAATAGCAAGAGCAGGCTGCTGGGGTGGGTATGCAAGGAGTGAACCTGAATAAGTCTAAGGGATGCCCAGGATGCCCGGGGAGACCATCCAGTCTGTGCTGGACAAGGACACATTACACATGCATTCCTGTGTCCCTGTTCTATATTATTGAGTACACTTTTATTTTGTTTTTGCCCTTTCAGAACTTTGGATAAGGAAATTAATCATGTCACAGGGTGCTTTTATTACATATAAGTGAAAACCTTAATTTTACAGCTGTCAATGACTAAGGTGAAGTTCAAGTAAAATAGAGCACCCACCACTCCCTGGTGTCAGGACCAGAGCATAAGAACAGATTGCTGAGTTCAAATTAGACCTTCGAGTCTCTTTTCTCTGATCTTGGATCAGGCTTTTTTTTTTTCCTTAGGTTGATGTTAAATCCCAGTGTTAGACTTTCTCTAGTTAAACTCATGTTTCTTTACCCAAGAAACTGATGAAAACTCTGAACTTAAACCACTGTTTTGTTTTCTAAAATTTCCCACAAGTTATTGTGAAGTCCACCCTATGCCTGTTCTGAAAAACAAATGCATAGCAACTGGGTAATTTACACTAAAAACCTTGAGACATAATTTCTTAAGTTCTTAAATTCAAAATTTCAAACCTCATAAACTCTAAGTCTTGAGAATAAAAAGCTGCTGTTCTGGCCTTGAATTTTCATTCTAATTAAATGCTGCTTTCTGAGAGTGAGCAACTCCTCTAGATCTTAGAATTTGTTTATTTTATTCTTTTTCAATTTTATCCTTTAACAAAAATACATGATGATTTCTCCCTCATGAATAACTGATCATCAGAGAAAGTCTCAAATGCATTCCTTGATTAGCATCTCCAAGTGAAACAGAGATTTTAAATCCTGGCTAGGTATTCCCTCTGATTATTTCTGAGAGAAGGAAAATACAAAACACCCAGAGGAGAGACTTTAAGTTTATTTCTCTTTTTGTACTTCATACAATAATGACTTTCTTTCCAAACCAAATCAGAAGCTCATTGGCCAGAACCCAATGCTCACTCACAGGAAATTCAAGCCTGAAATGGTCAGAGGGAAGCTGTATTTTCATTTTTTCCTTTTGTTTTGTACAATATCTTAGGAAAAATAAAACAAATTGCATCATCATGAATCATGTGTCACCTCATCACTGTTGTGTACTCCTCAACATCTCCACCATTTAATGGTCAGCAAGACCTCTGAGCACTGGCAACTTACCATGTCCTACCTTGTGATTAGCATCAGTCACTCCAGAAACCTGCCAAGAAATCTCAAACAACTTTTTTTTTCTCCTGAAAATAGAATAAGAAAACATTCTGTTTGAGCTGACATATTCTGGGTCCTCTTTCTGTGCCAGACTCCATGCTAGATGTTTTTGAGGCCAAATATTGCAGAAGAAGGCAAAGCTGCCCAGACTGTGCTCAGTGCAGGATGAATTTTCCCCAGAGGGATAAAAAAAATATAATTAGAAATCAAGACCTTCAATATATTGCATGTACTTAGGCTGACAAAACATTCAAAGAGCCAGCGGGATCATTTTCTGTAATGGAAGAAGAAGAAAAAGAAAGCTTAATAAAATCCATTTCAAATATCTGATTAACCTAAAACATGAGTTGATGTTGATTGTTTTATTTGGCACCTAGGTATGTGATTTTTTTTCTTCTTTGTCAATTAGAGGCAGTGGCAGGACCGTGCAGAGCATCTGGCATGGCTGGGTTTTAGCACAAACCTATTTTTTTTCCAGATTGAGTTTTTTTTATTTTTTTATTAGTTGCTCAAAACATTACAATGATCTTGACATATCATACATTTGATTCAAGTGGGGTATGAATTCTTTTTTTTTCCACGTGTACAGATTGCAGATTGAGTTCTGACTGGTCTAAAGTATAAGAAAGAGTTAGAGCAGTGGGGGTTCTGAATAGCATCCCAGATACCAGCAGAGTAATGAAGCTTTGGCTAACAACATTTAAGTAAAGGGAGTCTATGGAAGGCATCTTAAGTGGGTACAACGTTTTCCCCAGAGCTTAGCAGAAGTCTTTAATTATATTCTTTTCCCCCTTTTATCTTGTTATCTATGGCTGTCCTAGAGGATCTAGCCATCAAACTTGTCATGCTGAATGGAGAGCATAAAGCCTAGGGCTCTGAGAATAGTAACAGGTGGACACAGTAAAATATTTGGGAACAGAAGGACCTGAATTTTATATCCCTCCAATCTTTCGGCTTACTCTACATGTGCCCTGCATGCTGCACTTTACTTTGCAAGTGTCCAGAATTTGTATGTGGAATCATGGAATAAACACTATGGATGCCCCACCAAAAACACCCCAGCAATTCCCAGTGGCCATTAGAATAATGTCTAAATCTTTAACAATGTGTGCTTGTTCACTCTCAGTCCTGTTCAGTGGAGCCATTCTAACCCCAATGAAATTGTCTTCAACTTTTCTCTTTCCTTTCACCCCATGCTACTTTCACTCTTCTATTGCCTCACACAAGAAAAGGCCAAGCAGGGATAAAGAAAGGCTAACTCCCCCTGGTTTATGCTCACTTCACAGTCCTTCCCCATCCCTGCCCCACTGCCAACCCTCCCCTTAGCTCTTCTATCACAGCTCATTGAGCTAATGGCCTTTCCTGTTCTTTGTTTTTCACTTTGGCTTAGTGCCTGGCCCAGTGCCTGGTGAAATGAACTCCCTAATTCACCATAGATTTGTTTAATTTAATTGAACTGTTAGGGAAACAGGAGACCTTGGTGCTAGTATCAACTCTGGTGTTATAGCTTGAATTAACTTTTCTAAGCTTCAATATCATAATCTATAAATGAGAAAATTGATTATGATCCTTGTAGTAGGATACTTTGGTTTCTAGAAATATTTTTTCCCCAAATGATGTACAACCCACAGAATTTTGGACATTTCCTTATTACCAATATCCAGAAATTACAGACTGATGAGCAGATTAGAGCATTATGACAGAATTGGCAGAATGTATGAATTGATATCTTAGGGAAGTGTCATATAATTTTGACTCTTGATTTTTGGAAAATGCCCCCATTATTATAATAATGATTAAATTCTCATTTTTAGGATGCCTCTATTCACAGTTCATGGCCATGCTCCATAACTTAATCAATCCTTGTAGAACATAAAATTTATTGGGTGCCTGAATTAACTGTGGGAAGACTGTCTTTTTCTCAATTTGAAAGTTGATTTGGTAAATCCTCCCTATATGACTTCTGAGCAAAACTTGTGGGAAGAAAAATGAGAAGAAGAAAAAGTAGACATTTTTATTGTTAAAAGAGAAAATAAATCTATCCTGGATAGAGGTGCTATTAATATTCTGTACCACATGGTCAAACCAAGTTATGCTTCCTGTACAGGCTAAGAAACTGTAGGGTAATAAACAAGACTTTCCATGGCTTCATTTTTCCAGCTGTTTGTAGAAACACTTGACATTTAGCAACACGCACTCGGCTGTTCGACAGAAAGTGGAATTATTACATCTTTCCAGCAACTGTCCACAAGGCAAATCTCACCCCACACTGATGCTAGATGTCTTCTCGAGCCTCGAGTGGAATTCCCTGCAGAGGAAATTTCAAATGCAGTGAAAATAAAGGGTGGGGGACATTTAAAATGATGGCAAGAAATAGCGCTTAAGTGCATCAATTTTCTAGGTTCTGTCTTATTTTTCTGATGAGAATGAAAAAGAAAATATAAAAAGATCAATGTGTATTCTGACACCTCAATCATCTCTCCTACCCACAGTCTCACAAAACGAGCCATCTTTAGTAAGTAAAGATTTTACTGAGTAATCGTCATCTTTACAAAGCTCCTGCATTCTCTTCATAAGTAGGGAGGGTAGAAATGTATCATTCTATTGCAAAAGGTACAAAAATGAGATGTTGGGAGTGTACTTAGTAATGTTAGTAATTGAAACCCCCACCCTGGAAATTTTTCCTTTGCTGAAATCCTAAGACTCCTGAACAATGCCACTGCTAGGCAACAGATCAGACATGTCCTTTCAAGGCGCAGGTGAATAGGAAAGTATAATGTGTGCTCAATCAGAACCCTCGTGGCTGAATCAGCCCTCTGCATATCAGGGTATGGATATGGAGGACTCTTCCCTTGTCCTCTGCACTCTTCGTGGTGATATGTGAGAGGTACATTTAAGTCACAAGAGCTCAGGTTCTGACCCCAAAGGTGGCATTAGGAATGTTAATTTGTCAAAACCATAGAAAGTCTCTGCACCTCAGTTTTCCAACATGTGAAAGAAGGCATTTGGGCTAGATTAGTACTTCTCAAATATCACCCGCATCAGAACAATCTGAAGAAGTATGCCCATAATTTCTTGTTCAGTAGATTTTAGAGATTACCCAGGCATCTTTAATTTGAAACAATCTTCCCTAGTGATTCTCATAGAAACTAAAGATGGGGATTGTTTACTAAACACTTTCTAAGAATCTTTTCTGTTCTGACTTTCTATAGGTTTAAAATTTTGAATTCAATGAGTTTGAAATGGTTTGTAGGTTACAAATCTAGTGGACAACTCCTCAGGAAGAACTTGTCATCCCTAAACCAGAAAAGCTTTGAATATTTTGTAAGCCCCATTTAACATTCCTTTCTAATCTGTAGAAGCAACATTCCTGAGCTACTATCATTCCTCTTTTCTTTGCTTTGTGCAATTGATGGCTTATACTTACATTATCCAAATTTTATGCTAGGATTTCTTCTAAGTCTTTTATATTTATTAGTAAATTGAACCTTTACATAATTCTATCAAAAAAATGTAACAATTAGCCCCATTATACATATGAGAAAAATTAAGCAACAAAAACTTTAAGTAATCTATTCAAGGTACAACAGATAATAGTAGACTAGGCTGTAAGTCAAATCACTATGCTGTTCTGAATACAACTTATTGGTACAGTTTTGCTATTTACATAATTTGTGGTATCCTCCTGACTTATTCTTGTCTTTTAATTCCTTTACCAAATCCCTAATTTAAGTTGATGTCAATTTATCTTTGTAAAACTTGGGAACTTACTGAACATTTTAAAACGTGAGAATTGTGCTACCATATGTAGAGGTAAATATTTCTGTTTTCAATTGCATAGTCTTTTCGATGACGTACAGGTTGTTCTGTAGTTCTGTTCAAAAATCATTTCTACAAGTGGTTTTGACCATAACTTTGCTTACTTCAAGAGCACAAATTTGCTATCAACATCCAGATGGTTGACATTACATGTTAAATTGCAGAATTTAAAACTCTTTACCCTCTATTTGTGTTATATATAAAGGTACTCATTGTGGATCACCTCCAGGCTGAGCTTTCATACAAAGCAGTCAAGATACTACAGATAAATGTTACCTGTTCATAAATCTAAATCAGCCTTTCCCCAAATCTTTGAAAATCCTATTAGAATTCACATTTACTAGGAAATCCTAATTCAAACTAAACAGAATTGAATTTCAAAGCATTTCTAACTCCCAGAAGCATATTTTGCAAGTGTGATTGTAAAGTGTTTGAATACATTTGTGGAACTTGTCTCAGACATAGATACAATTCAAAATTTTATATAAAAAGTTTCTTTTAATTCTGATCTTAGCTAGTTGAATCTGATATCATAAATGCAATCATGTGTCCAATGCAGTTCTCAATATATTAAAAACATAATTCTTATATAGTGATAATTTGTCAGATTTTTATTTAATTCATTAATGAGGGAACCAGCAATTTGAGAAAACTAATTCAAAACTATGTAAAAGAAATATATAAAAGAATTGTGTACATGCATTGAATATATCACATTGTAGTCCATTAACATGCAACTTTTATGTTTTTATATATTAGTTTAAAATAAATTAACTTCAAATGTTAAAAGAAAAAAGATAGGATTTTATATAATCAATGAAGTAGGAATACTAATGTAAAATTCTTACATTAAATTTAAAATAAACTGCTTTGTATCTTAGACTGCAATGAAATTATAGACTTTAAAATTATCTTTCCTGGTTAAAAAAATAAAGTCATCTTGTTTTATTGTTATTCTAAAAGTTAACCTATAGCTTTATGAATTGTAAAATAAATGAGGAATAATCAATAGTAAATAATATGTTGAGCATATTTACAATCTCCAAGGGAGTTGGCCCTTGCATAAAATGATGAAAAATTCTCCAGCATAGTATTAAACTTTTACATAGTCTATATTTTGCTTTATTTTTAATTTTTAGATAATTTGAATACATTATTTCATAAAGCCATCAAGCATTCAGAAATTCAGTTCATTTTGGTGGATTATAGTTATTTTAAGTGTTCAGGTTAGTATTATGGGATAGATTTTTCCACCACAGGAAAATGTATTATGGATCAGGAGAGATTGTATTAGTACAGGTGAGAACAAAGTGGATGAGACCATGAAGAAAGGTACTGCAATAGTCCAGGCAATAAATGCTGGACGTGGGGATGCCAAATGCTTGTCCAGAATTTATTGCCTGGACCAGAATAAATGGGAGTCCATAATTATTTAGGCCATGAGAAATGCATAAGTAGGGAAATGTAGTGACTGGTACATAGAAGTTGATGCATAAATATTAATAAATAAATATGTCTGATTTTAAACAACTGACTCCAAAATCTGGTCTAAATGTTGGTGTCCCCTTAAAATCCATATGTTGAAACCTAATTACCAAGGTGACAATATTAGTGGTCAGGAGTTTTTGGGAGATGCTTAGGTAATGAGGTCAGAATGCTCATGAATGAGGTTAGTGCCCCTATAAAAAGGCCCCATTACCAGCCTCCTTTTATGAATATAAAAACACTGTTAGATAAGAAGAAAAAAAACTTTGACCTTCTACAGCACAGTAGAGTGACTGGAGTTGATAGCAGGTTCTCACATTTTATAAGCAACCAGAAGAAAGGTGTCTGCAGGCTTCCCTGTTCAGACAAAGAAATGACAAATGATGAAGAAATGAAAATGCTAATTACCCTGATTTTATCATTCAGTATTTTATACATGTATCAAATTTTGATTCTGTACCCCATAAATATGTATAATTATTATTTGTCAATTAAAAACTTTAAAAAAGGCCCCATAGAGCTGTCTTACTTCTTCCACCTTCTGAGGATAGGGAGAAGTCATCCCTACCAAATCTGCTGCCACCTTGACCTTGAACTTCCCAGCCTCCAGAACTGTTAGAAATGAATTTTTGCTTTTTATGAGCACCCACTTTTTGTTCCTTTTTGTTATAGCAGCCCAAATGGACTGAGACATTACTCATTGGCTAAAGTGAATGAAAACATGAATAAAAGATTGAGTACATGGCCATTTCTTTTTAAAATATTCTGAGGTTTGAGATTCTGTTTCTAACTTGTTTTATGTGTCTGTCATTACCACATCTACTCTTTGGCTAGTAACTTTGGTTAGTGCACTTATAATTTCTTTGCCAAATATCTTCTGTGATCACACATCCTGTCTCTTCTGTGTGGAAGGTTTTTCCCTCAGAGATCTCCATGGTTCTCTCCTTTCCTTCATGTCTCCGCTCATATAGCATACATTCTGAACCACATCTGAAACAGCAATCTCACCCTAGGTTCTCTTTGTCCCGCTTTTCTTTTCTTCATAGATACAAGTATTAACAGTAGTATTTCTCATTTTTTAAAAACAAACTTTAGTTTTAGAGGACTTAGGTGGTTCACAACAGAACTGTTTGGTCTTGTCAGCTCTCTGCTCTTCCACTATCGACATCCTCGACATCCTCCACCAAAGGTGGTATTTGTTAAAAATAAAGGAGCCTGCATTGACCCCTCCTCATTATCACTCAAATTCCATAGTTTTTACATTAGAGTTCACTCTGGATGTTGTACCATGGGCTTTAACAAATGTACAATGATGACTATTATCCTAGTATTCAGAACAGTATATACAGAATAGCTTAATTGCATTAAAAATCCTTTGTGCTCCACCTAACACTTCTCCCTTCAACCTAAGCCCTGTAACCCACTGGTCTTTTTAATATCATGTGAATCAAAAGCAGCTTGCAACATTCTTAAATTAACTCTCTCAAACAATAGTAAAATACTTAGAGTATAGGAATCATCTTCCATGCATGTCTTATAACACCTAAAAAATTCACGTTATTATAGAATCATAGACTTGCTGACTGATCAATTGATTGATTGACTTTGGGAAGTGGGGGGCGGGAAAGGATCTGACACACAGTTGTTGTAAATAGCATAGAAAAGGGCATCTAATTTCTACCAAGCAACTGCATTATTATTGTAAAATGTTTTGTTTAATTCACCCATCTATTGTTTTTTATAGAAATGAGACTAGATCCAGAGGATGATTGACAGCTGTATTTTCAAAACATTCATATTAGAATCTTCTTTAATATCAGAAAATGGCTTAAAAGTCCAATCTATATGATCTGTATGCACCTGCAGAGTCGAGCGTGTCTGAGTTGCTTCTGCTAATGTTTCCAGGAAACTAACCTCCATGCCAAGTACATGACTTGTTGCCTGGCAACCTCAGGAGCCAAGCTTTCACTTCCTTCAGCAAGCACATCTTCTATGTGAGTCCATAGTTATTTTGGGAACTCACCTCAGAACACTTTGACCTGGTGTTCTTAGTCACAGCAAAGTCAAAAGAGATTATTTCCAGAAAAAAAAAAATCATAAAACAATTCTGCTCTAAATATCTCACACCATTAAATTTCTAAGTAGAAATCCTCATATTTTGATGCATTTTTATCATAGTGAAGCCTAGGCTACTTCATAGGTGCACAGAATTCACTTCTTTTCAGTATGACCTAGAGTGTTAATTTTTAAATTTTGGTTCAGAGACAGTAGCAATGGTAAGAATGAGAAACTTGCCTATTTCAATAGCTGGGCACACTTGACTCTTAACTGCTTGGGAAATGTAATTGTAGATAACAATTTGCAATGCTTAGGTGAATAGGCAGTAAGTTAAGCTTTTCACATAGAATGACTTGTTCAGTCACCACAGACACTAGATGGGGTAGGTGCTATTATTTCATTTCACAAGTGAGAAATCTGAACCACAGAGAGATTAAGTAATTATAAGAAAATTTGCAAGTCACAATTGACTGTTAAAGTAGTATTTAGATTTATGCAGTTTAACTCTTTTTTTTTGCATTACTAGAAATTGAACACAGGGGTGCTCTCCCACAAAGTTACATCTTCCACAGCATATTATTATTATTATTATTATTATTATTATTATTATTATTATCATCATCATCATCATCATCATTTATTTTGAGATAGTATCTCACTAAACTTCTGAGTTTGGCCTTGCACTTGCAATCCTCCTGCCTAAGCTTCCCAATACACTAGATTACAGACATATACTACCCTGGCTGGCTCTAGTTTTTCTTTCCTTAAGACACTGGAATCAATTCTGATCTCAAGAAGTTTTAAGAAATTATTTTTTGTGACATATATACACAATGGAATATTATTCAGCAGTAAAAGAGAATAAAATCATGGCATTTGCAGATAAATGGATGGAGTTAGAGAAGATAATGCTAAGTAAAGTTAGCCAATCCCAAAAAAACAAATGCTGAATGTTTTCTTTGATATGGGGAGGTTGATTCACTGTGGAATAGGGAGAGGGAGCTTGGGAGGAAAAGAAATTTAAGAAATTCTAAGCCACACCAGTGGCATCAAGGAATTAATTTGTTTTCTAGCCAGCCTCTATCTGTAAGGCCTAACTCTTATAACTGGGTTCTGCATTGTTTCCCAGAGGGAATTCCCCTCCTCCTAAAAACACTTTATTTATCTCATCTTCACTCTTCCCAATCAGAAGGATATACTTCTACACAGCAACTTCACAAGTTAGGAAAGAAAGATTGGGTTTGTAGGTTGGTTCTCTCATTGGCACATTCACTTATTCATCAACTATTATTTAACAAGGATACACTTTGTGCTGAAACTACAGAGAACAATTCCAAAAGGCATCATTTTCAATAACAAAAAAAACATGATCTTTGGTGGCTTGTGACTTAACCCAATCTTGTGACTTAATCTTGTGACTTAACTCAATTTTTTTCTTTGATAAAATCATAACGCTAACAGAGTTGCTGGCTAATTGGCTTCTTGTGATGATTAGATAAGGTAATTCAGGCAGAGTGCATAATGCTTAGCAGAGCATTTAGTAGAGATTATTCAGTAGAGATACATATGGTTTCAGCTTTCTGTAACACAAAGCAATAGGCATAGAGAATATCATACCCTAATACATTAAAGTGATGATAAAGAGAGACACAAATATTAATAGAAATAGTTTAAGGACATCTAACTATATCTTACTCCTAGGAAGGTGGAAACCATATTTGCATTTCTTTTTAAACATGAATGAGGAAGTAGCCAGTTAGAGGAAATAAAGACAGTAAGGAATACGGAAAGAATCCCAGGTAGAATGGATATTACAAGCAATAGCAGAAAGACTAACAAATATTTAAAGAGTGCCTTTTATATGTTGGGCATTTTTGTAGGCATAGGGCATTAGGGTCAATGACGAAAACAAAGTTCCTGCTTTAATGGAACTTATACTCTAGTAAGAAGAACTAATAGAAAGATATGCCATAACAAAACAGACATGCTGTATTAATATTAGAAAAACATTACGAAGCCAACTAAATAAGGGTAAGGAGAGTAACAATAATGAAAGGTTGACAAGATAATATGAAAAGGTCAGGAAGGACTCCCTAAGCTGAACGCAAAATAGAAGGCCAGAGAGAGCAGGCTGAGCAGACAGCAGAGGAGTGGGCATAGTTCAGAAGGGAAGAACAACTGCCCAGACCCTGACATGTGATCATGCAACAAGGAAGCTGATATGCCCAAAGAGAGGGAGTGAGCAGGAGAGACATAGGAGATGAAGCTAGAAAGATGTCTGGGTATGGATTGCACAGGACTTTGAATGACTCCTAAGGACTTAGATGAGGTTATATTAAGAACAGAGTACACATATTGTTGACCTAGTAAAGTTATTCATTAATGTCCATAAATCAGGTATTTGAGCATTATGAGTCTCATATTCTCATAGAGTCACAGAGTATTAAATATGGACATTCACTGTGTCTGTTATGGCTATAAATCTTATACTTGATTATATAATACAATGTCAAAATAATTATAACAACAGTATTGACTACTAAGTGAAAAGTGAGCATTCATATGTAACAATTGTGCAAAAGACTGAACTTTTTTTTTTCATTTCAGCTTAAAAAATATGATAAAGCAAATGCCTATCATCCCAGCAACTCAGGAGGCTGAAGCTAAAAGAACCACAAGCCAGCCTCAGCAACTTAGTGAGGCCCTAAGCAATTTACCAAGATCCTGTCTCAAAATAAATCTAAAAAAGGGATGAGGATGTGACTTAGTGGTTAAGCATCCTTGGGTTCAATCCCCACTATCAAAAAATAAAAATAAAAAAAAAAGTCTCAGAGTTAAAGTGCTATCATTGCCAAAGACCAGTCAGTCCTGAAAGGAAAGTGACTACAACACTCAGAGTGACCAAGAGATCTTTTTTGTGGCAGTGTCTGATTGACAGGAGAAAGAAGAAAGAGAGGGGGGTGGAGAGGAAAGAGAGAGGGAGGAAAAAGAGAGAGAGGAAAGAGAGAAGAAAGAGAGGGAGAGAGAGAATGAAAGTGAGAGAATAAAGAGGAAGCCCGGCAAGAGAGAGTGTTTATAACCAAAATCTAATGGAGTCTCTGGGTCTGCAAGCTGCCTTGTTGGTGTACAGTGATTAGATCATACTAAGGGTGTCATCTTCTCCCTTCAGGCAAACCAGGCAGGGGCCAGATGTGGATTTCCCTTGCACCAGACATGGAGTGGAGGTGGAGTGCTCAGCCTTGAGTGGGGTTGAGTGTTCAGCCTTGAGGCAAACAAGCAATAAGGAACCAGATGGATGGGGGTCCAGTGTCCAGGCTATCCTGCAGCTAAACATTCGTTCAGCCTGCTCTGCAACTAACAAGTTCTCCTTGCATAATGCCAGGGAAGGGAAGCTTACCATGTTAGAACACAGCTGACAATGGGATGTGCTTTGTGATGAGATGGGTTATTATGCCTCTGTCCTCTGCACCCTGGTCTCCCCCTTGTTTATGAAGATTAAATGTGTGTGCTTGTTCATGTATGTTTGTGTGTCTTCATCCCTAAATAGGTCTGACTGACATGTCAATTAGGCTAGTTTGAATAGGAAAGATGACTGTGCCACAATGAAGTTTGGGAGACTGGCAGTGTCTTAAGAGCCCTCATAGGGCCAGTTTTAAATTTTCCAAGGTCAAGTGTAAATTACTTAGCCTTATAAGCTCAGAAACCTTAGGACACACATTGTTCAATCAAATGAAGATTCACATTAACTGAGGTCATGGACACTGAAGTATAACATCAAAAACTTCATTTATTATTGTGCAATAAGAATTACAAATGCGAAGTGCACTGAAATCTTGAGTTCTTCATCCAATGCATTATTTTCCAGACAGCATGCAACACACAGCTGAGTAGGAGATTTCACAGAACCAGAAAAAAAATAGGTAGATAATTTAAATTCCTACTGATATCAAGTTAAGTTTTTGTTTCTGTTTCCGTTTTTGGTTTTGGTGCTCGGGGTGGGATCTGGGGCCTCATGAATGCAAGGCAAATGCTACCACTAAGCTATACTCCCAGCCCAAGCTAAGATTCTTAATATCAATAATTCAGATGAGTTGAATCTTTAGGCCTACTAGTCTACCAGACAGTGCTCAGATGAGCACTGCAAATGTTTTCCAGAGTATCTCTCTATTGTCCATGGTTTTATGATTGAACTTCTTTTCTTTTTTTTATGTAATGCAACAATAAACAGGGGTTCCCATATGGCCCATTTCTTACATGGTAACACTTTAAAGATACCATAGTCTAGCAAGAGTAATTAAGAAACTTTTCCTGCGTTTACTTTTAGCTTTCAATGAACATTAATGAGGATCCAATTCTTAACCCACAGCAGAAATCCCACCAAAAGAATTCCTTTTCTATTTCTCTCCAATTCTCTAACAAACTGCAGGTGCCTTGAGACTCCCATTAGGCAATTACTTTCAGCTGTCTCCCTGAAACACCCTGGGTCGTCCACCCTGTTTGGAATCTTGGCTTTCTACTTTCCCTAGGGTCCCTCTGCAGCTCTATTCCTTAAAAGCAGCTGTTCATATTTATAGTCCTGTTTCCCAGCTGTGCCAAGTGTGTCTCCTAGGGCTGAAGGAACCAGCAGCCTTCCTGCCTCAGTCTCCCCCAATCTGTAATAATCAAGACTCTCAGAGTGCCCCTGGAATTGCATTTCTTCTAACACTCAGCCTGGTTGTCTCAGGAGAAATTAAAATAGAGAATTCTCAAGGATGAATTCTGGTAAATAAAATTTTTCACTTTGTTATATCTCTATATAGAGTAACTTATTCAAGAAGTTAGCTAAAGATCAGGTCGGTTTCTTAAAGTGACCCTGTTTATCTCTACTCTGGAATATTATTGGCAGATAATATAATCCAAATACCTAAGAAAAAATACAATTTTTTTTCACTGTAGCCCCTGGGACCTTGGGACTCCAAAGGGACTGTTAATATTTTCACGACACTTATGAACCTCCCCCATGGTTCCATTTTAGTTATGTCTCCATTAAAACAGCAAAGAGAGCAAACAAAGATAACTGCCTGAAATCTTTCTTGAAAGAACTAAGATAGCTTGTAAATTTGTTATGTAATCTTTTATTTTATTTGGCTGCCAGACTCAATCTAATCATATATCAACATACTTCTGGCAAAAAAAAAAAAAACAGGGGAATCCCCAATTTTATCATACAACTGTATATTCAGAGACCACAACCTTGCAGGCAATAATTCTGGAGTGCTGATTTCTTCCTGGCCAGTAGCCAAGTAAAATAGGGTAACATGAAAATAGGAAGTTTATCTACATTGAGCTCTTTTGTAGAGTTTCTTTTGCTGACAGTCCTAAAATCAGCCATGGTGAAGATTTCTGGAGAAGCCCAGTTAAGACTTTTTTATGGAGGAGGGGTGCCACTATAATACAATCATTAAGTTATGGAAGTTTATTTAAATGATTAAAACATTATGCATATCATAATATTATTTTTGCATTTTGTTTGAATTGGTATGCTAAAATTTTATTAAGAACTTGTTTGTATGTTAATGATAGCCATTTTTACAAATTGAAATCTAAATTCTTTGTTGGCCTCATACATGTATTAATGTTCTTTCCTCTTCAATTTTGTAAAAAATGTTTATAATAAAATTTCTGTTATTTCATTATTATATATATGGTATAATAAAATTTCTGTTATTTCCTTGTTTCACATTTGGTAGAATTCACTAGTGAAGCCTTCTGAGATGGAGATTTTAATTATGGGAAGGTTTTGACTGCCAATTCTGTTTCTTTAATCAATGTGGATTTTTTTTGGTTATCCAGTTGTTCTTAAGTAAAATATGTCTGAAGTGGATATTGTACATTTTATTTAGATTGTCAAATGCATTGAAATAAAATTGTTAAAAATATCCCTATATGGTATTGTCTTTATAAGTTCCACCTAATGCCCAGGGATGATACATGTCCACGATATTGGCAATTTTTGCCTGTTCTCTATCTTTTCTTTTTAATTTCCTAATTAGTTAAACTAATGGTTTATAAATTTACTTCATCTTCTTAAACAAGCATCTTCTAGTTTTATTGATTTGTTCTATTGATTCATTTTTTATTGCACTTATTTCCACCTATACAGTTATTTCTTTTTCTATCATTTACTTTTTTGGGTAATAAATATTTATTATTAAATATGTGTTTAATGCTATACATTTCCCTCTAATCACTAATTTAACTACATTAAAAATTTTTGATATGGCTAATTTTATTTTCCTTCAGTTCAATGTATTTTCTAACTTTCCTTATAATTCATCTTTCATGCATAAATTATATGAAAGTACTTTGTATAATTTCCAAATATTTGTAGATTTTCCACATATCTTGTTTATTAATTTTTAACTAAACTGTATTTTGTACTTAGAATGTTAACTTTGTATAATTTCAGCCATTTAAAATTTATAGAGATATATCCTGTATCTTCATATTTGGTTCATTTTGATAAATGTTCCAATTTCACTTGCAAAAAAAATATGTATTCTGCTATTGTTGGGTTAAGTATTCCACAGATATCAATTAGGTAAAATTGGCTTATATTGCTCTATTAATCATTGAGAATGAGGTGGTGCATCTTTATTTCACCTTCAAATTCCTTCAGATTTTTGCATTGCATATTTCTGCCTTTTAATTGGCATACGTAGTTAATTTAGTTTTAAGCTATTCATTGTCATGGAGGGTTTAAAAATTTCACATTGCTGTTTGTTTTCTTTTAGTCTTATATGTTCTTGTTTCTTGTACCTTTCTCTTTTTCTTTCAAATTGATAGATTTGATTTTTTTCATTTTTATCATTATTATAGATTTATTACTTATACTGTATTTTTTCATAGTGTCTGTTCTAATGGTTAAAGTATACAGTTTCATTTTATTACAGTCTGTCTTCAAATATTGTTATAATGTTACCCCTTTGATATGAAAACCTAAAATAGTAAATTTTCATTTTCTCAATTACTATGCTATTATTTTCATACATAAAACTTACATATATATTACCATATAATGCTCTTATTTTTGCCCCAGTCATATATTTCTTTTAAAAGATTCAAAAATTAAGGAACTGTTTTTAATATAAACACATATTTTTCTGAATTCATTTTTGTTCTCTGTGTGTGTATACACACACACACCCACATAAATTTCACTTATTATTTTTGGTAGTTATTTTCTATAGAGTCCCATTCAACACTAAATTAGCAAATAATGAGCTATTGCTCCAGCAATATGCATGGGTAGTTTTCTTCAAGCCCTCTAGTCACAACATTTTCATCAACTGATCAACACATGGTTTTATTTTATATGTGTTTCTGTATGAAGACACCCTACTAGTATATATATTTGACCCATTGTGACCAACAGGACTGTATCTCATGTGTGAAAAAAAAAAAGCTTTTCTAACACATATTTTCTTTGTAAAGCACATCACAGCCTCCTCATCAAGACTGAACAGGAATTGAATACCATTTTAAATAGCAAAATCACAAACACAAAGCACAAATATCTGAAAAAAATAGCATTAAACAGATTTAAAAAGTTTACATAACTAATTTACTGAAAAATTTTTCTGGATTATTGCCTTCATTTTCAATATTATTCCTATCATCAAAATTAGATACTCAAAAAAATAATCCAACACATTAGACTCTCAGTCCTTTGAATTCCTCTATTTTCATGATTTTGTCACCCATTCTACTTGACTCCTAAGGTCACAATGCACATATTTTAATTAATAATAATGGTACTACATACAAAATCTCAGTGTCAAGCATCCTTCTTGTTGACTACCAATTTATACTTTTTCACTTCACTCCTTGTACTAACACATCCAACAATCCAATTACCCCAGTGAGATCTACAATGAACCCTTCTATTCTCTGCTTCTAATACTTAGTTACTTCTTTTCTTCACTTAGGTTGCCTGTTCTATCATCCCTCACATTTTTGCTCAACTTCCATAATTCCCACATCTCTCCATTGTGCTCTTCTGGCAAAACCCTAGCCAATTAAATCAATTTATTCTCAGTCTATACTGAAAGCAGGTGAAAATTTGGAAAAACAAAATGAAACAAAACAAAAGCATTTATATGTACTATTGATATATAGTCAATAAAAATTAAGAAAATCTTGAGTGCCCCTTGGCAATTAAAAGCCTTTTTAAAATTGATTCATCCTCTAAATCTCATAATGAAATAATTATCATCTCTTTGTAAAATTCTAAAAATAACTCTCTTAAGTGCTCACAATGACTATTGTTTTACTGATAAAACAGAAGAACCCAGAAGAGAACTTTTATGTATACCTAGTAAGTAATCTGCCAAAATATATGCTTCTGTGCCCCCCAATTTTTTTTCTTTATATCACTATGAATAAATTATTTTTGTTCTTATCTACGGATACTTTCTTTCTCATCAGTAAATCTACTATCACTTATTTAAGGCCCTTTTACTGAAATTATTTTCATTCTTTTGTTTATCAAAAACTTTCTTAGTTCCCTCTGTAAAGGCTAATTTTTCTCAGTTACACTTCAATGTAACTGAACCCCTCTCACTGTCCCATTTCACTAATGCCTTTCACAGCAAAAATGCTCAAAGGCATTGTTTGCACTGGCTAAGTCTAATCCATTTCTGAAATTATGACTTGACACCCTCCAATCAGGTTTAAGACCCCCATTTTTTGCACCAAAATTTCCCTTCATAAAGTTGTCAATTATCTATACATTGGAAATTTATACTTTTTCAGTTCATATCTTATCGCAGTGTCTTTTGATATCATGGTTCAGTTAATCCTTCCTGCATAACATACACAACTTTGCTTCTACAACAACACGCCATCTTACCTCCATAATTTCATGGAAGGTTTATTCTTAACCTTATATGATAAAGTTCGTCTTCATCACAAGAGAGGGATAGAATATCAAAAGTTTTCTGGGTACAAAAATAAACTCAAGTCTCCATAACACACACACACACACACACACACACACACACACACACACACATGCACACACATACACACACCTCTTCTTCATGTGTTTCCATCACAATAAATGTTATATTTATTCCCTCAGATGCTGAGAACACAAGCCTCTGAATGACTAATTTCTGACAGCCCCCAACACACGAATTTCCCTGTATGAGAAGAAGTTTTTAGTCATTTTACCCATATTTCCAAGTGCTTTTCTGTTCTTCAGTCTTCTCCATATCAAGTCAATTCTGAAGATATTTTAGATCAGTCCTTGTAAGCCATCAACTATCTTTGGAATTCATTGTGTTACCTGGAGAAAAAAAAGCAAAACAAGACCCTCTGATCACTAAATAATCTTTCAAGATCTTACACTATCTCACCCCAATATGCTTCGTGGAGTTTCTTTCCTGCTACTACATTTTATAAACCCACTATTCCTATCAACTATTGATGTAGTATACATGTTTTGAGTGCTTTTGATATTCTCTTCCTTTAATTTTCTTTTCTCCCTTATAATGTCATATTTCAATATCTCTTTGTGAATATACTTTATAATTGTTCCTTAAAGATACACTTTTAAAATCTAAGTTACTACTATGTATTCTCTATTAAAATTCTTTGTGTTTTCTAATTTTCAAAAATAATAATTTCTTTACTATAAATTGCTGTAAAACTCATTCTATGTAATATTCACAAAGAAGTTAATGTCCTTTAACTATTATAAACATATCCAGGTTCCACAATTTAAAATTTCCTAAATACTCACAGGTGAATTTATGCCTAATAACTTTCTGAATTCCTTGTAGTGCCAGAAGTAATATATATATATATATATATATATATATATATATATATATATATATATATATATATATATCTGTTAGATACCAAATAAATATTTTGAAAGAATGAATTAGTCTTACACATCAATTTAATCTCTAAATGAAAAGATTTACTTCCATAAAGAAGGCAATTATTCTATGGTTGAGGATAACAAAGAGCACTAGATGGAGTGTAATTAGAAGGAAAAAAAAACACACCAGTTATTTTAGGAGAGATCTTTTAAAATAATGAATCGTGTTCAAGGTTTCAAAAAACTGAAATTGCAGAAAGAACCAGTGAGATATCACACAATTAACAACTACTGGAAGTTAGTACGATCCTTCATACTGAAGACAACGGGGCAAAATTGCAGTTATTAAAACTTGGAAAACTGGCAAAGGATTCCTGAAACTGAACACAGACCTTAAGGAGGATGCACTGCTCCACGAGGGTGTTTCCAAGCTCAGAGAGGGAACTGGAGCTAGCCTGTGGACAGTGGAGGGGTGTCAGTTGGCTGGGACTGATGGCATTGAGAGCGCACAATGAAATGAGCCCTACAGGTACTTTTACAAAACAAACTGGAACTAAGTGCTGCTACTGAACAAATTTTACCTGCCAGGATGACACTAGAAAAAAAATGGAAACCTGAAAAGGAAGAAAAGGTAGTGAATGAAAAGAAGGGTGACTTCCTTCCTTCTGTGTTTTCTGTCTCTTCCTAATGTCCTCATTGGCAGAATCTAAAGGGAAACAGCTGGAAAAAGGGAAGTATGGTTGGCAGACTCCTAAGCCCAGTATTACAAAGTAGAATATGGAAGACTGAGTTTGAAACAGGAAAAATAGTTTAATTGCTAGCAACACAGACACCCTTTCAGCTCCAAATGCTGACTGCTCACTTATAAATACACAAAGGAAGGTATAATGAGCCAAGAAAAAATCCTTAAAATATGTGGACATATTGAGGTATTCAGTAATATTTGTAAGTGTCTCTGTTATTTTGCAATACCAACACCCATGTATTAGGAAGGACAAATGATGAAAACGTTGATTTTCCTAGAAAGTTCTTTTCGATTAAAAAGAGTTTAACAGAAAAAATTTTTAGATGCATTTCATGGAATGATCTTTGGCTTGCCAACTGGAAAATTCGGTGGGGTTTATAATTTTTCTCTTAGTTTTTCTGTGTTTTTTTTTGTCTTTGCTTTTATGTCTTGAGAAATTCTTGCTTATTTGATAGCATTCTATCAACCTTGCTGCTAGTATATTCTTAGCTGTTTACTGCAGCTATCCTTTGGAATATTTTCTTGAAGAACTGATCTACCCAAGAGGAACAAGTGTATTACAGCAAACCCCTCAGAGGCTTGCTCAAAATCCTCTGGTTGAAAGGAAAATATA
Organism: Callospermophilus lateralis; assembly: GCF_048772815.1. Taxonomy (NCBI): domain Eukaryota; kingdom Metazoa; phylum Chordata; class Mammalia; order Rodentia; family Sciuridae; genus Callospermophilus; species Callospermophilus lateralis. Next base: position 739,985 of record NW_027513736.1, read on the forward strand.
TGCACTAGACAGTATTTCTTCTGAACTGAATTCCTAAGACTTGTCAGCAGGGTTTGGAGAATTGCATTTGGGTGCCACTGCTAAGTCAGGAAGATTTGTAAACCAAGGAACAAAGGAAAGGGATCCTATTAGTTATATATATATATATATATATATCTTGTGGCTTTTATGTTCTCTGCAACAGTTCAAGTTATTATAAGGGAAATGTCATGTTATAGTAGAATTAAAACTGTTCAAACTGAATTTATACATAATTTTTCTTTCAAAAAGAGATGGAAAGGAATACAAAAAACATAAATATTAAAATTTTATTAAATTAAATATATTGTTTCTCTTGAATGGTTTGAAAAAAAAACTTTATTTTACAGGAAATCGTTTTGTATTTTCCAAATCTTTTGCTACCATGTTAGAGAATCCCAAATGTAAAGGGTTTTGCACAGTAGCATGAGTCTATAATTGCTAAACACTGATCAAATTTTCAGTGTTTAGCAAGAATATGTGATATAAGAAATTATTCAGTAGATTATAAAATATTTACTGAATTCTCACTATTTATAAATCACTACATCAGGCAATTTAGGGCCTGTTCCCTCTATTCCAAAATGGAAAAAAGCTTACTTATTTCTCTTTTGACTTACTTTTGCCCTTTTTGTAAAGAACTGCATTCAGAAAGAAAAATAAGAATTTCAGTTAAAAAGATCAATCCCATGTAAGCAATTAACTGGGATTTGTTCTGAGGTCAACAAAATCTACTCTTGAGTTCTCTAATTGTTAACAACACAGGATAAAGCATTATTTTATGGCTCATACTGGATAGAACATTGCCTATTCTTGCCTCACTTGCAACCATAGGTGATCATTTCTAAGTGAGATAGATATAAGCAAAATGCTTATTGGTAATCTTTAAGGAAACACATTTGTCTGAAAGAGTGGTTTGGTTTTGAGATTTTACATGTTCTTTTTCTTCCAGTCAGAAATCCAGAACTCCACCAACTATCTTAGACTTTGAACATGAACTTGAAGAAGAAACACAGTGCTGAAAGCTTGAAATAAATGATTGCTGAGCCACCCTAGTAATCTTGCAGTGACTGCACCTTGGTCTACCATGACAAAAATTTAATTACACTTTTTGAAAATCACTAGTGTTTGAATTTTTTTCCTTATGTGCAATGATACTAGTACTAATTGAAAAATAACAACAAAAATTATCTTTACTTTGTTCCACAGCATAGTAGTGTGATTATAGTTCACAATACCCTACTACTTATTTTATGAAGAACCATAAAAGAGCTCAAAGAAATGATAAGAAGATGGTTGAATAAGGAGATGGAGGGATAATTACCTTAATTAATCAGTTCATGTTGTATACATGTATATCACACTGTACCCCATAAATATGAATAATTTTTTTAAAAAAAATTTAAAAGAGAGAGAGAGAGAGAGAGAGAGAGAGAGAGAGAGAATTTTTAATATTTATTTTTTTTAGTTTTTCTGCGGACACAACATCTTTGTTTGTATGTGGTACCGAGGATTGAACCCAGGCACACGCATGCCAGGCAAACGCTACCGCTTGAGCCACATCCCAAGCCCATGTCAATAAAATTTTTAAAATTATTTAGAATTTCTATTTTCCTTTTAAATGTGATAAGCATATAATCCTACTTTATCCATTGCACAAAAGCCCCATTCATCTTTCCAGTGTCATCAGAGATGGTTCTACCCTTTTTTAAAAAAAAATTTAGTTGTAGATGGACTCAATACCTTTATTTTATTTATTTTATATTGATGTAATGAGGAGGATCGAACCCATTGCCTCCCATAGGCTAGGCGAGCGCTCTGACACTGAGCTACAGCCCCAGCACCTGGTTCTACCATTTTTATGGTAAACACATAAATTTGTTTTAAATTCACATTTAACAATAATTATATTTGTCCAAATACATATTGTTTTCTGTGTCCAGTGCTCTGTCTTGAATGCCTTAACTTCCTTCCATGTTGTAATTTTCTTTTGTAATGCTTTTCTCATTACTGATCTATCTGGATAAAAAATCATGTTGTCTAAAAAAATTTATGTCACAATATCTTGAAAGAGTTCAGTTCAATAAAAATGGTAGGGTCATAATAATTTCTCTTGTAATTTGAAAGCATCACTTCATTGTCTGCTGGATTCTATTGTTGCTGAGAAGACATCTCCTACTCCATGGCTAATGAGTGAGCCTCTATCTTTCTCTATGATGTCTTTCTTTCTCTTGATGTTCTCCATTTCACAGGAAGAAATCTAAGGATGATTTTCTTTATACTAGTCCATCTTGATTCTTGGAAGTTCTTTTGTTTTTGTATTTTTTCAATTGTGAGTGATCACATCTTTAACTTGAATAGTTCTCAATTTATTATCTCTTTGCTGGTACTTCTTCAGTTTGCATTTTAGATACATGCTAGAGTGGAGTGAATTGTTTTGTATGGTATAACTGACAATTCAAAGTTTAGTGACTTGCATATGATTGTTCAATTGTTACAGCACCAGCCTTAAAGACTGCTCTTTCTACACTGAGGGTTTGCCTTTGGACTTTCCTCAGAAATCAGCTGTTTATATAAGTGAGTCTAATTCTGGATTCTCCATTCTGTTCACTCTTTTTTTTCCATCACTGTACCAGAGCATTACTTTTTATTATAATAGCTTCATAATAATTATTGAAACACATCATTAACCCACCAACTTTACTCTTTTCCCACATAATTTTAATTGACACATAGTAGTTAGACAGATTTATGTGCATCATATCATATTTTGATATATATGTAATGTGTAATGATCAAATTCAAGCATATAATCATCTCAAATATTTTACCACTTCTTTATGGTGAGAACATTCAAATTCTCTCATCATTTTTGAAATACACAAGGTACTGTTATTAACTATAGCTATCCTACTCTGAAATAGAACACTAGAACTGCTTTCTGCTACCTATAGTTTTATACTTATGTATTCGATCCTACCTCATCTCCTCCTTCCTGCCACTTTTCCCAGTCTCTAGTTATCATCATTCTATTTTCTACTTTCATAAAATCAACTTTTTTAGATTCTACAAATGAATGAATTCACATTGTGTTACTTGTATTTCTGTGCCTGGATTGTATTATCTAATAAAATGAGTATGTATCAAAAGGAAATGAAAACAGTATATTGAGAAAAAAAACTGTGCTCCATGTTTACTGAAACATTATTCACAATGGCTAAGTATGGGATAAACCCAATGTCCATCACTGATGGGCAGATTAAGAAAATATAGTATATATACACGATGGGATACTATTCAGTCATATAAAGGAGGAAATCTTTTCACTCACAGAACATAGATAAGCTGAGAGAAAAAGATTTTTAAATTTTATTTTGGTTATTCTCAGTCCTTTATATAAATATATATATTAGAACAATTACTAATTTAAGCAAAAATTCTACTAAGGTTTAAATTGAGATTGCACTGAATTTATAGAACTATTTGGAAAGAATAGATATAATAATATCTTTTTTGTTTTGGACTATGAGGACCAAGTATAAGATTGAATATCTGTTGCACTTCTTAAGTTATTTTAATCAACATTTCAAAATGAGTTTGGTACAAAATTTTTACACATTTTGTCATACTTATTTCCAAGCATTTTGTATATGTGAAGCTAGTGCATATGGTATTTTAAATTTCAATTTCTAATTGCTTATCGTATATATATAGTGGTATAATTGATTTTTGTACATGTATCTTGTATCTTACAAATTTGTTATACTTGTGATCTTATGGGAAAAGTACTCTCTTTTATCTTTAAGTATAATGCTTCCTGTAAGTTTTCTATAGATCTACTTTATCAGATCAAAACTCCTTTCTAGTCATAGTTGGCTAAGAGGATTTTTGTATGTTGTTTTGTTCTTAATCAGCAATAAACGTGAGCTTTGTCTCATGCATTCTCTACATCTACTAAGATGATCATATGGTTTAATTTTTCAGTTTGTTAATATGAAACATTAAATTGGATGATTCTAAAACTTTATATTGTTCAATTCTGATATAAACCTCACTTGATTTTTGTATTAGTTTTCTATTGATGCTGTAACAAATTATAAAATAACTCAGGGACACAAATACAATGTTGTGTGGTTGTAGGTCAGAAGTTCTAGAATCAACATGCAGACATGACTGTGTGGCTTCTTGAGGATCCAAGGAAGTCAAGTTTCTTTTCTTTTCACATTTCTAGAGACTCGCCTACATGTCTTGGCTCATACTACTTCCTCTGTCTTCAAATGACACCCTCCACCCAGGTTTCTTTTTAAGATATTGGAATAGTAACTGTAATAACTTTTGCATTAACCACATAGTTACCATATCCTGTGTGTATAATTCCTATGTAACTCCACCTTGCTATATTCTTCACCTTCTAATAAAGGATTTCTTGTAGTGCCCATCTGGTGACTGATTTTTAAAAATCTTTTGTATATTTCAAAGTCTTCCTTTTGACTTAATTTTCCCAAGAAATTTTTTTGTAAGTATAGAATTAATTATAAGTTAAGGAGGTCTTATTTGTTTCTTTTTGTTTTCAATACTTTAAAAATACTTCTTTACTGTCTTATGACTTTTTACGTGATGAGAAATCTTCAGTCATCTTTGTCTTTGATCATATGTCACTGTGTGTTAGAGTCTGTAAACAAGTCTGGATGGCGCCTGACAAAATGCCAGAGGGAGTGGTTTGTAAAGTAACAAAAGCGAGCCATTAAGTGTGGAGATTCCTGATTGGTTGACTGCTGTATCTAGTTTATGCTAATTAAGATAAGCTGTGCAAAATGTATAAATATCACTCAGATTCTACAATAAACAGCTCTCTCTCCTGCTGTATCAACGTACACAAGTTATTCGTCACCCCCCCCCATTATTTTGCTGCAGCTGGACTGCGGCAACTGTGTTCTTTTATCTCAAGGAATTTCTGACATTTTTCTGTTTGTCATTGTTCTTGTGTAATATTTGACATGCACTGGTTGAGATTTTGTCATGTTTCTTCTGCTAGGGGATCACTGAATCTGTTGATTTATAGTTTTAATAAAATATTTTTCGAAGTCATTATTTCTCTAATATTTGTGTATTTTGATCTTGGACCCCCCACAATGATTCCGTTCACATATGTATAGGATATTTGAAGTTGTTCCAGATGTGATTGATAACCTTTTCATTTTCTAAAGTTCCTTTCTTACTCTTTTCATTTTGGACAGTTTATATTGCTATGTCTTCAAGTACATTAATCTTTAAAGACAAATTCCACACTATCTAATCAGCCATTAATTCCATTCAGTGCATTTTTTATATATAGAGAGAGAATTTTAATATTCATTTTTTAGTTATCGGCGGGCACAACATCTTCGCTTGTATGTGGTGCTGAGGATCGAACCCGGGCCGCACGCATTCCAGGCGAGCGCGCCACTGCCCGAGCCACATCCCCAGCCCTTCAGGGCATTTTTTACCTTATACATTTTAGTTTTCATTCTTAAAATTCAGACTGACTCTTCCATATCTTCTGTGCCATTACTTATTTTTAATATAGATCAGAGTTAGGATAATTGTTTTAATGTGTTTTTTTCCTTGCTATTTCTAGTATTAGCTTGAGTTTGGGGGGTCTATAAGCTATAGTTTCCTTTCTATTTATTTTTAATTGATACCATACTTTTGGCATTTTATCACCTGGGTACTAGACTTTTATGTTCTTTTAACTACTATTGAATTTTTTTTCTAAAATTATTTCGAAAAAGTATGATTTATTCCTGTCTGATTGACTAGTTATCACTCCTGTCCTTATTTTTCCTCACTATAAAAGAATTCATTGCTTTCTTTTGTGAAGGAAGGGATGTAGGCCCAGAATAATTGATTCCTCTCTTGCTATTTATGTGGTTACAAAAGCATGTTCCAATATTTTACCTTGTTCTTTATGGAATATGCTTAGTAGAATTGTCCCTAACTATTCTGTTGTATTTCCAGGAAATATTTATTAAGAAATTTACACTCTGAGTTACCTTGTAAATATGTTTTGCTCTTCCCATATTTGCTTCATGAATAAAGCATCAAATTATGAACTATAGAATAAAAATACTTTGTGCTTTTTTTTCTTCCCCCTCACACCATCATATATGTAATTTTGTATAACAATGAGGGTCTCCTTACATCTTCTGTGCAATTCCCCTTCTCCCTCTCATTCTCTCCCACCTCTCATCCCTATTTAGTGGTAATCTTCTTCTAAGAAAAAAAAAAGAGAGAGAGAGATATGTGTCATAGTAGATTGGGTAGAGAGAGGTAATGGGAGGTGAGGGGAGGGGAGGGGGACTAGGAAGGGCAGCAGAATACAACATACACTAGTATTGCTGTATGTATAAATGTGGCTGTATAACCAATGTGATCCTGCAATCTGCACATGTGGAAAAATAAGAATGCATACCCCATTTGAATCAAATGTATGACATGTAAAGATCATTGTATTGTCTTGAGCAACCAATAAAAAAAAACTTTGTGCTTTAGCATCTTTTTACATATAATAAAACTGACAGTGTATATATGTCCCATTAAAAAAAATCAAAATCTGTTTCCAGTTTTATGATATGATACTAATCTGCAAGGTCATACTGATCATTTATATAAATGTCTTCCAAACTTTTACCCCATTATATTTTCTTTTTAAAATTGATATAATTTTATATTTTATATATATATATTTATATATATATATATATATATATATATATATATATATATATATATATATGTTATACAGTACAATTTGACACTGCAATACCTATAAACACTGTATACTGATTCAAACATTATAGTTAGCATTTCCATATTACTTCATGCATTCATCATTTCTTTATAGGAAAAAAATGTTCAAACTCCTCTTTTCTAGCTATTTTGAAATAAAAATACCTCATTGCTAACCAAATTCTAACCTTACTGTAGGTTAGAATATATAAGGATTTGCTGTTGTAGTTAAAAATAAAAACTGGATTCCAACTTCCAAAACTGGACATTCAATCTTGTAAACTCTGATCCAAAACAAACAGCAGGAGGACAATGCAAAAACATCAACCCTCACTTCTTTTCTTGACCTCCAGAAATTCTGAATCTTAAGGAGATAGAGATGAGTCATTAGTCTATAGAGGCCTATATTGCAGGGTTTCTTTCCAGCTCTTTCAACCTGGTTTCAAATTAAAAAAAAAAAAAAAAAAACTCTAGAAAATTGAGATCCAGAAAAGTCCTAATTTTCATCCTCTAAAGGAAAAAAAATTAGTTTAAATGAAATTTTCTGAATCAAAGAGGAAAAACATGCTTTAATACAGAACTCTAATAAACCCCAAAGCACAGAAAAGCATACCAGCATCACAGCTCCACTACAGTTCTAGGAAATTAACATTTTCATGAAGATTCTGAGGCACTGTACAATTTCTGAAGGTCAGGTACCACCTGGAATGTGTAAACAGAGAAGTGCAAACTTTAGCTTCATCAGTTCTTCATTGATCTTTATTTCAAGTCCCCAAAGAAAACGTATTTTTTAATAATTGTAATATTACTGACCTTTTCCAACAGGCTGTTGATTGATTATATAACCTTTCAGTCCACTATAGCATTGTGTGCTGTCAGCCTGTGTCCTGGCTGCCAATTTAACTCCATGGGAGGAAGGCATAGAGTTGACCTATGGAATAATAACTCTAAAACATTTGGGCTCTTGGGAATGCCTGCATTCCAGAAAAGACAAAAAAAAGAATTTTAAATGGTAATTAACTCTTAATCAAGAATAAAAATCGAGACCATGTAGGTTTTACATTCCCTGTGGAATACTAGTTTGTCTAGGTAATCATACCCAGATTTTGGATTGTAGATTCCCAGATCTGAGTTTTAAAAAGAGAATGGCTTAAAAAGAAAGAAAGAAAGAATAAGAAACACATTATTTGAATGTAATATGATGTGATGTGATATGTGTGTGTGTGTGTGTGTGTGTGTGTGTGTGTGTAAAAAAGAAATCATCAAACATGAATTATTTGAAAAGCCAGAAAAGATTTTATGTACAAAACTCATAATAACTGAATAAAATAAAATGTATCCTGGAATGGTAATTATTGTGAGAGAAAGGACAGATTTTTAAAAAAATAACTTCTTGAAAACATTGGGGATTTAAATCCAGAGCCACACACATGATACGAAAATGATCTATCTTAAACTAAACTACATCCCCAGCCTTAAAACCATTTTTAAAAATAATGTCACAAAAAGTTAGAATAACTGTTTTAATCAAGACATTTAGAGTCTGGTGTCCTCTAATATTAAAGAGGAAAAAAGCAGAAAAAAAAAAGAAAAGGATAATGTCAGTAATATCTAAATATCTATTATATTCCTTTAAAAATTTAAAATTTACTCTAGGTTCTATTCCTGTTGCACTTTCCATGTTTTACAAAAGTCAATTATCACATTGAGTACCCCTGTCCTATCAGAAATTAATTTTGTATAGAGAATGATATCAAATACACACACTGTTTTATCATTAGGATGGAGGAGCTATCCATCATGAATAAGCTTTCCTGTTGAGTCTCCATTACCCTAAATAGCCATCTCTGCCCCTCAGAGATAGCCATTAGGAAATGTAGGAAGAGGTTATTAGAGAAGAGGAAGGGAGAGCAACTACTAGATTGTTTCATAAATTTATTATGTCAAAAGTCAATTGATGTTTCAGAATCAAGATTTTTATTTGTTATAAGGTATTTAAAGGATTTGGGAGAAATTCGAGTTATCTATATGAGGATCCCCTTCTCAGCATTTCTTGGGAAATTTATATATTTTTCCTAATCCTAATTTTGAGAGAAACCAATTGAGAAATCAGAAATGAGAAGATAATTCTCCAGTGAGAATTAAAGCTAACTCATCCCTGTAGAAATATAAACATTTTGAATAATCCATTTATGTCAAAATGCAAGCAAGAGAAAAAAACATGCCATCAGATGAAGCAGAAGACTATGGGTAATATTTGTAGAAATTATGTTTTCCTAGTGTGTCTACAAATCCTATTTTCTGTTGCTACAAACTGGGTCTGAGATCCTGGCTTGGCTACTCAGAGTTGTCTGGAATTTCCTGATCTTGAGTTAGAGGTACAGTTTTTCTTTCTTTTCTATTGCATTATTGTAGGTAAGTTCAGAGTTCTAGCATACATGGTGATTTGTTATATAAAAAAGCTGAAGGATATGTCAACACAATGACAGAAACTGTGACAAGAAACTGAGAAACTGAAAGAGAAAATCAAGGCAGATCCAAATGGGTGATGCTGTTAGATATTGGAGATTCAGCTGAAAATGAGCCCAACTGCACCCATTATTTGAAAGTTACTACCATGTATGCCTCTTGCCTATTCTTTTGCTGTTTAATTAAAGTTTGTTTGAGTTGGTCTTTTATCATTTGCAAGTAAAAGGAACTGCTATGGCATGGATAAGTGTCCCATCAAAGTCCAAACATAAAGGCTTTGTCCTTAAGGTACAGTATTATGTGGTGCTATGGACCTGTAAGAGTGAAGTCTAGTGGGAGGATTAGGTCATCAGTTTGCCCTCAAAGAGGACTGTGGGAGACTCCTGGCTCTCAGTGTCTCTATGCTTCCCATCACATGGTGTGAGCACCTTCTTGGACATGAAGTCTTGCAATGACATGCCACATTCACCAGAGGCTGCAACCTCTAGGGCCATTCATCTTAGACTTGAACCCTCAAACCTATGAGGAGAAATAAACTGTCATTTTTCTCATAAGTAACCTGTCTCAGGTGTTACATCATGGTGACACAAAGCTGACTAAGACAGGAACCTTAACAAATATTAACTATTTCTCTTTTACAAAGGCAGCATTTTTCCTATTCCAAAACTGAGGGAGTTTATGAGCAACCCATTTCTAAATTAAATACATTTGGCAATATATTAGTAAATAATTTCTCTGTTTTGTTTCATGAATTATTACTAATCCTGTGTGGACTTTCCTAGTATTCTTTAAAATATAAGTGATATAGTAAAAGCTTACATTTATCACAAGTTATCTTCATATTTATTTGAACAAAACCAATATTGATTTATTTTCTGAATTCAAAAGAAAACAATAGGCATATCCTCTTCCATTATACATTTTTTTTATGCTTGTTCATTAATGTAGACCCCAACTTTTTGCTGATGATGACAACACAATCTATTGCATTTTCTATGTTTCTCCTTCCTTTTGATTTTACAGGTAACATTATAATCCCACTCATCATCTCCCTAGTTTCCAGAAAGCACAATCTCCTTTTATTCACACCCCACTGTCCACATTCCCCACACCTTCTTGCCTCCCCAGAAGTCATTTTAACATGTTTCTTATGTACCTCTTTTCTTCTGTGTGTCAATTATACATTCCCTCATAGTTTCTTCTTTCTAGAACTTTGTTCTCCTTCAGTCATTTTTGCAGCTCGTGTATTCTGTGAACATTCATATGCATCTTCCACCTGGGGCTCCTGCCACTCCACAATATGCCACACACACACCACAAAACATGGACTCTGCCTTCAACAAGCAGCAAGTTCCCTTCCCTAATTTTAAAGATAAGCAGAAAATTTTAACCAAAGGAAACAGAAAATATGAGGGACCTCCAAATAAATTTTGATCTCTATTTCAATTTCCTGTTAATTCTTTCAAAGTATTTATATATGTTTTTCATAGAGTCTGTTCAGAAACGTCTCACATGGCCAAGCACATGAACCAGGCACACAGAGCACAAGCTGTACCTTCTTGTAGTTCACCATAAAGCAGTGGTCAGGTGAGAAATGAATCACTCTCTTCTAGCATCCCATCTTTCTCTGACTTGCTTCTATTTTTCTGGGACTGCAACTTCCAATTAAAAAAATTGTATTTAGAATTCACTTCACACTAATTTTGAAAGATTCTTCAGAGTGAGTAAACATGCATTGTCACAAACTGTGAATTGTTATTTTGTGTACCTAGAAATTTTGTTGTTATGATATTATGTTTCTTTTTATCACTGAACATTTGATTTTTAAGATGCATTCATGAACCCATATATTCAAGTATTCTATTGCTTCTAATTGGTGCATAGTACTCTCATTGCATTTCACATATCTGTTTGATGATAGATTTCCTCCAAAATGCTTACTACCACTAGTAACTCCTTGATAAATATTCTCAAATTTGTCGGGGCCTATATTGATGAGACAAGTTTTGTAAGATTTATATTTAAAAGTAGATTGGCTGAATTTCTGTTTATATTTAATTCTACAGTGCTTGCTCACTCTGTTAGTTTTTGGTCACTGTGACCAAAAACAACTAATGAGGAAAAGTTTATTTTGGCTGATGGTTTCAGAGAATTCAATCCATGGTTGCAGGCTCCAGCTCTCTAGACCTGCAATGAGGCAGAACATCATATTGGAAGGGGATGGCAGAGGAAATTTCAATTCAAGACAGCCAGGAAGCAGAGAGGAAGGGAGAAAGGGACCAGGGACAAGATTAATCCTCCCAAGACAAGCTTTAAGTTACCCACTTCCTCCAACTATGTCTGATCTCCCAATTATCCCATTCAATTTATTAATCTAGTCAATGGATTAAGCCACTGATGAGGTCAGAGCCCTCATGATTCAATCATTTCCTAAAAGCCTCACCTCTGAACATTACTGTATTGGGGACCAAATCTTTGAGTGCATGAGCCTTTGCAGGACATTCCAGATCCAAACCATAATGTCTGATGCATGCATAGGTCTACATCTCCCCTGGTACCTTAGGACAGTTCAGTAGTCACACATCACTGCAGCTCCAGGGAACATTGAGCTCTCTAATATAAAATGATATTTCATTGTTGGTTTAATTTACATTTTATTTTATTTTTTTTAGAGAGAACTTTTTTTTTAATATCTATTTTTTAGTATTTGGCGGACACAACATTTTTGTTTGTATGTGGTGCTGAGGATCGAACCCGGGCCGCACGCATGCCAGGCAAGCGCGCTGCCGCTTGAGCCACATCCCCAGCCCTACATTTTCTTATTGTTAATATTTGAATACTTTGCTGACAAGGTAACCATTTAATTTTCTTTTTCTATAAGTGGCTTCTTCAAATATATTTCATATGTTTTCCCATTTTATTGTTGTTCCTTTTTTGCCTCTGTTTTGCAGAATTTCATTTCTGGCAATTTTCTCTACAAGAAGCACCATCATCTGTCCATTAATTTAACTGAACAGACATCCTTTCTTTTTGATATTAAAAAAAATATTCATGCTTCTGTCTCTTCACATATTTTACCTCTCCCTGCTTCCATCTTTTTCTCTATTTCCCCTCCTTTCTATGTCCCTTTATTTCTCTGTTTCTTTCTGTCTCTGTCTCTGGTCTTTATCTCTCCTTTCCTTACTCTCCCTCTCTCTCCCTTCCTTTCTCCCTCCCTTTCTATAGTTTGTGTTTTTTGGGGTCTCATTTAAAAATATCTATTTGACTATCCAGGAAAAATGTTCTTCTACATTTTTTTCTTAAAAAGCAATGACAACAACAACAACAACCTAATTTAATTAAAAGTTTCTATTATTTGTATATATTTTATTTTATATATTTATGTCCTTATTGTGTCTAGTGTATACGTGGTGTTAAGTGGAGAGCCAGGCATTGAAAAATATCTACTATACCATCCATCCCTCCATAGTGAATGGAGGAAACCATTTGTCAAAACACAAAATATTATGTAATAAATAATATTATCTTTGTTTTTGAGATTTTCATTTTCTTAGCTTGATCATATTGTCCCTTTATCTTTCATTATTATAATGTTTCATTCCTAAGGCATTTTAATAAATTGTAATATTTTATGGTAGTTTACTTACCCTTCCTTAATATTCTTTTTCAGGGATGATTTTGTTGATTAAAAATCCATCTCTTCAATGTTTATTTTATATTTTCCATGTTCTGCAAATAATGTTGCATAAGTATTTTAATTTGTTAACATTTATATTCTTAGATTAATTTGAGAAATATTCAAATTTTCCTAAAATTTTTCTTCTAATATAAGAATATGTAAATTATCTAGATCATCATCTATGTCTTTAATCAATACATTAAAATTGGGTATATGAGAATATTTTTTAAAGTTAGATCTTTTGTTGGCTTTTCTGAAGTTATAAGTGTTATCTTTTTGCAGTAGAATTCTGTAAGTTGATCTGATTTTTCATGACTACTCTTATTGTTGATTTTTGTCATTTTGGATGATTACTCTTATTGTCCTATTTTTCTATACTTTCCCATTTTTGATGCTTACTCTTATTGTTCTAAATTTTTCTGTACTTTCTCTTCCCTTACAAAATATACACTTTTTATTTGTCTTTACTTGATTATTATGTATGTCACTCTATGTTTTAGGATCAAGCTTTCCATTTGAGATGAACATGTTAGAACCAGCAGAATTATGTTGAACATTTGTGAATGTCCAGAACACGTACATTTTTCCCCTCTTAAAAGAAATGCACCAAGATTTTCTCTAATCATATTGATTGCTATAAATTTTGGAATGTGGCCTTATTGAGATGAGGTCATTATTCTTTCCTTCTTCTTTACTAAAAGTTATTAAAAAAACTTTTAGGTATACGACTGTGTCATGTATTTGTCTTCATCAAATGTGAAAATTAAACATTTTAATATGGTGAACTATGATAATGGGTTTTCTGGTCTATCCTCATGTTTTTGCATAATTTAGTAAAAACCTTTACATAATGACTTTTTAAAATATACTTTTAATTCAGTAGATATTTTATACAACAATTTTGTATCCATTTTCAAAGTGAAATCAGCTATCAATATTTTAAAGTTTTATTTTCTCTATGTTTGTAGTCTACATTACATGAATCTCAGAATGAGTTATAGAGTTTATATTCTTTTCCTAATTTACATACATATTTTAACTGTGTTTTAATATGATCTACGTTCTTCAAAATTTGTTCATATAGACACCATTTCATGTTTTTTTATTATTCATATTGCTTCAGCTTTGAAAATTGTGGGATTTTTAAGTTGGCGTCTGTAAGGAGGTGTGCATTTGTGTGTATTTTGTGCATTTCCATAGATTCCCGTATTAAATATTCTCTGACTGAGTCCTAGAATCAGCCATTTCACACACACAAAAAAATTGATTCACATTTATTGTAGAATAAATTAGAAATCAAGACACAGATGCCTGGTGTGTCCATTGCAATTGGAGTGTAGCTGCTTCCAGAGCCTTTCACCTACAAGAGTAAGAAGAAAAAAATATGTGCATTAACTCATATATAAACATAGTCTATAACTCTGTCTATGTGTGGGCATCTGTGTCCATTTTAAACAGTTCATACTGATTTCTATGACTCTAATTCATTTCCAAAGGAATCATTCCAGCCTTCTCCACTGTTCTATCTGTAATATGCCACTCCAATAGTAGATTAACCTGACTTTTATCATTTGCCATCCACTTCTTTAGTGGTTCAATTATAGATGTATATATAATAGTATCATTTTTTTATCTGTTACTTTGTGGGAAACTGCTTCTTCAGCTAGATCAAAACCTTTCTGTGCAGTTGTTTTATCTTTGCTGTTGCAGAGTCCACTCATTTCCATAGTTACTACATCAGTACATTCCTCCATCACCCACTACCATTCCCAATGATGTTATTCCATGCATCGATGTAATCAACCTAAAAGGCTTCTTTTTGTTTGTGCCATTTTGCATTATAAATTGTAAAATTGTTGGGTATATTAAATTGAGTTAAATTGTTGGGTATATTCTTCATTCCATTTGGAGATCTGAAAACAATTAGTTTTCAACTCATATTCATAAAGGTTCATATTTTGTTTTGCAAAGTTCTATGAATGTGACAAATTCATAGTGTCACCATTAGACTATCATATGGGTTAGCATCACTGCTATAAAAAATTATTTGTGTTTCATCCAATAACTCCTTGTAACCATTCCATAAACACCTAGCAACAATGGAATATTTAACTCTCTTAAAATGGTGTTTTGTAGAAAGTCACATAACTGAACTCATATGATTTTTAATCCTTAAAGATGCATGCCTTTCTCTTAGCAATGTATTTTAAAACTTCATCTATAATATAATAACTCACCTTTCTTTTTGTCAGTCCATACTATTGTATTCTATGGTTACATCATAGTTAATTAATTTACCTATTGAATTTAATAGGTAATTGACATTTTGGATGCTTCCAGGTTTTGGTGGACATGACTAACGTTGCTGTACACACAGTATGCAGATTTTTATATGGGTAAACATTTTCAAATCAGTTATGTAAATACGAAGGGCATAATCATTGGAGTATATGAAAAGATTTTGCTTTGCTTTGTAAGAATTGGTCACGTTGTATATCATGATGTTTGTATCATTTGCATTGCCAACAGCAGTGAACGATAGCGCCTGTTATCATCCACGTCAGCAATTTGTATTTTTACATTGTTTTTAATTTTAATCAATATAATAGTTTCATAGTTCTATTTCATTATTGTTTTAATTTATAAATTCCTAATGAGACATGATATTGGGATTCTTCTTATCAGATGCTTATTTGTCATTTTTACCTTTCTTGTGTGAGTTATTTTTTTCAAACATTGTGCCCAGATTTTAATTAGGTTGTTTGCTTTTTTGTCTTTTTTTATTTGTTCTTTAAGGTTATACAGGACAGTAGAAAGTATTTTGGCATATCATACATACATGGAGTATACCTTAACTTCCCATTATTGTGGTTGTACATGATGTGGAGTTACACTGTTGTGTATTCATATATGAATATAGGAAAGTTATGTTCGATTCATTCTACTGTCTTTCCCATTCCCATTGCCCACTCCCTTCTCCCACTACCCTCTGTCCAATATGGTGAATCTCCATACTTCCCTACCTCCTGCCTATTGTGAATCAGCATCCCCATGTCAGAGAGAACATTCAGCCTTTGGTTTTGAGACATTGGCTTATTTAAATTAGCATGATAATCACCAGATCCATCCATCTACTGGTAAGTGCCACAATTTCATTCTTCTTAATGGCTGAGTAATAGTTCATTGTGCATATGTACCACATTTTCTTTATCCATTCATCTGTTGAAGGGTACCTATGTAGGTTCCATAGCTTAGTTATTGTGAATTGAGTTGCAATAAACATTGATGTTTCTGTGTCACTACAGTATGCTGCTTTTAAGTCCTTTGGACCAAGAAGTGGAATAACTGGGTTGAATGGTAGTTTCATTCCAATTTTTCTGAGGAATCTGCATACTGCCTTCCAGAGTGGTTGCACAAACTTTTTCATATATTTGTTGACTAAACATATTTCTTCTGTGAAGTGTTAATCCAGTTCCCTTGCCCATTTATTGTTTGTTTCTTGTTTGTTTGTTTTGTTGTTGTTATTTCTTTCTTTCTTTCTTTCTTTCTTTTTTGAGTTCTTTATGTATCTTGGAGATTAGTGCTCTACCTGAGGAGAGGATGGCAAAGATTTTCTCCCATTCTGTAGTCTGTCTTCACATTCTTCATTGTTTCATTTGCTGCTAAGAAGCCTTTTAGTTTGATTACATCATATTTATTGATCTCTGATTTTACTTTTTGTACTTTAGGAGTGTTGTTGAGGAATTCAGTTCCTAGGCCATCATGATGTAGATTAGAACCTTTGTCTAAAGAATGAGATAACTGTATTTATGTGGATTTGTCTTTGTTTCTTCTCTTCTGTACCATTGGTCTTCATGTTTGTTTTGAATGCAATTGATTTATGGGTGTAAGATCCCTCTTTTTTTTTGTTCACCCACCTTGCTGAGAAGCTGCCTCTCTGATTTCTTGGTTTTATGCCTCATAACAGCCAGGAAAGTGACTTCCTGCAGTATGCCATCTTGAAACCCTCCAGTTTGTTTGCACATTCTTGATACAAATCTTTTATCCAATATGTTCTACAAATATTTTTACCTGTCTGTGCTTTGACTTTTCATTTACTCAATAGTATCTTTCACAAAGCACATAGTTTTTATTTATTAATAAGTCCAACTTGCCACATTTTGCTTTCATGGATCATATATATGATCTTATACTTAATAACTCATCACTAAATTCAAGGTCAAAAAAAGTTTTCTCCTGTTTTCTTTTAGAATTTGTATGCTGTTGCATTACACATTTAGGTCTATGATTCATTTTTAGCTTTATTTATAGATGTGAGATTTGTGTGTGCATTCATGTATATATATACATTTCATTTGTTCTAGCACCATTTATAGAAAAGGCTATCCATTTTACATTGAATTCCTTTGTCCCTATGTCAAAGAACAGTGTATAATATTTGCATGGACCTCTGTTCCGTCATATATATTGGTGAAGAATATATATATTGGTAGAAGACTGCACCCCATGGATATATAAATATAACTTCAAGAATATATATATTCTTTGCCAATATAGTCTTCTTTTGATTAATATAGTTTTATAGTAGAACTTAGAAATTCTATAGTGTCTGTCCTATCAAATTTTTCTTTTCAATTTTCAGTGTTATATTGGCTACTCTAGATCTTTTGTCTTTCTACATCAGTTTTAGAATCGATTTGTTAATATCTAAAAAACAAATGACATTGTTATTAGGGTTGTGTTTAATCTATATGGATGAGTTTGATAGTATAATATATAAGAAATATCTATTTTTGAATGCATGCAAACATTACCATTCCATTTGTTTAGATTTTTTTAAAATTTCTTTCACTAAAGTTTTATAACATTTTACAAAAAAATGTTTGTGTTTCTGTGTGTGTATGTATGTGTATGTGTGTGTATGTATGTGTATGTGCGTGTGCGTATGTGTGTGTGTGTTTGTGTGTGTGTGTGTGTGCATGTGTAGTTGGATTTCTGCCTGGCTTAATTTGTTAATGATCTTTTTAACATTGAAAATCATAATTTTCAATGCAAATATATGAAAAAGCAATTAAATTTTCTATATTTATCTCAATTTGTGATTTGCCATGTATTTACTTTCAAGCTATATTTTGGTTGATTCTTTGGGATTTTCTACATAGACAATTATGACATTTGTAATACAGGCAATTTTATTTCCTTATTTCCAGTAGGTATACATTTTATTTTCTATTTTTTTATTTGTCCACTATTTACAACTCCATTACAATGTGGTGAGAGAGAACATCTTTGTTCCCAGCTTTAGAGGAAAAACATTCAGTTTCTCATCATTAAGTTTAATGTTAGCTGTAGGTTTTTGTAGCTGTTCTTTATCACTTTGAACAAATTTCTCCCCTCATCATAGTTTGATAAAATTTTTTTTATCAGAGATGAGCAGTGGATACTGTCAGTTCTATTTTTTGCTATTTTTCTTTCTTTTCTTTATTTACTTTTGTGGTGATGAGGATGGAACCCAGTGCCTCATACATTTTGCATCTTTTGATTTGATCATAATGTATTTTTCTTTGGTCAGTTGATGCAATGGATTATATTGATTTCCTAGTGTTGAACTAGCCTTGCATACCTGGAATAAAGCCCATTTTCCTGTGATGTATAATTCTTTCTGTACATGGCTGCACTTAATTTACTAATATTTTGTCAAGGAGTTTTGCATCAATGGTCATGAATGGTTATATTTTGTGGTTTTCCTTTCTTGTAATATCTTTATCAGGCTTGTCTCAGTGTAATGCTGACCTTGCAGAATGATTTAGAAAGGGTGGCCTTTGCTGCTCTTTCCTAGAAAGGATAACTGGTATCATATCTCCCTTGAATGTTATGTAGAATTGAGCAGTGAACAATCTTAGGTCATTTATATTGGGAAGAGTATTAATTATTGATTAAATTTCTGTCAGAGATGTTGGTTTAATTGTATTCTATTTCTCCTTATGTAAATTTTATCTATTTTCATCTTACAAGAAATTTGTCTATTTCATCTAAATTATCATATTTGGGAACTTAACATTGTTAATGATATTCTTTATTATCTTTTAATGTTTAATGATAAACACTCAGTTGTGTTTAGCCTTCCTTCATTTACACTATTGGTAATTCATATCTTTACTCTTTTTTCTTGTTTGTTGACTTTTTCAGTGATATTGTTTCTTCAGAGAAACAAGGGTCACAACTCTGAGACACAGTTCTACCTTTTGTTTTTTATTGTTTTTTTTATAGTTTTCCTTTTTGCAATTTTATCAATTTCTGCTGTGATTTCTATTCTTTTCTTCTACTCTCTTGAGATTTAAATAGTTCTTTTTTCTCTAATTCCTAAGATGCAAGTTTAGATTATGGACTTTAATTTTTTTAATTCTCTATATACCTCTACACATCAGCTTTTGTTGCATTGCACAAATTGGAATAACATATATTTTCATTATCATTTATTTATAAATTTAAAAATTATTTTATGAAGTATTGGTCCAAGTGTCATCTAGAAGTACGTTGCTTAATTCTAATTGTTTGGATACATTTCCTCTAATTTTACAATTGAACTCCTTAATAATTGGAGGATGTGTGTGTGTGTGTGTGTGTGTGTGTGTGTGTGTGTGTGTGTTTTGTGATATTATATGTGTCAACTTGATAGCGCAAGGCCATGCCTGTGAGGGTGATTCTGGAAAAGAGCATTTCAATCTGTGAACTGAGTAAACCAGACTCCCTTCCAATGTGGATGGGTGTTATTCAATTCACAGAGGGCTTAGTACAGAAGAAGTCAGGGAAAGATAAAATTCGTCCTCTGATTAAGATCAGTCTTTAGCTTTCGAACATTTTTGGAAAACCAATGAATATAATAATATTGGCTACGTGTTCCTAATATAGTTGGAAAACCTGTTTAAAAAAAAGAGAGACTGAACTCAGGCATTCAAAACCCGCACCCCCCCCCCAAGTACATTGGAAAATTTTTCTATGTATACTCTTCAGGAGAACTGATCACCTGTAGCCAAAGGAAAACAATTGCTAAAAATCAAATGCAGAAGCAGAATCGTATCTTGCAACTGGTTAAATGACACATACTGATGAATGAACACTCACATACACCATGCCCTATTGGTTTTGTTTGTCTGGGAAAAAAAATCTGACTAAACTAATACAGATCCCCTAACATATTAACCATAGTTTCCTGAATGATAATTCTGAGTCTGGCTCTAATGTTTGCTGTATCTGTTAAGATCTTTTCCCTTAAATTTTGCCAACCCTTGTAATTCTATATTGAAAGTCAATCATACTGTATCAGCTAATAGGAACTCAGATAAATAACCCTTTCCTGTGCATCTCTCAATCTGGCTATGACTTGTATAGGACTTAATATTTGCTGTTGCTAGAGGCACCAGAGGATTCAAATACCTCCAGTGTTCATGTTTGTGCTTCCTCTCTTGACTTGGGTGTTTTCTCAAGAGTGTGTTCCAGCGACAGCCTGCATCTTGCAGCTCTTTCAGCGCCAGTGTGCCACTGGAGTACTGGAGCCCTTCAGTGTGGAGGTGAATTTGGGGAAAGGGCAGCCTCTAATCTTATGATCAAATCTGTCTTCTAGTGAACCTGTATTGGAGTAATGATTTTCACAATGGTTTTTAGTAGTATAGCTTCCCTCTTCTTAGGTAAAATAGGCTAGAGGGACCTTTTGTGTTAGGAAAATTCACGTGGGATGAGTCTGCTAAAGTCTTTTCCCTGAAGAACATTACTTTGAAATGAATTTTGCTCTCTATGCTAGGGCCAGAGGGGATCTCTCTTGACATTTCAATGTGAGAATATGTTAGAGATTCTAGATGTAAAACTTCTGAAAACGTTCAGATTCCTCCAAGTTTGAAGCTCCGGGGAGTTTCTTATTTTCCACACTGATCTACACTTAGCCTCCAGTGATTCATCAATGTTACTGGGTTTTTTTGTTTTGTTTTTCTGAAGTTGCCATTTATGTTTACCTTCAAGTTTAGGGCTCCCCTGGCTTCTGCTCTAGGTAAACTGATCTCAGCTGTGATTCTGGACTCACCTACCTGTCTCTAGATTTTGTGGTGGAACTGGTCCTCCAAGCACCATTCCTTGATGAATCCAAGAAATCATTGATTTTTTTTTATTTGTTCAGCTTTTTCTTTTAAATATGGGAGTCAAAGCTCTCACACTCCTTTCAGGTAGGAGTTGAAACAAGAAATCTCTATGTTTCTTACTTTCATTCTTCTTGTTCTACCAACATCTGAGAAAGATATATTGAGGTTTTCCACTAAAAATGTTGATCTATAAATTTTTTAGTAGTGCTATCGGTTGTTCAATATATTTTGAAGCTGTATTCTGTGATTATATTTACAGTGTTGTATTTCTTTTTTACCAGTATATTACATCAGTCTTTGCTCCTTATGAAATTTTGGGTTCTCAATTTTATTTTGACAGAATGTAAAATTTCTAACACATACCCTCCCCCCAGTATTGGCCTGGTACGTCATTTTGAGTTTTCAACATTTGTCTTTGTTTTGAGTATATTTTTTATAGTGCACACAGTAATATGATTCTAATTTAATCTGAGAAACAGTGGCTTTAATTATCTTATTTACTAAGTTCTATATTATAATCTAACTTTTGGCATCATGTTTTTATGTTTTCTATTTAACCTTTTTCATTTTCAATGGCAGGTAATATTTATTTGCCTTGACTAAAAAGGTACAAATCTTGTTTTCATGTGGGATTATTGTGATATAATTCACATACAATACAATTCACTCATTTAAAGGCACGTTATTTTTATCTTTACAAGGTGGATCTTGATTTAAAGTTCATTAATTTCTTAAGCCATAAAGAGCTGCTTTGAGATTGATCAATCCTTTATTATTGTTTTATGACAACTAATGTCCATGTATCAGTATGTAAAAGAATAAATCAGTTTCTTCATTACAACAGCAATAACTTACTAAAACAGAAACAAAACTTACCTTTTTATGAATGACTGATATTGTGGATTTTAAGTATCTCCACCTTTCATGGGCAAGTCTGTTCCTAATCTCAGGAGTTATGGAGTTATTTAAGAACATAAATATATCAGAATAAAAATTTCAGTTGCTATACAAGAAATACAAATACAAGGGGTCAATTCCTTAATTTAAAAAAAGCACAAAATAAGGTTGGAGACAGAAAAGAACATGCAGTTTGACCCAGAGATCTAGATGTAGCTGCATTAAATAGATACTAAAGTACTGAAATTAGAAAGCAACAATAATTACAACAGTTGGCTAGGGTTATTGCAAAATTGACACTAACATAAGTAAATATATATGCATTTTTATGCATATATTATATATAGTTATTTTTACTGTTGCAAATAGTTTTATATTTGAGTTATAAACTCATTATGTGCTCATGATGAAATATATAAAAAATACAGATGTCATCAAACAAAACATTCAATATTTGAAATTCAATATTTTTATTATTTTTACTGTAGAAATTAATTATTTTATTAAAATCAAAATAGTACACAAAAAATGTAGAGTGCCTTAAATTTTAATGCCTCTAAAAATAGTAAAGTATAGCTTTTATCATCGCATTATTTTTTATCTTTTCTTACTTATTGGTATTATATATTGATATTGTTAGAAGTTAAAATATGATTCTTCAACAAATTAAATTAATAATTTAATTGTATTCTGATTCTTTTTTAAAGGTATATTTCTAGAATGAGAATAATTTGATTTTAATGTCAATATTTTATATTATTTAAAGTGGATTATCTTGCAAAAAATGCTAATTTATATTCCCATCAACATAACATTTTATTGTTTTTTTTGCTATACTCTCATCAATATTTGTTAATTTTAAAGATAGGAAACAACAAACCATTGATGGCATCACAGTATAAACCAACATATTTGAGTATCAAAGTAAAGCTTGCATTATATTGAAGAGCTTAGGCCTAACACATGATTGCCTGAAGGTCAGAACTTAGGGTTGAAAATATAAAATTTAGAATTAATTTCCTCTCTCTTTATTACTTCTATTTCTCCCCACCACAGCAACTTTCTGACTTCTCTCACTCTGAACTTAGGGTCCTGGAAATGAGAGGAAGAAGAATAGTGTAAATGTAGATCTGGCAAAATAGATCAAACACGCAGTTCCTCCTGAAAGGTTCTTTATCCCTGCATCAACTATCCATGTCCCCGTACATATGCATTCACCTCAAACGTCTGCAGAATCTATTCTCTAGCTCACTTCTTTTTGAGTATGAGGCATTGGAATGGAACTAACCATGAGATTGAGACAGTCAAAGTGAATTTAGGAATTGCCCTTAGTGGTGACAGAAACAATTCAAGAATGGCAAAGCAGGATGCTGCTGAGTGTCTGGTAGTCTGAATGCACTCCCCTTAGGGCCCTGCATGATTAGGAGGCAGAAGAAAAATGCAATGCTGTTCAACTTCACTTTATGAGCCTGTAGCCTGCTTTTGTCACCTCAATTTCAAAAAGTAATCAATTTACTAACAAATTTTCCAAAGGAACTATATACATCAGCTGAAAGTACTTCTATAAAGACCTCTCTCAAACAGAATCAGAGTAAAGCATTTCAGTGAGTATTGAAGGTGGAGGGACACATTTTAATTTACTGACCTCTGACCAGGGAACCTATTGCTAAGTCTTTGCATGATGAGTCACACCTCTGCCTCCACTGCCCAAAATAACAGTTCCTTACTTTGCACACAATAAGATATGCTAGAATGTGCACAGGAGGATGTGGAAGCCAAGCAGATTCTACTGTTTCCTTACTATGAATTTTTGAGCAAACCAGCTAACATATCTGAAACTCATTCTTCATATCTGAAAAATCATAGAATAATCACAACCAGGAATGATTTGCAAGAGTTAAAATGTGTCATTTTTCAAAGTGCTTTTTAAGGGACTTAGACTACCCATTGTGGTTTTTCTTTTGTTTTGTTTTGTTTCTCTAGGTAGTCCTCTGGCAAGTCCTCACATTGTCGCCTCTCCTACCCCTAGCACGCCATGGTCTCTGCCATTTGAAATCAGTTGCAAAACCAAGCAGATTCAAAGGCTAAATACATTTTTAATGCTCAGAGTTGGGAGTCTTGCTTCTGACTGCCCTGAGAGAAATTTTTTTTTTTTTGTCTCTGCATGATTGCAGAAATTACACTCAGAAGAATTGGAGGGACTTGAAGCCAGTGCACTTGTCAATGAAAATGCCAGTATTTTAAAAATATGGAAAAGCTGCATTTTCCAATGGAAATACACACACAAACACACACATACACATACACATTACCACTTCCATCACTAAAATATTAGCTATTCACTTTCCAAAGTCAAAATAAAGTACTTATATTTTAATCTCATTGTTATTTTCTTGTGATTTTTTTTCTTTTTTTTACCTGAGGTAAATATATCGAATTTTCTCCCTAACCCATACAAATGCCTGTAACTCTCACCTCCTCTTTGATGACTCTGAAGGAATGGCTAACTTCACTGAGGACTTTCTACCTGACAGAGGTCAAGTGTTCTGTACCTTCTCATCCTCAAAACTAAGTTGTCATCTTTTACCGTTA
Source organism: Callospermophilus lateralis (assembly GCF_048772815.1). Lineage (NCBI taxonomy): Eukaryota > Metazoa > Chordata > Mammalia > Rodentia > Sciuridae > Callospermophilus > Callospermophilus lateralis. The sequence goes on from NW_027513736.1 coordinate 764,540, forward strand.
TCGTCTTCAACACAGCAAACTTGAGTAACACTCTCAATAATTTTATATGGATATTAAGTCATACTTCTTCCTTGGTCTGAATCCAGAGTCAGTGATGTTACTTATTACTTTATTTTTTCCTTCAAGTTTGGCATGGTTTGAATATGAACAGGATCTCCAGAAGTTCGCAACCTGAAGACTTGTTATAGAAAAGTACTGAAAATTTAAGAGGTGGGGGTCTACTGGGAGATCCTTTGGTCATTGGGAGAGGGCATTCAAAGTGAATTTGGAACTTTGCATGTCCCTATCTCTCATGGCTTCCTGAATCTAGATGTGAGCATTTGCTTCAATATTCATTCTTACCATAATGTTTTGTGCCTACCAAGGCCCAAACCAAAGGGGTTGCCCAATCTTAGATTTGAAACTTCTGAAACGTGATTCAAAATAAGCCTCTTTTTAATTGATCAGCAGCCTGTGTCTGGTGTTTTATTGTTGAGACTCAAAGTTGACTAATACAATGTTTTTTATTACTAAATAATATTGACAGTATTTGACATACAGTGTACTTCTAGGTGAATAGGCACTGTTTTGTTCTTTACATGGATTATTTCATTTCATTCTTAAAACCATACAAGAAGATTAGAATTGTTTTTGCCATTCCCAATGTACAGATGAAGAAATGAAGAAATGGAGGCACAAATGTAGAGAGAATCTGACAAAGATCCCATTGCTCTTTACTGGAGAGACAGGATGCAGCACTCATCTTTCTCTTCCATGTAACCTGCACTCACACTCAAGATTGAGAACCACTGACCTCTCGTTACAGGCTGCCTTAGAACCCCTCTTCACCTTACCAAAGGACCACACACTGTGTGCTTGTCCATGCATTGGTCTCTGTGCCTGGGTCTGTGCTCCCCTTAGCTCTTCCTTGTGATGATTTGGATAAACTCCTTCATCCTCCATGGTCTCCAATATCACTTACACCTTATGAACTCTGCCTTCTCCCTTCCTTTCCCTAGACAACATTTAATTATTTCCACAGCACAATGATCAGGCTTCTTCTGTGCCAGTTTTCACATTATGTCACAATTAATTGTTTACTATTCTGTCCCTTCTTCCACATTATGAGCTCCTCAAAGAAAGGATAGCATTTTATTTATCTGCATTCTCTAATGTCTAAAAAAGGGACTGGTATATAGTAGATACGTGTTTAATTATATATCAAACTAAATTTGTGTAACTGCTTTAACTGTCCTTTTGAGTCTGTACCCAATAATGATTAGAAAAAAAAAAGAAATCAGAGGCCCCTGCACATAAATTTATTCTTATTAGAGAGGAGATTCCCTCCATCCCTTTTTCTTCTCTCTCTCTCTCTCTCTCTCTCTCTCTCTCTCTCTCTCTCTCTCCTCTCTCCTCTCTCCTCTCTCCTCTCTCCTCTCTCCTCTCTCCTCTCTCCTCTCTCCTCTCTCCTCTCTCTTTCCCCTTCTCCCTACATTCCTTAACTGTTTGTTTCCTTGGTCTTTTATTTTTGGCTATTTGTCAAATTACCCATTCTCCTTGAAGCTACCATGTGTTGTGATTCAGGCACCAATTTTAGAATCATCTATTATAAAATCTTATATTTTTGTTTCTTTCATTATTGTTTATATTACTTTGTTCATATGTTCCAAATTTTCACTTATTGTAAGATGTAAGAGAGACCAAATACGATGGTGATTGGTGTATGAAAACTTAATATACTGGTCCTGCAACAATTTTGTTGTTGTTCTTTTTAGTCATATATAAAAATAGAATCTGTTTTGATATAATTACCAGCGTGGAATATATATTATTCTAATTACAACCCCAGTCTTGTGGATGTACATGATAGTAAGATTCACTGCGGTGTATTCATATATGTACATAGGAAAGATGTGTCAGATGCATTCCACTGTCTTTCTTTTTCCCTTTCTTCATTTCTTCTGTTCCTCCCTTTGTCTGCAACAAGCTTTCAACTTGATGTTAGAAGCTTCATCTGTCCCTATAAAGAAGCCAGGTAGTGCTGGGAAAGGAGTCCTGCCCAGGCAGCAGGCAATTGTAAAGGCCTAATAAAGCAATCATGCCCATTTTATGGTATTAGGTGATAAATGCCTGACATAAGTACTTTAATCATCTAAGCATTTTGATGCCCCCTATGGTACTTGGCCTCCCTGGGTTAATTTGTCTTCCCCCTCTGTGTCTATTTTCCCTGGATGTTGACCTAATTACTATTCACCGTCAGGCCATTGTGCTCAGTAGGTCTGTGACTAGAGTTGCTACTTCAGTACTGTTCTTAAATCTTTCTCTGTTTCTCTTACTCTGGCTTTTGCCACTCCTACTATTCTACCTCAACTATCATTCTTTCCCCGACTTTCTCAATATACCAGGGGTCATGAATTATACCAATTCCAGCTTTTCACGTTCAAAGTTGCCTAAGTCTAGATGGTCTCATCTGGCACATGGTCTTTACTTTTGACTTAATGTCTAATCCTCAGAGTAAGACAATACTAGAGTAATGAACATATCCATATTACTTTTATTTTGATAACATAATAGAAATATCATGGGAATACACTAATCCTGTAGCTGATCCACAATCTGTTCTTTCAATGATTACTATAATCTTAGGCAAGTGATTGAAGCGGTCTTTGATTCAGAGTGATAAATGCAACTTTTCCCTTTTTTTAAAATTTGTTCTAATTAGTTATACATGACAGTACAATGTATTTATGCACTTTGATATACCATAATAAATGGAGTATATCTTCTCATTTTTCTGATTGTACATGTTGTAGAATCACATCAGTCATGCAGTCATATATGTGCATAAGGTAATATTGTCTGTTTCATTCCTACCCCCATATGCCCTTGCCTCCCTTCACTCCCCTTCACTCCCTTCAACCTAATCTAAAGTAACACTATTCTTCTCTAGTCTCCCCCTCCCTTATTGTGGATTAGCATCTGCATATCAGAGAAAACGTCTGGCCTTTGTTCATTGGAATTGACTTATTTCACTTAGCATGACATTCTCCAGAGTCATCCATTTACCGGCAAATGCCATAATTTCATTCATCTTTAAAGCTGAGTAACATTCCATATATATAGCATATATATATATGATAATGTAGACTTATATAGATACATATAGAAATGTCATGGGGGGATCCAACATGGCGGCCGGCGAGGAAGCTGCACTTTCAATATCTCCACATTAACGGGATCAGAAACACCAATTAAAACAGCTACATTCTACCTACTGAGGATCTTCTAGCAAAATTCCGTTGAAAGGAGACCTGCCGAGAATTAGTAAGTTTATTAGACGTGACAGTTTGCCCCAGACAAGTGAAACTTGACCGGCAGCGCGGGCTCAGAGTCCAATCCCGCGGCCACCCGCCGCTTCTGCAAGCGGCAGGCGGCCCAGAGCAGCGCGGCAGAAGGGTCCCCGCCCAGCCAGCAGACAGCTCCCGCCATCCCGGCTACCCTGGCGGCCCTGCTTTCGCTCGGCGAACAGCCACCCCACCCGGCTGGTTCTTAGCCACGCGGCTGCAGTCACCCGGCTTTACAAGCGGACCCCGGCGGCCCTGCTCGGCGAGAAGGGTCCCCGCCCGGCCGGCAGACAGCTCCCGCCATTCCACTCTTGTTCTGCAAACAGCAACCCCGCCCGCTTGGTTCTTAGCCACGCGGCTGCAGCCACCCGGCTTTACAAGCGCCCCCGGCGACCCTGCTCGGCGAGAAGGGTCCCTGCCGGCCGACAGACAGCTTCCGCCATCCCGGCTACCCTGGCGGTCCCGCTCTTGCCCTGCAAACAGCCACCCCGCCCGCCTGGGTCTTAGCCACGCGGCTGCAGCCACCCGGCTTTACAAGCGCCCCCGGCGGCCCTGCTCGGCAAGAAGGGTCCCCGCCAGGCCGGCAGACAGCTCCAGCCATCCCGCTCTTGCTCTGCAAACAGCCACCCCGCCCGCCTGGTTCTTAGCCAGGAGGCTGCAGCCGCCCGGCTTTACAAGCGCCCCCGGCGGCCCTGCTCGTCGAGAAGGGTCCCTGCCTGGCCGACAGACAGTTTCCACCATCCCGGCTACCTTGGCGGCCCCGCTCTCTCCCTGCAAACAGCCACCCCGCCCGCCTGGGTCTTAGCCACGTGGCTGCAGCCACCTGGCTTTGCAAGCGCCCCCGGCGGCCCTGCTCGGCGAGAAGGGTCCCCGCCCTGCCGGCAGACAGCTCCCGCCATTCCGCTCTTGCTCTGCAAACAGCCACCCCGCCCGCCTGGTTCTTAGCCACGAGGCTGCAGCCGCCCGGCTTTACAAGCGCCCCCGGCGGCCCTGCTCAGTGAGAAGGGTCCCTGCCCGGCCAACAGACAGTTTCCGCCATCCCGGCTACCCTGGCGGTCCCGCTCTTGCCCTGCAAACAGCCACTCCACCCGCCTGGGTCTTAGCCACGCGGCTGCAGCCACCCGGCTTTACAAGCGCCTCCGGCGGCCCTGCTCTGCGAGAAGGGTCCCCGCCCTGCCGGCAGACAGCTCCCGCCATTCCGCTCTTGCTCTGCAAACAGCCACCCGCCCTCCTGGTTCTTAGCCACGAGGCTGCAGCCGCCCGGCTTTACAAGCGCCCCCAGCGGCCCTGCTCGTCGAGAAGGGTCCCTGCCCGGCCGGCAGACAGCTCCCACCATCCCGGCACTCCTGGCGGCCCGCCCGCTCTGCGAAGGGTCACCCCGCCCGGCTCTTAGCCACGCGGGCGCCATCTGCCTGGCTCTGTGGGCGCCCCCGGCGGCCCAGCGCAGCCAGAAGGGTCCCCGCCTGGCCCGACAGAAGGCACGTGCCCTTCCGGCTCTGCTAACGGCCCTGCCCACCCGGGAAAGGGCTCCCCCCCTTGAGAGGATGGGAAGGAAATCTAACCAAGCCTCTATGAATTAGCGAACTGGGATCTAAAACCAGAGATTGTGTCAGACCAGAGACAACCCAGTTCCACCTCTCCCTTCGGTCACTCCTGCAAGGAGCCAGGGGCCCGCCATAGCAGAGAGGGGAAGTCACCAAAGATCAGCCAAAGAGATTCCTTCCCAGCGGATTCTAAATTAGCAGGAGCGGCGAGGGAGCCGGCCAGAGCTGGCGGGAACCGCGGCAGCGGCACGGGAACCGGCGGGAGCTGAGGCGGCGCTGACGCAGGAGCCGGCGGGAGCCGTGCGGCGCGGGTCTCCCAGCTACAGCTCCCACCACTGCTGACAACTGAGGTCTCTTGCACCAGATACGGGGGCGTGGCTACCAGAAGGTAAGCAAATTTGCTGGGGGTTCTCAGCCCCAAGCTCTACAAACTTAGGGCCTGAGGGAGGCAAACAAGGAGAGTGTGCCCAGGCACTAATGAAACAGCTGCTCCACACGTGTGCAAGGTAGGCGGAACCGTGACCACCGACAAAACAGGCCCAGTGGCCCGCCAGATACATCGCCCCGGTCGGGGGAGGGGCAGAGCCGCCACCAGCGCCTTTTAGGTAGACAGATCTGCAACCGACAGACAGAACAGGCCTAGTGGCCAGCGGAGGGGCAAAGCCGCTGCTCACGCCTGCAAGGTAGGCGGACCTGTGACCACCGAAAGAACAGGCCCATCAAAAGTACAGGTACAGCGGCCTCCTGGCGTGGAAGGCACATTGCCTCAATTGGAGGAGGGGCAGAGCCACCGCCAAAGCCTGCGAGGGAGACTTTGCAGCTATACAAGAGCAATATAAATATATAGGGGGAAAAATCAATAACACAACAGTTTCACCAAGCAGAAAGAAACGCGATCAGTATGAAAAGACAAGGAAAGAAAGGACCACAAGCAATGCAGGTCAACTCAACTTTAGAAGAGGTAATATCTGCAGCAGATGGAATGTCAGATAAAGAATTCAGGATATACATGCTTCAGATGATCTGGAGTCTCAAGGAAGACATTAGACAGCAAAATCAGACAATGAAAGACCACTTCGACCACTTCGACAATAAATTACATAAACAAATCCAAGAAGCAAAAGATCAATTATACAGGGAGATAGAGGTTATAAAAAACAAACAAACAGAAATCCTGGAAATGCAGGAAACAATAAACCAACTTAAAAACTCAATTGAGAATACTACCAGCAGAGTAGAATACTTAGAAGATAGAACATCAGACAATGAAGACAAAGTATTTCAACTGGAGAAGAACATAGACAGCTCAGCAAAGCTGTTAAGAAACCATGAGCAGAACATTCAAGAAATATGGGATAACATAAAGAGACCCAACTTAAGGGTCATGGGGATACAGGAAGGTATTGAGGTCCAAACCAAAGGAATGAGCAATCTATTCAACGAAATAATACGAGAAAACTTCCCAGACTTGAAGAATGAGACAGAATCCCAAATCCTAGAAGCCTACAGGACGCCGAATGTGCAAAATCATAAGAGATCCACACCTAGACACATTATAATGAAGATGCCCAACATACAGAATAAGGAGAGAATTTTAAAAGCTACAAGAGAAAGGAAGCAGATTACATTTAGGGGTAAACCAATCAGGATAACAGCTGATCTTTCAACACAGACTCTGAAAGCTAGAAGATCCTGGAATAACATATTTCAAACACTGAAAGAAAAGGGGTTCCAACCAAGAATTGTGTATCCCGCGAAATTAAGCTTCAGGATGGAAGATGAAATTAAAATCTTCCATGATAAACAAAAGTTAAAAGAATTTGCAGCTAGAAAACCAGCTCTTCAAAACATCCTTGGCAAAATATTACAGGAAGAGGAAATGGAAAATATCAATGAAAACCAACAGCGGGAGGTAGTACAGTAAAGGTGGGGGGGAATAATCAAAGAGGAAAACAAACCATGTTTAGTAACATAAATAAACAAATATGGCTGGAAGAACAACCCATATCTCAATAATAACTCTAAATGTTAATGGCTTAAACTCACCAATTAAGAGACACAGGCTAGCAGAATGGATCACTAAACAAGACCCAACAATATGCTGCCTTCAGGAGACGCATTTGATAGGAAAAGACATACATAGACTGAAGGTGAAAGGTTGGGAAAAATCATATCACTCATATGGACTTCGGAAACAAGCAGGAGTGTCCATACTCATTTCAAATAAAATAGATTTCAAGCCAAAGTTAATCAAAAGGGATGAAGAGGGACACTACATACTTCTCAAGGGAACCATACACCAACAAGACATAACAATCATAAATATATATGCCCCAAACAATGGTGCAGCTATGTTCATCAAACAAACTCTTCTCAAGTTCAAGAGTCTAATAGACCACCATACAATAATCATGGGAGACTTCAACACACCTCTCTCACCACTGAACAGATCTTCCAAACAAAAGTTGAATAAGGAAACTATAGAGCTCAATAACACAATTAATAACCTAGACTTAATTGACATATATAGAATATACCACCCAACATCTAGCAATTACACTTTTTTCTCAGCAGCACATGGATCCTTCTCAAAAATAGATCATATATTATGTCACAGGGCAACTATTAGACAATATAAAGGAGTAGAGATAATACCATGCATATTATCTGATCATAATGGAATGAAATTGAAAATCAACGATAAAAGAAGTAAGGAAAAATCATGCATCACTTGGAGAATGAACAATAGGTTACTGAATGATCAATGGGTTATAGAAGACATCAAGGAGGAAATTAAAAAATTCTTAGAGATAAATGAAAACACAGACACAACATATCGGAATCTATGGGACACATTGAAAGCAGTTCTAAGAGGAAAATTTATTGCTTGGAGTTCATTCCTTAAAAAAAGAAAAAAACCAACAAATAAATGATCTAATACTTCAACTCAAAATCCTAGAAAAAGAAGAGCAAAACAACAGCAAAAGAAGTAGAAGACAAGAAATAATTAAAATCAGAGCTGAAATTAATGAAATCGAAATGAAAGAAACAATTGAAAAAATTGACAAAACTAAAAGTTGGTTCTTTGAAAAAATAAATAAAATCGACAGACCCTTAGCCACGCTAACAAAGAGAAGAAGAGAGAGAACTCAAATTACCAGCATATGGGATGAAAAAGGCAATATCACAACAGACACTTCAGAAATACAGAAGATTATCAGAAATTATTTTGAATCCTTATACTCCAATAAAATAGAAGATAGTGAAGGCATCGATAAATTTCTTAAGTCATATGATTTGTGCAGATTGAGTCAGGAGGATATTGACAACCTAAACAGACCAATATCAATTGAGGAAATAGAAGATACCATCAAAAGACTACCAACTAAGAAAAGCCCAGGACCGGATGGGTATACAGCAGAGTTTTTCAAAACCTTTAAAGAGGAATTAACACCAATACTTTTCAAGCTATTTCAGGAAATAGAAAAAGAGGGAGAACTTCCAAATTCATTCTATGAGGCCAACATCACCCTGATTCCTAAACCAGACAAAGACACTTCAAAGAAAGAAAACTACAGACCAATATCTCTAATGAACCTAGATGCAAAAATCCTCAATAAACTTCTGGCGAACCGGATACAAAAACATATCAAAAAAATTGTGCACCATGATCAGGTAGGATTTATCCCTGGGATGCAAGGTTGGTTCAATATACGGAAATCAATAAATGTTATTCACCACATCAACAGGCTTAAAAATAAGAACCATATGGTCATCTCGATAGATGCGGAAAAAGCATTCGACAAAGTACAGCATCCCTTTATGTTCAAAACTCTAGAAAAACTAGGGATAACAGGAACATACCTCAACATTGTAAAAGCAATGTATGCTAAGCCTCAGGCTAGCATCATTCTGAATGGAGAAAAACTGAAGGCATTCCCTCTAAAATCTGGAACAAGACAGGGATGCCCTCTCTCACCACTTCTGTTCAACATAGTTCTCGAATCACTGGCCAGAGCAATTAGACAGACGAAAGAAATTAAAGGCATAAAAATAGGAAAAGAAGAACTCAAATTATCACTATTTGCAGATGACATGATTCTATACCTAGCAGACCCAAAAGGGTCTACAAAGAAACTATTAGAGCTAATAAATGAATTCAGCAAAGTGGCAGGCTATAAAATCAACACGCATAAATCAAAGGCATTCCTGTATATCAGCAACAAATCCTCTGAAATGGAAATGAGGACAACCACCCCATTCACAATATCCTCAAAGAAAATAAAATACTTGGGAATCAACCTAACAAAAGAGGTGAAAGACTTATACAATGAAAACTACAGAACCCTAAAGAGAGAAATAGAAGAAGATCTTAGAAGATGGAAAAATATACCCTGTTCATGGATAGGTAAAAGTAACATCATCAAAATGGCGATATTACCAAAAGTTCTCTATAGGTTTAATGCAATGCCAATCAAAATCCCAACGGCATTTCTTGTAGAAATAGAGAAAGCAATCATGAAATTCATATGGAAAAATAAAAGACCCAGAATAGCAAAAACAATTCTAAGCAGGAAATGTGAATCAGGCGGTATAGCTATACCAGACTTCAAACTATACTACAGAGCAATAGTAACAAAAACAGCATGGTACTGGTACCAAAACAGGCAGGTGGACCAATGGTACAGAATAGAGGACACAGAAACCAATCCACAAAACTACAACTATCTTATATTTGATAAAGGGGCTAAAAGCATGAAATGGAAGAAGGATAGCATCTTCAACAAATGGTGTTGGGAAAACTGGAAATCCATATGCAACAAAAGGAAACTGAATCCCTTTCTCTCGCCATGCACAAAAGTTAACTCAAAGTGGATCAAGGAACTTGATATCAAATCAGAGACATGGCGTCTGATAGAAGAAAAAGTTGGCTATGATCTACATACTGTGGGGTCGGGCTCCAAATTCCTCAATAGGACACCCATAGCACAACAGTTAATAACTAGAATCAATAAATGGGACTTACTCAAACTAAAAAGTTTTTTCTCAGCAAAAGAAACAATAAGAGAGGTAAATAGGGAGCCTATGTCCTGGGAACAAATCTTTACTCCTCACACTTCAGACAGAGCCCTAATATCCAGAATATACAAAGAACTAAAAAAATTAGACAATGAGATAACGAATAACCCAATCAACAAATGGGCCAAGGACCTGAACAGAAATTTCTCAGAGGAGGACATACAATCAATCAACAAGTATATGAAAAAATGCTCACCATCTCTAGCAGTCAGAGAAATGCAAATCAAAACCACCCTAAGATACCATCTCACTCCAGTAAGATTGGCAGCCATTAGGAAGTCAAACAGCAACAAGTGCTGGCGAGGATGTGGGGAAAAGGGTACTCTTGTACATTGCTGGTGGGACTGCAAATTGGTGCGGCCAATTTGGAAAGCAGTATGGAGATTTCTTGGAAAGCTCGGAATGGAACCACCATTTGATCCAGCTATTCCACTACTCGGTCTATTCCCTAAAGACCTAAAAGAGCACACTATAGGGACACTGCTACATCCATGTTCATAGCAGCACAATTCACAATAGCAAGACTGTGGAACCAACCTAGATGCCCTTCAATAGACGAATGGATAAAAAAAATGTGGCATTTATACACAATGGAGTATTACTCTGCATTAAGAAATGACAAAATCATAGAATTTGGAGGGAAATGGATGGCATTAGAGCAGATTATGCTAAGTGAAGCTAGCCAATCCCTTAAAAACAAATGCCAAATGTCTTCTTTGATATAAGGAGAGTAACTAAGAACAGAGTAGGGAAGAAGAGCATGAGAAGAAGATTAACATTAAACAGGGATGAGAGGTGGGAGGGAAAGGGAGAGAGAAGGGAAATTGCATGTAAATGGAAGGAGACCCTCAGGGGTATACAAAATTACATACAAGAGGAAGTGAGGGGAAAGGAGGGAAAATATAAGGGAGAGAAATGAATTACAGTAGACGGGGTAGAGAGAGAAGAGGGGAGGGGAGGGGGAGGGGGGATAGTAGAGGATAGGAAAGGCAGCAGAATACAACAGACTCCAGAATGGCAATATGTAAATCAATGGTTGTGCAACTGAAGTGATTCTGCAATCTGTATATGGGGTAAAAATGGGAGTTCATATCCCACTTGAACCAAAGTGTGAAATATGATATATCAAGAACTATGTAATGTTTTGAACAACCTACAATAAAAATTAATTAAAAAAAAAAAAGAAATGTCATGGGAATACATTAACCATATAGGTAGGTAGATAAATGGATGGATGGATAAATAGATACATAAATAGTTAGATAGATACCATAATTTCTTTATCCTTTCACCTGTTGAAGGGCATCTAGGTTGGTTTCATAGTTTACTATTTTGAGTTGAGCTGAAACATTGATGTGGCTGTGTCACTATAGAATGCTGATTTTAAAGTCCTTTGGGTATAAACTGAGGAGTGGAATACCTTGGTCAAATGGTGGTTCCATTCCAAGCTTTCTGAGGAATCTCCATACCACTTTTCATAATGGTGAACCCACCAGCAATGTATGAGTGTACATTTTCCCCATGTCCTCATCAACATTTATTGTTGCTTGAATCCTCCATAATTGTGATTCTGATTGGAATGAGATGAAATCATAGATCAGTATTGATTAGCATTTCTCTAAATGCTAAAGATGTTTAACATTTTTTCATATATTTAATGATTGATTGTATTTCTTCTTCTGTGAAGTGTCTGTTCAGTTCCTTAGCCCATTTATTAATTGGGTTATTTGAGATTTTTTTGTGTGTGCTAATTTTTTTTGAGCTCTTATATATCCTGGAGATTAGTGCTTTACCTGTGGTGCATGTGGTAAAGATTTTCTCCCAATCTGTAGATGCACTCTTCACATTCTTGATTATTTCCTTTGCTAAGCAGCTTTTTAGTTTGAATTCATCCCATTTATAGATTCTCGATTTTACTTCTTGCATTTGAGGGGTCTTGTTAAGGAAGTCAGATCCTAGGCTGACATCATGAATATTTGTGACTACGTTTTTCTTCTATTGATGCAGGATCTCTGTTCTAGTGCCTGAGTCTTTCATCCATTTTCAGTTGAGTTTCATGAAGGATGAGAGATAGAGGTTTAGTTTCATTTTGTTACAGGTGGCTTTCCAATTTTCCTAGCAACATTTGCTGAATAGGCTCTTTTCTCCAGTGAATGTTTTTGGTGACTTTCTCTAGTGTGAGATAACTGTATTTATGTGGGGGTTTGTCTCTGTCTTCTACTCTATACCATTGATCTACATGTCTATTTTGGTGCTGATGCTATGCTGGTTTTGTTACTATAGCTCTGTAGTATAGATGAAGGTCTGGTATTGTGATGCCTTATGCTTCACTTTTCTTGCTAAGGATTACTTTGGGTATTCTCTTATTTTTCCAAATGAATTTCCTGATTGCTTTTTCTAATTCCATGAAAAATGTCATTGAGATTTTAACAGAAATTGCATTAAATCTGTATAAATGCTTTTGGAAGTATGGCCATTTTGACAATATTAATTCTGCCTATCTAGAGCAAGGGAAGCCTTTCCATCCTCTAAGGTCTTCTTCAATTTATTCTTTTTGGTGTTCTGTAGTTTTCATTGTAGAGTTTTTTCATGTCTTTTGTTAGATTGATTCCCAAGTATTTTATTTTTTCTTTGAGGCTATTAATAGTGTATCGGGTAGTTTTCCTAATTTATCTTTCAGTAGATTCATCACTGATGTATAGAAACATGTTTGATTTATGGGTGATTTTATATCCTGCTACTTTGCTGAATTCATTCATTAGTTCTATAAGTTTCCTGGTGGAGTATTTTGGATCATCTGTATATAGAAGAAAATAGTGATAGTTTGAGTACTTCTTTGCCTATTTATATCCCTTTATTTTTTTTTCTTCTGTCTAATTGCTCCTTAAAGTATTCCATAAAATAGAGAAGGAGGAAACCTCTCTAAACTCAATCTATGTGGCTAATATCATCCTGATACCAAAACCATATATAGACACATCAAGGGAAAAAAAAAAACTTCAGACCAATATCCCTGATTTACATAGATGCAAAAGTTCTCAACAAAATTCCAGCAAATCACATAAAAAAGCATATTTAAAAGGTGCATCATGATCAAGTGTGGTTCATCCCAGGATACAAGGTTATTTGAACATATGGAAATCAATAAACAATTCACTATATCAATAGACTTAAAAACAAGATAGATGTTGAAAAATCATTTGACAAAATACAGCACCTCTTCCTGTTCAGAACATTAGAATAACTAGGGATACTAGAAACAAAACTGGAGATATATGCTGAATCCAAGGCCAACATAATACTAAACAGAAAAAAACTAAAAGCATTTCCTCCAAAAACTGAAACAAGAAAAGATTGCCTTCTTTCACCACTTTTATTCAACATCGTCCTAACCAAATGCAAGTTTTCAATATATAAACTCTTGTACTCAACCCTAGACTTACTGCAGGAGAATCTCTAAATATGGAATCCCAAGAATCAGTGTTTTTTAGATACTAAATTGGTACTAATTCTCACCCTTGGGTTAGAACAACTCAATTTTGACATCTCCAATGTCCCTTTCAGGAATAGAATGTTTCCTTATCAATGGTATTCACCTTTCCAGAATTTTGGAGCATTAGATAAAAATGTTAAAAAGCATGCTTCATCCAAAATGCATAAATATTTTTTATCATGCACATGCATTAATCTGTTTTTGTATATTGTTTCAGGAAGGTAACATGCCTATTTGTATTTTCATTTTTTTAAATAAGAAGCACTAAATTTGAGTCATCTGGAAGAGTAACCACACATAATATTTTCTTTGTTCAAGCATTTGTTGCATAGATTTCTCAAAATCCCCAGAAGTCATTGTCAGTTTTCATTAATGGTAATTAATGGAACATTTTATGACTTCTAAGTAACTGAATTTCCCTTGAAAGACCAATGGGATTACACCCATCATCATACCTGGGTGTAAATGAAGTAACTTTTGTTCCCATGATAATAGCTCACATTTCCAGTCATGAAACTTCTAAACAGAAAAATCACTGGTACAACTGAGCTGCTTGCTGGAGGTGGGGGGAGAAATGTAAAGAAATGTATAAGGAGCAAGGAAAGTTGCATCACGTTGTTCGTTGTCCTCTGCTTGATGGGGTGAGTCTTTTCACTAATACTCAAGTTGAAAATTATTTTTCTCCTACAAAAAGATGAGGAAGTTTATATAATTTCTTCAACCACCATGCCACAGAGTAGAGCAGACAGAGCTGTCGTTAAAGGAAACTAGCACCTGCAATGACGCTTTACAGTCAAGGCATTGAATGAAGCGGAGCTTCTAACATAAAAATAGGAAATCAGAAAAGAGATGAATAGGGCTATGAATTTACATTGGAAGAAGAATATTATCTTGAAATCCTTATTTTTTTGCAACTGCAGACAGAATAAGAATTCTCTACCTTTTTTTTCCATTTCAATGTCACAATCTTGGAAATAGTGCATGTTGGACAAAATCAAGAACAGCACAGATAATTAACAAAATGGAACCAGAATAAAGTCTGGAATAGACTAAAGAAAAGAGAATATATTACAGATTCCCTGACAGGAGATTTTACTGCCTTATTAGGAGGCAAGATTTTAAATGAAAGCCCCACACACTGTATATCATTTGCTCTTGCTTTCTTTTTGTGCATGTTGTGTTATTTAGTAAACTGAATATCATTTATTAATTTCAGGAAGGGGTTTTAATACTTCCTCTAATCAATTTTGTCTTTATCTATGTAACTTTTTAGTACACAAAGATCTAAAGTATAGTTACACTGGATGGGGTGGACATAATTAGGAATTTAGCAGAACACAGAAAGTTACAACCTTTGCAGAAAGGTGGCAAGGCTCTGTCATGCTTGGTTCTGCTTTCTTTGTGGAAGGGTAAGTCTCTTAAGGAGAAGTCTTAAATGAGGAATGAATTCGACTTCCTCTCTGTAAGTTCCTTTCCTGGCTCTGTCATTCCTCTCTCCTACTCTCATCCCTTCTCTCTTCTTCTTCCTTCTTCAGATCTTTCCTTGTCTTCCTTCATCACTTTCTACGTACTTTCATTCCTACCATAAAAATCTCCGGGATAAAACACAGTGCATATTTTCCTTCTTTTATTTATTCTTGTCTCTGCCTAATGATGCCTAAAAAGGCTCATTCTCAGTGGGTTCCTGCTACACAGTCCAGTCTCACGGCCCTGAAATGATGTTCTACGGAGTGTAGCTTTGCTGAGTTAGACACACTCGGCAGCGCTAAGATAACAGGATGCTGAGATGATGCTGTCTGGTGAGCTGAAGCACAGCAGCTTCAAGTAAGAAGGGTGAAAGAACACTTTGAGGACGTACTGGAGCATGGAGATGAGCAATCTGGCATAACAGGAGCTCCTAGGTAGGAGCTGAAGCAGAGGAGAGAACAGTCTGGTTATTTCAAAATTAAAAGGTAAATTTTGGCAGAATGTGAATCAATAGTTCATATGTGGATTTTATAACAGCTAATATGGAAGCTCCATAGGACTGAATTCTTTTTTCTTAAGGTAGAAAGTCTCCAAATTCTCAACCTCTCCAGTAGAACTGAATCACTTTAAGTAGTACCAACATTTAAAAAGAAGATCAGGTTGAAAAACTGCTAAACTCTGTATTACCAAAGAAGCTTAACAAAATGTGTGAGCCAGTACTTTGAAATATTGAGAAACAACTCATTAATCCTGTTTTTAAAAAGTGCTTTCATTTCTTATTTTTCAGGTAGGATGCACACCAGGTTACACTTCACCCTTAACTTGACCCAAGACTGTTACACACACACACACACACACACACACACACACACACACACATACATACACACACACTCATTCTAGGGGAAACATATCCATAAGATTGAAATTACTTACATCACAGTCAAGTGCTTTGAAATGCAGACAAAATGATGGGTTCTCCATTGCCATATAACTGGAGGACAACTTTGTATAAAAGAAGGTAAGTCACTGGCAAATGTTGTCCCTGGTAAGTGCAGACATAGGGTTTAGCTATTCATTTTCAGCTGTAACCTCATGGAGTCACCTTTTCAACTACACTTTCAAAATCCAGGAGTTAAAGTAACTAAAGGAGAAGAAAAGTTATACATTGCAGGTTGAGATCATTATCACTGCACATTAATTTTTTTTATAAATCCATTTCTTCAAGACTTTAAGAATTCAGTTTTCATAATGATTCAATAAATATAAACTGAAAGAAAAAAAACACCATCAGAATCCTAGAAGGGGAAATAACATTACAATGCTAATACAGTCAGTAGGAGGCCACAGTAATCCAGATTATCATACATAACTGTCTCATGGAAACTAATTTGACTTTTATTGTGCTGCTAAATGAAATTATTACATGATCTATAGATTATTGAGCCCTGTGGCAATGCTGGAGAATGAGGCATTGAGCTGCATCTTTTATTTTGATGGTTGCGAGGTGGTTAAAGCACTTTACACATTAAGAGTCAGTAAAGTTGACTATAATGCTCAGAAACAACACAGTGACTAAATAAATTACTTGCCAGAAACCATAAGCATGGCAGGAAGAATGCAGCAAGCAAGAAAAGCATCTCCTTATTAACCATGGGCATCCAATAAAGATAAGGCATGCGGAAGAACTTGCATGTGAGAGCTATATAATTATGAAAACAGTTTTTCCTCTGATGGGTCTGGGACAATGTCCCCAGCCTCCCTAGGCAATCCCCTAAAGGACTTTGAAGATGCTGATGACTTTGTGTTACTTGATGGTATTGGGAACAATGCACTGACCAGGGAAATCATTCTAGCTGAATAAGAACATTGTATATTTAAGACCCCAATCAAGGGAAAAGAGGATGACATGTGTTTGTAGATAATAAAATATTTTATTATGGAAATTACACTTAAGCATTACCAGGATTGTGCTTCTTATTATAGGAATTGGTATTTTAATTATAAATTCAGAGGTAACAGCAATGGTCCTAATTATTACCAACAGCTAAATTTTCATGCCATTATGGGAGTTCCCTTGGATCTAACTCCAAAGATGAGTTAGCACCTTCTGTTCTACTGTAGTAACCAGTGTGCTTTACCCTATTGCTGGAGCACTTACTGCAGATCAGAGTTCAAAGTGCATGCTGATGAAAGACATTCATACAAAGCATCCTCTTTTTTTCATATAACCCCATTCTTTGGTGGCAGCTGGGGTTGTGGCTCAGTGGTAGAGTACTTGCCTAGCACAGGCAAGGCCCTGGGTTTAATCCTCAGCATCACATAAATAAATAGAGGTTAAAAAAAAGCATTCTTATGTGAAGGATGCTAAATGTTTCTTCATATAAATTATCACTTTGAGGGGCTGGGGTTGCGTGTGAGGCACTGGGTTTGATCCTCAGCACCACATATAAATATAAAGGTACTGTGTCCATCTACAACCAAAAAAAAAAAGGTTTTTTTTTTTAAAATTATCACTTTGATATACATGTTTTATAGTCTATGAAAAAACAGAAAGAACAATGTATCAGTTTTGCTACATTTTAATAGTAGATTTTAATGGAGCAACTTCAACATCAGTAACATCAAACAAAAAGGTACTGAGTACTCCACAGGATACAGAGTGCTGCCAAGCACCTTGGAAAGTTTACATGACATGGAGAAGATGAGGCCCTTCTCTTGAGAAGTTTACAGTTTGGAAATTTTGACTACTCAGAGTTTCAGTTGAGTGAACATTTTATTAAGGCAAATTCTTCATTTCCTAGAACTACTGTAGACTGAACTATTTTTGCACTTGTGAAATTAACCCAATCCAGATGAAAGAAAAGACTAAATTTGGTTGAGAATTCTTTCAGGCTCATATAGTTTTATTAATATTCATCTAGTAAACAAAATTGACCTAACAGACAACTGAAAAATTAAAGACTAGATCACATGAAGTGCAAGGGCTAAAATTACTGTTATTCATTTTAAAAAGCAAACAGATGGTATGATTAGGGTTTACACTAGTTTAAAAATAGGCCAAGTATTGCATTCCCTTCATGCATTGTTCATTTAAAATAGTGAATATTAAAATACATGGGTTCTACATGTAACCCACAGAAAAGCTCCTCACAAATCTTTATGTTCTGTGTATCAAATATCCACCTTGTGTACTATGAAAGTTTTATTTATGTCTCATCATTAAGTTAAAAGTAATGTAAATGGTGAAATTATAATAGGCTAATGACGTGCAAATTTTCATATGAATGTCAATATATCTAAATAGGAAATAAATGGCAGTTGTATCTACCTATATTAAAAAATAGAATATCTTTCCAGATTTTGCATACTCATCACTTTATAAAGACAAGGTATGCAGGTTTTAAGGTTTCACAATCAGTTGTCAGAAAAACAGCAGTTGTTCCTGCAGTATCTCATTAGCATCTGACTCAATTATTTTTAGATGACATGATTTAAACCCACCCAAAAATTTGTAATTATTCTGAGAGAGATGGTTTTAATGTTAAGCCTAGAATCATTAATGTTAACCCTAGAAACAATAGCAATGTGATGTAGAACAACTAATCAACATGACTAAAAATATGCTCACTTTCAGAAAAACAATCTGGTCATCTGGAAAAAAATCACAGCTACAATCTGGGGGGCACTCCCATATAAGATATTGATCTGGTCAAGGCACACTATTTCTAAGTAGAACTATCAGATGATGGTGAATTTAGGCCAGCTCTAAGGAACAGCCTATAAGACAGACCATAACTGATCCAATTTCCTTTCAAAGCAATCTGGTACTATCCTACCCAATTCAATTCAAAAGTGTGAAGTTAATTCAAATCAAAAGACCATATTGGAGCAAAAGTGAGCAAAGGTGTAAACTCTAGCATATTCTTATTGCTGTATTTTAAAGTTTGAAGATGAGCATACCTACCACAGCAGTATTGTTCCAGGAAGCAGGGTAGGAACAGTGGTAAATTAGGAAAAAGACTATTAATTGCACAATTAATAGAAAAGTAAAAACATGTTTCAAAATCTACAATAAACCTTGTATCCAAAGGAGTCATAACAATGAGGTGCTGGACTTTAGTTCTGTGGTACAGCTTTGCAAAGGACTCACTGGCCTATAGGTACGGCTCACTTCCTGCCTCCTGAAGGATGAATATGCTACCCAGAGCTATGATGGTTTCTACTGAGTGGTATAATTCACAGAAATTCCACATTACTCATGTCAGAATCATTCCTTGTGCAAAGTTTGATGTAGATGAAGATAAAGTGGTTTCTTGGTCAATAACTGCAATTTCTTTCTTTTAAAGTCAGTGGGTTTCTTGTATCTGTAACCACAATAGAAAGATGATTGTTTAAAATACTTTGATGATTGATTTACTCCAATGTTACATTCTAGATAAGAGGGACTAAGAAGAAACATGAACTAGTAACCATTAGTACAGTATGAATCCTATATGTATATCACTTACAGTTCTATTACAATTGGCCCAGGTTTAATCTCATCCATCTCCATGAAAGCAAAACACTTGGTGCTGGTAAACCTTTTTTTAGGCTTGTAGTGTTTGAATTCAAAGAAGATAGCTGCACCTAAGGAATTAAAACAAACCACATAAGCCAGAGACCACACATTTCTTATGTGTCACCAGAAGCCTATGATTTTACAAAGTAACATGTGTCAAACAGTCTGATGACACAACTGTTGATAACTCACTGTGGCTGTCACTCCAAGCTCTTCTACCATGTCTGAGTGACATTTCTCCATATCATTTAATTCTACAAAGTACAACAAAATTGTATAGCAAGAATGTAAGTTATGTACACAGGTAGAATCATAAACTACCAAAGAATATAAAATATTAAATACCACAAGAAAAACAGAAGTTACTTAAGTATCAGCAGTACCTATAAAAATGGGTTCAATAAGCACCTATATTAGAATAGAAATTTAAAAGAGTTCCTTTGATATTTTATTTCTCTCCCTCCTGAAACCACCATGCCCAGATTGTCCTTTCCATATTCTTACAAAATAACTGCCAGTTATAGTATCTTTTTACCCAATGCATCTTATTGAAAGAAAAAAAATAATTCCTTAACTGTTAGAAAGTAATCATTAGGTTCCTAAAAGGACTTAAGGTAATTATTAGAGAACCTGCTTCCTTAACTCTGTATTATGAGAAATACTTCCCTGTCAAATAATATTTAACCACATTATTACACAACTAGATAATGCAACTGCTAATTCTCATATTTAAAAAAAATTGTTGATTTGACTTTCTTTAAGTCAATATTCATAACTATGTGACATAAGATCTTGTTTTAAGCACACTATCAACACAAACCCAGATAAGTACTGTCCTTAAGAAGTCCTTAAGAAGTCAGTAACTGATAATTACAAACATTTGGTTAATTTTTCAATATGCTTCTGGAGCTCAATGTTCACATTAAAATGAACATATGTATTTTCTTTTCTTGAAGCCACAGGAGTATCTTGCACAGGAGTTAAATCTATGCCATTCAGATCTGGAGAAACAAATAAGTTTCTGCTTATGAGCATTCACATATACAGACGGAAAATCTAGAAACTGCAAAGGTTACAGTTCCTAAAGAGGCATGGAAAGAGCTGAGAGGAGATTCTCAGGCTAAGAGATTCCTATTTGGTGTGAGCAAGTATGTGAGAGTTGTTGAAGTTCATGGGGTATGTGGAGAGAAATGAATATAGACTGGATAGGAGACCTCATGAAGGGGACAAGGAAGCCTTTACATGGCCAAGTGGACAAAACTTGATCTTCATAGTGAAGTGGTAAAAAGAACAAACATGTTTTCCTTAGGGAATAGTCCACTATATTTTTCTATGCAAAAAAAAAAAAATCTGGAGTATATAATTTGCCACAATGGAGCTCTGCCACCAATTTCTAACTTTGATCAAGTATATGGCTTATTTAGAAAAGCCTTTAAACCTAACCTTATCATAATTTCCCTGTTAAGAACCAAAAATGGATGAGAACAGCCAACAAAAACCCTTTGGTTAATGAATAATTTTTCATATATATTATCTAAATTCTGGTTATACTGTTTACAACATACCCTGAATTTACAACAACCAGATGGTACGTTATATATAGTTTTAATTTTCTGGGTTTTAAAATCTCAGTTTAATCAAATTCAACATGGACTCATTTAATAACTCCTCAGTGTTTATGTGTTATTCATTTATGTGTCTCAAAAAGCTCAAAAACAATTTAGTACATTTAATAATTAAAAAATATTTACATAAAAATATTTCAGTTTAACATATGCAAAGGTAACTTAACATTTACAACATCATTAAATATTTTTGTGTTTTAAGTATACTTTCTGAATGAGTATGCAGTTTTACAAAAGGTCTATCAAACAATGTAAATATTTTCCAGTATACTATATATTTGATAACTAGTAACATCGGAATTTAAAAGTGTACCAGTATTAGTGCTGTGGATTAGGTTCTTTAAATAAATCTTTTTCTTTGTGGTCATATTTTTCTTTTAATTAGCACTAATGAACCCATGGATCTGACTTTATTTCTGCAATTGATAAAAGTTCCTCCATTTAATTTCAGCACCCATCTGTTCCTTTGGTGCAAAACTACAGATTAAAATAAGCCATTTGTACTAACTATAGTTATTTCTGTAAAATGGTATCATTTATTCCTTAATCACATCTTCATCCCACGGGATTGCTCTCAGGGCATGGATGTTATGGACGCACCCTACTTCCCTGTCCCCTGATTTTCATCTGCCTCTGTAGGACTCACCTATGTAGATACCTCAGTAGCACAGGAAGAAGAGGGGCTGAAGCAGGAGAGCTGGGAAAACAGGACATGGGGCTTTGTGTAGAAAACTACACACCCATGGAAGGTGAGGAGTGCTATGGTTAATCTACATCCTGAAGGCTGTAGCTGCTGTTAAGGACAATGTGTATGTTTAGTCCGCACGTTATCTGGAATCTGAAGAGCAAAAATCTATACAAACTCAAAAGCAAGTAGGAAATATATTTTGTAAGTCTTTCAGAACTATGTTCTGTTATGATCTCTTCTAGGATTTTGCCTCATTATAGAATGCATTAAAGTAAGTTGTCACATATACAAGACACACTTAATTCTATATGTCACACAGAATTATTGTCTATGGTGTATAGTAGGAGCTTTAATTTCATTCAATTTCACATAAATACTCAACTGTCTCAGCACTACTTATTGAAAAGACTGACATTTTCCACCACTGATCTGCAGTCCCACCTCAATTATAAATCATGTGGCAATCACTTTCTGAGTTTTCTGTCTTACCGAACTGTTTATCCTCTTATCACTAATACAGTATCTTAATTCTATAGCTGTATAAAAGGTCCAGGAACTGCAATAAAAATTCAGATGAGTTTCAGAAAGAGTCTATCTTTATAAATTGCTTCTTCTAATTTATGAACTAGTATATATCTTTACATTTTAAAAATCATAACATTTATTTAATAGAACTTTATTTGACCTAAAAGCCTTCAGAAATAAAGACCTACAGATCCAGGGAAAACTCCCGTTTTTATGTTTATGTTCCATGAAGAATGGATGGCCATGTAGAAATGACTGGAAAGGGGGTGTGAGCTAATGGTAAAAGGCTGCCTGTGTCCTATCAAGCCTTGTCTGGTCAGATTCTTCTTGGCCTCTCTGTATAGCCTTCTTTCCTTCTGGACCTAAGGCAGGTCCTGTCTGAAATGAGGGTTTTTAAGGGAGGGGGTAAGGGAGGGTAAGGGGACAGGAAGGGAATAGCAGGGAGGGTAGAGGAGAGAGAGAGAGAGAGAGAGAGAGAGAGAGAGAGAGAGAGAGAGAGAGAGCTTTCTAGGTTTTATGAGAGAAGGCTTTGGGAGAGAAGGGTGAAGGACAGGAGGGCAGGAGGAGGGCAGAGGCTTTGCTGCTGAGGTTGCTTTCGGGATTCCAATCTCATTCAGTTAGAAGTTCTCAGCAGGCCAAAACACCCTTTGGGCTATCATATTCTGATCTGACCCTGCCCACCTTCCCCCTCTCCCTCCCTCCTCCTCCCTTTCTCTTTTTAAGAAAGGAATGTGTAGATCTTTCAATCTTCTAAGATCTTCTTTGATTTCTCTGTTTAGGGTTCTGTAGTTTTCATTGTATAGATCTTTGACTTCTTTTGTTGATTCTCAAGTATCTTATTTTTTTTGAGGTTACTGTAAATGGGGCAGTTTTCCTCATTTCCTTCTCAGAGGCTTTGTCACTGATATACAGAAATGCCTTTGATTTATGGGTGTTGATTTATATCCTGCTCCTTTGCTGAATTCATTTACTATTTCTGGAAAGATCTACCTCACTCTTGGGATAGGCCGAATTAATATTATCAAAATGACCATACTACCAAAAGCACTATATAGATTTAATGCAATTCCAATCAAAATCTCAATGGCATTCCTCATAAAAATAGAAAAAGCAATCATGAAATTCATCTGGAAAAATAAGAGACCAAGAATAGCTAAAGAAATCCTTAGCAAGAAGAGTGAAGCAGGGAGTATCACTATATGAGACCTTAAACTATACTACAGAGCAATAGTAACAAAAACAGCATGGTATTGGCACTAAAACAGACTGGTAGACCAATGGTACAGAATAGAGGACACAGAGACTAACCCACAAAATTACAATCAGCTTATTTTAGAAAAAGGTGCCAAAAACATGCACTGGAGAAAAGATAGCGTTTTCAACAAATGGTGCTGGGAAAACTGGAAATCCACATGCAACAAAATGAAATTAAACTCATAACTCTCACCATGCACAAAACTTAACTTAAAATGGATCAAGGACCTAGGAATTAAGCCAGAGACTCTGTGTCTAACAGAAGAATAAGGTAGGCCCTAATCTTCATCATATGGGTTAGGCCCCAACTTCCTTAATAAGACTCCTATGGCACAAGAATTAAAACCAGGAATCAATAAATGGGATGGATTCAAACTAAAAAGTTTTTTCTCAGCAAAAGAAACAATCCGTGAGGTGAACAGAGAGCCTACATCCTGGGAGAAAATCTTTACCCCTCACACATCAGATAGAGCACTAATCTCTAGGGTATATAAAGAACTCAAAAAGCTAAGCACTGAAAAAACAAGTAACCCAATCAAAAAATGGGCCAAGGACTTGAACAAACACTTCTCAGAAGAGGATATACAATCAATCAAAAAATATATGAAAAAATTTTCAACATCTCTAGCAATCAGAGAAATGCAAATCAAACCTAAGATACAACTCTAATCAGAATGGCAGCTATTATGAAGACAAACAACAATAAGTGTTGGCAAGAATGTGGGGAAAAAGGTACACTCATACATTGCTGGTGGGACTGCAAATTGGTGTAGCCAATCTGGAAAGCAGTATGGAGATTCTTTGGAAATCTGGGAATGGAACCACCATTTGACCGAGCTATTGCTCTCCTTGGACTATACTCAAAGGACTTAAAAACAACATACTACAGGGACACAGCCACATCAATGTTTATAGCAGCACAATTCACAATAGCTAAACTGTGGAGCCAACCTACATGCCCTTCAGTGGATGAATGGATTTTTAAAAATGTGGCATATATACACAATGAACTTTTTAAAAAGAGAATAAAATCATGGCATTTGCAGGTAAATGGATGGCATTGGAGAAGATAATGCTAAGTGAAGTTAGCCAATACCCAAAAAACAAATGCTGAATGTTTTCTCTGATATAAGGAGGCTGACTCATAATAGGGTAGGGAGGAGGAACATGGGATGAATAGTTGGATTCTAGATAGGGAAGAGGGGAGTGAGGGAAAGGGAGGAGGCAGGGGATTAGCCTCCTAATGAATGTGGAATGAATGTGGTGGACAACATTATCCAAAGTACATGTCTGAAGACACAAATTGGCTGTCAACCTACTTTATATACAAACAGAGATATGAAAAATTGTGGTATATATGTGTAATAAGAATTGTAATGCAAAAAAAAAAAACAAGTACATGTATAACGTGAATTGGCGTGAATATGCTTTATACAAAGATATAAAAAATTGTGCTCTATATGTGTAATAAGAATTGTAATAGACTCCATTGTCCTGTATTTAAAAAAAAAATAAAATCAATAAAAGAAAAAGAAGGGAATGGGGAGTGGGTAGGGAAAAACTGTGGAATGAACCCAAACTAACTTTCCAATGCACATATGTGAATAAACTATAATGAAACTCATCGCTTTGAATATCTATAAGATACTAAATTTAAAAAATGTAAATAAATAGATCAGTAAAGTGGATCAAAGGGAACAGTGGGAGGGAGGATGGGGAGGGTGAAGGGACTGAATTGGAGCAAATTATATTCCATGCATTTATAATTAGTCCAAATGAATCTAATGTCAAGAATAACTATTATGAACAAATGAAAAAAAGAATAATGACTTCACTGTTTTTATAAATAGCGTTCTCATAAACAATTCAATCAAGAGAAATGAAAAAAGTAAAAGAGAACGTACAATTCAACATCTCACCAACCATAACAATTATTAAGTCACTTTTCCATATTTTCCCTAATTTCAAGATTACTCTAGTTTCCTTTTCCTTTTGATATGCTTTTCTTTCTTTCAACAAAGGTTTGTTTTCTACATAAAATTCTTATATTTCTTTTGTTGAATTTATAATAAGGTCCTTGATATTATTTAATACTACTATAAATATTATAATAGTTCATTTTCTAAGCAACTATTACTTGTTTGAGATAGAATTGATTTGTCTGTACAGATTTTACATCCAGAAACCGCATTATCTTATTAATGAGTTATGAATAGGTTTTTTTGCATATTCTCTATATATTCATAAATATGCAAATAAAGAACATCCCCCCTTTTATATTTCATTTTTCTTATCCTAGTGCAGTAGCTAGGGCTTCCAAAACAATGCTGATGAAAAGAAGTAATAGACACTCTTGTTTTCTTCAAATTCATCATTAAATGATTTTGGGCTGTAAATGTCATGTAGCCATGTTTTGTCAAGTTAAGGATGTTTTTCTGTTCTTTGCCAAGAATTGTTTAAAATCAAGGCTGTATTTCAAACTTAACTGAGAACTTTTTCTGCATTGTTGACAACATTATGAATTCTTTCCCCTTAATCTGCTAATGTGAACTACCTTGATAAATTCTGCTAATAATATATTTTGAAAAATCACTCATTAGTTCATGGAGATTTTCTGAATTATTTTCTACAGCATCCTATGTATCATAGTTTATTCAGTCAATCTTCATATGGCAGTTACATTATTTCTAACTTTTTATCATTATAAAAAACACCTCAACAGAGAATCTGGTATATATGCAAGTGTTTCCCCCTCTTTTTCCTGTATTTTGCGGGTGCACTTTCAGAGTAAATTCTCAGGAATGGGATTGCTAAGGCAAAAATATGTACTTATATGTTGTTAGAGAATGCTCAATTTCCCTCCAAAGGAACTGTACCATTTTTCTATTCCCACCAGTGATTAATAAGTACCTATTTCCCCTAAGACTCACCAACAGTAGCTTTAATTTAGGTTTTTTATTAAAAATAAAGTTGAGTATCTTTTTATATGTTTAACGGGTATTTTTAAATGTGTGTGTGTGTGTATGTGTGTGTGTGTGTGTGTGTGTGTGTGTGTGTGTGCTCACGTGCGCACACTCGCTCATGTTGTCTGTTCCTCTCATGTATTCTGCTTTGGTTATTACAATTAAAATTTTTCTTTATATATTAAGAATGTTGGGTTGGGATGTATCTCAGTGGCAAAGTGTCTGCCTTGCATTTGCAAAATCCTGGATTCGACCCCTAGTTCCAAAAAAGACAAAAAAAAAGAACCCACCCTACCCCACCCCCCAAAACCCCCATGAATGTTACCTCTTTTATGTCTTACCTCTTTACTACCCTTTTTTTGACAGTCAAAAGACGATTGCTTTACAACTTTCAAAGTCTTTTTGATGTTAAGATTATTTTTTTTCCAAGTTGATATTAAACTTGTTGTTACTTTGGGGTGAGTCAATTTTATAACCTGTCATCATCTAGATCTTTCAGTTGAAATGGTAGGGCTGATGCTACATTCCTTACCAACAATCTTTTTGCCTGAGATTACACAGTAAGTTTAATGTAATCATTATGCTTCGGATAATTTAATATGGAGGCAGTGATTGCAAGTCTGAATTTCTTGTTTAATTCAAGGTAGAATGTCAAACATTGTGCTCCATGATGAAGGAAGCTGACTGTAATTAAGATCATAGATTACATAGAAAGGTGCCTATTTAAGGTGTTTCAGAATGGTCTATGATGTGCTCTCTCTATGCATGGTCAACTCCTACATACTCAGTGAGTCCTAAATCTGGCTAGATTTATTGAACTCCCTCAGCCCTTCTTTTTTCCAACCTATGACATTGGTGCACATCTCTAATCATAATCATGTGCTTTTGGCTCTGTCTTGCTGACTACACAATAAGCATCCTGAAAGGTGTGGGAACTGTTCCTTTTGTAGTATGCACAAGGAATAAACAGATCTTTGTTGAAGAAATATTTTACTGAATGAATGACTGAATTTCCAGTTCTAGAGGTTATCATGCTCTAGTAAACAAATGGCTAGAGAATCTATATCAATGAGTGAAGAAATAATAAACATAAAAGAAGATCAAATACTAAAATAATACCATACCATCTATAGCTCCCAGGTTAGATGAAAAAGGGTGCATGTTTTTGCATCAAAGATAAAACCATGATAGTTGTAAATTGAGCCAATGCATTAAAAGGAAGATTTATAAGTGAAGAATTAACATATCCAATTTCATAGTGTAATTTGAGAACAAGTCAAGTACATTCATAAAATCTGAAGACTAACAAGGATAAGAAAGAAATCACTACACACAATCCAGTGTAAACTGTGCTATTCCAGCTAAATCATCTGCTCTCAGATCTAGAGCAGAGATCAGAAGAAATGTTCTTCCACATGGAATTGCTATGTAAATAAGAAATAGCTAACACTTGTGAGTATTTGTGATGTGCCACGTACTGTCCTAATCCTCTCATCTAATCCTCACAACAATAGTTTAGTTCTATTTTTCAGAGGTGAAAAGTGAGGCATAGAAAAACAAATTATCCATAATCACACAGTAGTTTGGCTACAGAGTCCATGCTTTTAACCATCATGTCCCATTTTAACATCTTTATTTTAATTGTCCCTAAAGCCTTAAAAGGAACTGCAGGAGAACCTCCCCATCTCAAGCTTCTGCAAAGTTCCTTTTGCCATGTAACATAACAGTCACAGGTTCCCAGGATTAGAATATAGACATTTTTGTGAGGCCACTATTTATGCCTTATACTTTTAAATATGGAAAACTATAAATGGCTACAGCTGTCCAAACCAAGTTTTCAATAACATCCCAGGAATGTTATTGAGCTGTCACTAAGAACTCCAATTAAGGGAGTGATTAAAAAAGAGTAACATTTGAACTTTGTACACTGGGCAATGCACATTCACAGGAATGGACAGAGACTGAGTAGCCCAGATAGCAATATGATAGGTCTTTAACACTCAAATAGCAGTGAGCAGCAGGACTGTGTTCATTTGGTTAATTCCACTTTCAGTTTTTACTGCAAGACAAAGGAAGCCATTGGTAGCTGGTGAGCCCCAAGTTGTACTGAACACAGAAAGCACGTCTTTTTCTGACTTATCTGCCCCAACCACCTCTTATGCACCAACCAGAGCAAGCATGCTCTCACTGGTGTCAAAAAGAGTTGGAAGGAATTACTCAATTCAGTGTGATTTTCTGCGAGAGGAAGATTCTAAGCCTAAATCTAAAGACAACTCTGATAAAGTAATGACAATGAATTAGAAGGTTTGGAACCATTTCACCACATTACTGTAATAGGGGACACCAAAAAGTCCATTTTGTTGATGGAAACTATTAACAGGTAGTACTTGGGTAAAAACTCAAGTTGCTCTATTTCATTGTGCTTCATCTGTGGAAAACAATTTATGAAGGTAGCTATGGATCCCCCAAATGGCTGTTTGTTAAACACAGACGAGTTCGCTCAAGAATGTTTTAAAAACGTCTGACCTAGCCAAGAATGTTACAGCCACTTCCACTGTGGAGAGGAAAGGGAATTGTGCAAGTAAGGCCTCTGCCTCTGCTGGGCACCCCACAGCACTGACACAGACCAAGCAATGAAGCACCACTCTACCTGCAACAGGTACAGAAAAACAATGGGAGAGCATCTGAAACCCCCCATTCCCCGACCACAACTTCTTTGTTCCAAGAGAATGCTGAGAAAAATGAAGGTCTGAGTATCAAGTAGGATGGCCTCACATTCAATAGTCTTTCTGTAGCCATAGAGATAATGGAGAATCAGACAATGAAAGGACCACCAGACTGAAGATGAATCTGGAGTGACATGGATATGAAGGTCAGTGGGATTCTTAAGACCCTGTCCTCACATGCAGAAGGGGAAGTCATTTTTTTCTTTCAACTTTTTATTTTTGCTTTTTAAAAATTGCTATTGTTTATATCTCATATCATACCATAAGGACAATTTCTAGTCCAAAATTGAAAATGGCATGACAGTCTTTGTCCAAAATAGTACATTATTGTCTAGGTCAGAACATTAAAAGAGAAAAATTACCAAAGATTATATTTTTTTTAAAACACAGATTTGAGTTTGCTTATTGAGTAATTTCATTTGCTTGGCTTTTTACATAATATTGTACAAATGTTTGTCACAGGCATTTACTTCAATAAGAGGTGAGTCAGTGTTCATTTTAACTTGGTGCTTGGTGAATTAAATGTCATGAATAAGAAGTACAAAATTTTTGTCCATACTTTTAGGACAGAGATGTACCTGATATCTAAAATGTAAACTAAGCATTCATATGTATGTGATTATATATGTCTTCTTTGTTTTAGATTTATCATACTTGTAATTAAATTCAGATGTCTGATACTACCAATTCAAAGTCTGTCACACACTTTTTTTAAGTGCACATTTCTTTGTAATTTTAAAATGCAATAGAAAGGATATATAAAAATAATATTTTCTAATATTTTGGGATAATTTTAACATAATTTAAAATAATGGTATTATCAAATCATTATTTGGTCATAACATTTTGTAGATGGCACAAAACATGAAATGGGTCTTAAAAATCTAGCAAGAGAAAAATTTTGCAATTTGTACTGCACATCTGCAATTTGTACACACATAAAAATTGTGTGAAAATATGAAAACACATGCACAATTTCTTTTGGGTGGTAACTGATTAGTAGTTGAGGAACTGCTCCAACCTTTCAAAATAAAGAGTAAAATCATAAGAAGTTTGTTCACTTTGAAATTACATTAAAAGTTTGATAAAAATCTTAGGGGTCATTAGCTTCAAATAATAATATTTCTAAGTCTGTCAAAAATTATACCTGATTAAAGTTGTTTGTATATAGGTTATATGAGTATGTTCTTGTTTTTATTTTCTTTATTGACTGGTACTAGAAATATGTATTTTTCTGTGTTCAGAAATACGTGATTTGTATAATGACTGAATTCTTAAGTGTCACCATCATATCTGGAAAAAAAATAATAAATATTCTCACAAAACCTACGATGAATCAGTGGGTATATGTTTCATACACAGATGCTATTTAGCATGCAAGGAAGAGTTACTACAGGTGCTGGGTTAAAAATTTGAGTGGCCAGAGCACTTTCAAGAAAAAGCAGGCCAGATGTTGCTTAGAGCCTTGATGAAGAGCCTACTCAATAGACATTTCCTATGAACCAATTTCTGCAAAGCTCTGGAGAAAACCTTTTTTGACTTCAAGTGACAAGATTCATGGATTAAAAAAAAACTGAGCCAGACATAGTGGTGCATGCCTGTAATCCCAGCAACTTGGCAAGTTAAGGCAGGAGAGGCCAGCTGGGCAATTTAGCAAAATCCTGGTTTCAAACTAAAAAAATAAATCAAAGAGCTGGGGATGTAGCTAGGTGGTAGAGTACCCCCGACTTCAATCCCCAGTACTACAAACAAACAAGAAACAAATAATAAAAAAGAAATCTTAAAATGTTTCCAAAACTGCTTGAGAGTAATAGAATATTAACAAGCCTTTAAACTATTGAAAAACAGCTAGGAGAACTACCAGATAACATTGAATAGTATTTTCCTTTCCTTTCAACATAAGTACATGACTGGATGAGGGACTCTGGCTCTGACTGTTTGGCTCAGTCTGAGAATTTGAGACTTTGAGAGGAAGGAAGTGCTCGGAGAGCCAGAGTTTAACTGCACACTTTGGTGGTATTTACTGATTAACCCTAGATATATTCTGAAATTCTGTGAAATAAGGATGCCTTAATATTCATGGAAAAGCAATGAATATTTTATTGCAGTGTTCAACTTCCTATATGCATGGGTAAGAAAAAACTGCACTTCAGCTGAAAATGAAATCCATATTTGCTTAACTCTCAAGTTCAACTCAGAATGGAATATTTATGCAGGAAAGAAACAAGTACAGGTTTGATATTAAAGAAGTAAGATTCACTCTTCATTTTGAGTTTCAAAAAAACATTTTTTGTACATATCTAAGACTATATAAAAGATGAATAACCAATACAAATCTAGAATAATGTTGAGATTGCTAGGCTTATGTTTAGGTCACTCAGAAATGTTTTTTAAAATTTTGTCTAAAATTGTGTCATGGCAATTTGTGCATGTGGTACTAGGAAACAAGTGTAGGGCTTCACACAGGTGAGGCAAGCACCCTACCACTGAGCTACATCCATAGTTCTTTCTATTTTGAGACAAATTCTCTCTAAGTTGTCCCCACTGGTCTCAAACTTGCAATCCTCCTGCCTCAATTTCTCAAGTAGCTAGGATTATAAGCATGTAATCCTGGTCAGCTATTTTTTTTTAATTTGTATTACTTTGGTTTATCATTTAGAATCTTTAATATTCAACATGATAAATAAATTTTCAGGTAACAAATGATAAGTCATAAATTTATATCCTCTATTTAAATGAAATCTACTGAGAATACCTTAAGAAAATTAAACTACTATTTGGACTTAAGCCAGTTAGTGTTTAAAGCAGTACACAAAAGTTACTGTTTGTCTTAGGGGAATTGAAGGCTTTGAAAATGATATTAATGTCAAAGAAAGGTTTAACAATTTTTATTCTTTTCAAGAAACGTTGGATAAAAATCCATTTTTGATTTTAAAAGGGAATAAACTACTTTTGGTCATACCATATTTATACATTATACTTCATCTCATTAGCTTAACAGTAGTAGTGTTTAGCATGTGTGTTTGTCAAAACTCATAAAGCTGCACACTAGAAAAGATGCCTTTTATATATGTAAGGGACACCTTAATAAATCTTTTTTAAAATGATCACAATAAGCTAGATGCTATGGCACAAGCCTGGAATCCAGGTGACTTGGGAGGCTGAGGCAGGAGGATCCCAAGTTTAAGACTAATCTCAGCAACTCAGTGAGGCCCTCAGCAACTAAGTGAAATCCTGTCTCAAAATAAAAAAATAAAAAGGGCTGAGGATGTGGTTCACTGGTAAAGTAACCCTGTGTTAAATCCTCAGTAGCAAAAAAAAAAGTACAACAAACTTACAATTATATAAATTACATAAAATAAACGTAATAAAAATGTTATAATTCTTAGAAGCACCATGCCATGATAATGTAGACACAACAGCCTTATCACGACTGAAATCTTGGATGTCCACAGTATAACAATTTTTTTCCCATTCTACAATTAAGTTAAAGGTTAAATTGTCCTTCAATGACATTTTCAATTTTATAATGACACAGGCCCTGGAAAATATCATCGCAAATCAAATATAGCCAATTGAACTATATGTACTCTTTCTTACTTTGAGGAAAATAATTCAGGGAATAGAAGGGTTTAGTGAGCTTTCTGTATCTCTGAAATAAAATACCAAAATGCTATATCAGAATACAAAAATCTGATTATTTTGGGCTTAATCTTTCATAGCAAATAGACTTAATTTACAGAGTTTCTTTTCAACTCAGCAACTTGAACCCCATAAAGACCTTAATCTGTCCATTTCATGACTTACATCATCTGCTTCAAGGATCTTGTTTGCTACAGAAGTATAGCTAGTGAAAAAATAACCAGAAATTTATAGAACTGTAATCTATTTCAATTATAGTATGTGGTTTGAAAAGAAAATAAAAAATACAGAAAAATTTTAGCAAATTTATTTACCTCATCATCTCAGCAATCTTGAAATTTCCTACAAATATGACAAGTAAAATATAGCTCTTTCTTCATAAGGATAAGCAGATTGGAAATACTTACCTTGTACCAAAGAAACACTAACAATAACATTTTATAGTGACTGTAATTTTTCCAATAATCCTATGGTGTAGGACGTTAGCACCATTTAGAGGTGATAATGAAAATACAGTAGCCACCACTACACCAGCAAATGAAAAGTATCATGCCAAATGCTTTGTATGTGGTGCCTTAATTTTCACTGTAACCCTACAAATTAGGCATTGTCAACATCTCCTTTTATAAAGAATTAAGTACAGTCACTTAGCTACTGATTGGCAGATGTTAGACTCAAAAGTGCAGGTATCTTGTTTGTCTAAGCCTATACTGTTTATATTTCAAACGTCTTCTACCAAAGAGTATTTAAATTACTGGAATCTGACTTTAATTATAAAGTTTTCTGGATGATAAGTATATTATATTTAATTATATCATAAAGCATAGAGTCTTTTAAAAAAATGCATCACAATAGTACAGTGTTATTTCTACACTTCCAAAAATGAACTAGTTCATCAGAAGTAAAAACTGTGCACTGTATAAGAACAGAAGAAAGTATAGAAGTGGAAGAGTCAAAAAATTTACTCAGGGTGCTTAACTAGGGTATTTTACAACCTTGTCAAGATCTTCATAAATAAAAAGGACTTGCTATGTATTCTTTATTTCCCTGTTAAGGGCAACTGTTTAGTATCTGTTCCTCCAGGTCCAGGTTTCACAATCATATATGATTATTTAAAGAACAGCTAGATATATAAAGAAAATAAATAACATAGCAAACAGTTACTCTAGAAAGCCTACTTACAATGTTGGTCCATGGCTAGCATCTGGGAACCTGGATTTCAGCAGGATTCCCATCGTGCCCTGTTAAGAAGATCACTGTGCCTAAACGGTCCATGCAAACAATATGGTTTGTGCTGAACACTTGCTTTCTTCCTGGAGTCTGTAGTTTTGGTTCATGCTAACCCCAATAAGTGTCTTGTGCACTGAATCTCTACAGTGCTTCCCCAATAGACAATATTTTTCATTTCACAGGTGTGAAAGAATGTTGAGAGAATCAAGTACATATTTGACTCTGCTGGGAGAGGACTCTTAGAAGTTTGGTTTCCTCTGGAATTTGCCTGTGTGCCTTTACCCTTTGCTGATTTTGTTCTTGTGTTTTCTTGTTGTAATGACTCAGAATACAACTGTGAGTACAGCTATATGCTGAGTCCTGTGGGTCTTCCTAGCCAATCACTAAACATGGGATGTTTTGAGGATCCCTGACACAAATAGTAAGATACTTTCACAATAAACCAATATCTACCGCTACCAGAATGGCCGTGATAATTTGCTGAAGATTGGCAAACTTGGAGATGTTTTACCTGCCACTAACAAGTACAAAAGTAAGTTCCAAACACCTGACCTTGAATTATATAATGTACATTTTTGTACCCACCAGGCACTCTAGCAGGAAAAGAATCAGGAGACCCTGCTCCAGCACCACCTTCTTCTTCATCTTCTTCAAATTCTAAATGCTCTTCCTCACCAGGGGCTAAAATTCTCCCATATAAAAAAGGACAGAAAAATTAGTGAGCTACTCCACTTAATACACCAGCTAACCCTCAAAGCCACTAACTTCCCAGATAAGATGCTGATTATTAGGTTAATGTTGATATAAATGTCAATGTCAATCATTTCATTGCTACCAATGGTATCAGTCATATCACCAATACCAAATTTGATAGGGAAAAAAATCCAGAAATATTTAAAAAACAGGCATAAAATAGATAATAAAATCAGAAGACAAAATATGGATGCTTATTTATTTACCTTAATGGGACAGGCTGAACACCAAATGGAAATTCTTTATTATATGTGAGAATATTCTTTAGGACTAGAATAAAGACATAGACAAACATTAGTCTTATATCTTATATCTTAGTCCTACATGTTATGTAAGTCTTATATATTAGTTAGTCTTATATGTTATATCTTAAATTGATACTTTTAATCATATTTTATAGTGTATTAACCACACATTAATATATGTATTTTAAATTCCGAGCTTCACTATCATTTCAAGACTATGCAATTGACTACTGAGTGTCTTAGCAAAATAAAAATGTCCATAGTGGACTGCAGGTACCAGTATTTTCAGAGTACTGTAAGATCTCCAAGGAAAGTCTCAGAGCCCTCATAGAAAATGAACCATAAAATAGTTCTCCAATGTACAAGGTCCTAGGTGATATGGGGTGAAAGAGAATACCTCTTCTCCTGAAGTATTTTAATTAAAAGATTGATACTGAAGATGACTAATTAAAGAGAAATAGATAATCACATCTTATTCTTTATCCTAAGTAGATTTCCCTCAATACTTATCACACTGGTAAGGTTTGTAGCAGCAACGTTATAATTCTAATATTCCTTTTATGATGAAATTTATTATATATGTGTACACACATATATACATGCATATATATGTGTGTGTGTGTATATATATATATATTTACACATGTGTACACACACATACACACACACACACACAGCAGACTCTCTCCTCAGGGAAGTCATCAAACAACATAATGCTATCACCTCTTGTGTCCTGGTTGATTACTTTCTGGCATGTAAGCCTACAGACAGATGCTATACAATTCTATCTGTATCTGGAAAAGTATTTTATGAAATTTATTGTTTCGGGCTGGGGATGTGGCTCAAGTGGTAGCGCACTCGCCTGGCATGCGTGCGGCCCGGGTTCGATTCTCAGCACCACGTACAAAGATGTTGTGTCTGATGATAAGTAAAAAATAAATATTAAAAAATTCTCTCTCTCTCTCTCTCTCTCTCTCTCTCTCTCTCTCTCTCTCCCCTCTCACTCTCTTTAAAAAAAAAAAGAAATTCATTGTTTCATTTCCCAATTTATGGGTTCCTAGTGACTACCTGCAATTATTTCAAAGTGAATATTTAGCATTATTAATTGGGCAACCCATGATTTTTACTCTAATTACTCAGACTTTAATTTTGGAGTCTTGCAGATTTGAGTTAAAAGGAGTATGGCATATTGGATTCCTAAATAAGGAAATTCAAAAAGAACAGGTTGTAATTACATAACTTATTCCGATAGGAGTCAATCATCAAGTGAGAAAGAAGTTGTAAACTTGTACCTAGATTCTCATTACTCACTCTTAATTCTCTCTCCCTTTAGCTCTTCCTCATCCTTTATCTCTTTCTTCTTCTCAACAAATGCATACCGAATACTCACAATGTTCCAATCACTGCTTTAGGTGTTAAAGATACACGGTAATCAAGAACTCATATTTGGACCTTAGACTTTACTAAGGAAAAGTAGACAATAAATATGCCAATAAATAAACTAGATAATGTAAGATGTGTTTAGTGGTATGAAGGATACAAACAGGATGCTGT
This sequence comes from Callospermophilus lateralis, assembly GCF_048772815.1. Taxonomy (NCBI): domain Eukaryota; kingdom Metazoa; phylum Chordata; class Mammalia; order Rodentia; family Sciuridae; genus Callospermophilus; species Callospermophilus lateralis. The sequence continues at coordinate 801,212 of NW_027513736.1, forward strand.
CTAAAAGCAGAGAGAACTTGGTAGAGTAGCTAAGGTAGACAGGGTGCCTTTCGAAACTAAACTGTAAGAAGACATTTGAGCCAAGACCTGAGATGAGAGGAATCATCCACAAGTGGCTCTAGCATAAGGGCTTCCCAGGTATTAGAGAACAGGATGGAGCAACAACAAAGGTTCCAAGTAGGAAACAGTTTGCCTTATTCAAGGCATAGAAAGGACTGTGAGAACTTAAGTCTGACAAGCAAAGGGGAAGCAGCAGGAGATCAAAGTAGAAGGTTTAAATCAAAACCTAGCCCTACAATTACAACAATAACTTGAACATTTACATAAATACTCTAATCTCCCCAGTTCTAAAATGAGAATGCTACTTCCTTTACAGGCTATTGAGAGAATTACAGCCTAAATAAATGTATACAAAATTGCAAGGGAAAATCTAAAATGGACATTCACTCTCTCCATGACCTTTTTGATCTAGTTGAATAGAATCCTAATATTTCTTATCTTACTAAGAAGTACTGTTTATTTTTTAATACAAGAACATCTTTTCTATACTTCTGCATGATCATTGTTACTAAACTATTAAATCAACTCAATATTAATAAGTAATATTAATAAATATTGATCACTTACACAACAATGGAATAGATACCCAAGAATGGGGAGCAGGTAACAAAAAGATCATGTCTCACTCGTATCAGAAACAAAAACACAGAAATGATCATATTGTAATAAGAGTTTAATAAAATGGGCAAAAAAATCAACCATTAAAAATTTATATAACAATAATTTTTAAAAGTTGATCCTGTTATGGTGGCATGTGTCTGTAATCCTAGGTACCAAAAGCCTGAGTCAGGAGGACTAGAAGTTCATCTGCCTAAGCAATGTAGGGAGACCCTATCTCAAAATAAAAATAAAACAATAAAAGAGCTGGGGTTGTAGTTAAGTGGTAGAGTGCTTGCCTTGCACATGTGGCACTGGGTTCGATCCTTAGCACTACATGAAATGAATAAAGAAAATAAAGGTATTGTGTCCATCTACAACTAAAAAAGTTTAAAAAAATAAAAAGGACTGGAAATATAGCTCAGTGGTAGAGCACCCCTGGGTTCAATCCCCAGTACATCAAAAACAAACAAAAAAGTTGAAAAATATCTTGGTTATTAAGAATATCTTGGCTGAGTGTGGTAGTGCACACCTGTAATCCCAGAGGCTTAGGAGGATTAAGAATTCAAAGCCAGCCTCAGCAAAAGTGAGGCATAAGCAACTCAGTGAGACCCTGTCTCTAAATAAAATACAAAATAGGGCTGGGGATGTGGCTCAGTGTTTATCCTGCATTTGTATTGTAACAGAATAATTAAATAGTATTTTCTTTTCTTTAGTATCAAAGCTCTGAAGAGGAAGTATTTGCTTTAGAATAATAGCTTTGTTATATTATTTTTACAAGTTAAAGTATCATCAAACATTTAATTTATGTGAATAGCTTTAGAACTAAAAAAACAAATTATGTTTTACTTTCTATAACTGTAGTATAGGTTTACATTTTCAACAACTATGGAATAACAGCTTCTATTGTTCTTTTAAAATAGCTTAAACTTTACATAGAGTTTTCTTTCTACCAATTCTAGCAATGATGTCTTAGGAGGATCTGAAGAGGAGCTTGAATTTTACAAAAGATATTATCATAAGTATGAAGCATGTCATGGGTTGGAGATTCATGGGCTGATTTGGTAGGACTTACACACTTTGGATCACTACATGGCAGACATCTGATGCTACTCCACCATGGAAAACTCATCACTCCCAGCCTTTCTCTTGGAGCACGGACCTACCAACCTCCTGTAGCTAACCCTCAAAAGATGACACACAGGCAAATATCAAAATGCATTCTGCTTTTGTGACTGATGTGTTTCATTTTTGTGGTAGGAAAAATGGGCAGCTGCCTCAATTTTGAAAGGTTATTTTTTTAAAATTATAGGAAAAGATTCCTTCAAAACATTCAAATTTATTTAACTCAACACAATCTTGCCAAGTTCATACTGCACTTAAAGCATTCAATAGGCTCTGGGGTGGGGGAAGAGTCCATTCATAATCTCTTTGAGGACTGAAACAAATACAAGTGAAAAATAACACATGTGAGAGTCTGACAATGGATAGTTAAAATGATCCTATACAGGAGAGGAGGCAGAGTTTAATTATGCCTCTATAGAGACAGCAGAGAAAGCTTTCAGGGAGAGGTGGGATTCTGTGAAGCCTTGAAGGGTGGCTTAATAGAAGGGAATTTTGCAGGGTGGTGGTGGGGAGATATGCTTGAGTAAGCAGCAGTACATTACTGCAATTAACATAAGAAAAAATGGCTCAGACTTTCACAATCATAGTTTTAGTATTTTCAGACAGAATTTAAAAGATTTCAAAATGTTGAAGTAAAGAATACATCAGCCTAATAAACCAGCCAAGAGCCAGGGATGTAGCTCAGTGGCAGAGCATTCGCCTTATATGGGCAATGCCCTGGGTTTGATCCCCAGCACCACACACACGCACAAAATTAAATTTTAAAAAAAACTTTTTTTTAAAAGAAAGGAAACCAGCTAAGTTCAACATATTAAAAGTTAGAATTCACTATTTTTCCTTAGAAGAGGCTTAATTTTTTAAAAAGCAAGCTTGAATAAGTATACTTAATCTGAAATATTACTAAATACCAATTTGTAGAAAATATTTAATTCCAACTCAATAATTAACTCACAACAAGTGCCCTGCTTGGATAAATTCCAAATCACAGAGTCTACCCTACTGAAATACTCGTTTATGTTTCTTTGAGAAGCAACAGCAAATTAAAATCATCTAAAAGGATAACTATCAAGAAGGGAAAAGTACAAATGAAAAACATTATAAAAAGTATAATAAAGTGAATCTCCAAAATACTCTTTCCATTTCTACTCCAAATCTTTTTAAAAAATCCGAAAAAGTAATAGATTTTTACCTGATCTTCGACTAATACATGGATCAATAATTTCTTAGGAATTTGAACTGGAGAGCTGTACTTAGGAATGATGTACTACAGCACCACTACAGGTATTAATAATAGTGAAAGAACCGGTCCAGGTGACCCTAAAACTCATTCCTGGGATTTACAAGCTAATGTCGGTGTTGTCCTCAGCAAAATGAAACTGAGAGGATTCGAGTGCTTAGCATATAGATGCTATTCTAAAAAAAAGGGGCAATTAATGAAAGATCTTGTGAGGCAATAGAAGTACTTGAGCATGCTCAGAGGAAGAGATAATAAATATATGAGATAAACATCCATAGTCTTTACAGCCACTCTGTGTATCTATAAGATTCTTAAATTTTGTTTGGAAACAAAACAACTAATAGGAAATAGTGACTGAATAAAAAGCCAAAATCCTAATTATTTTTATCATAAAAAACTGAGGGCTGGTGACGTAGTTTACTGGTAAAGCCCTTGTCTAACATGCCCAAAGCCCTTGGTTCAATCCCCACCATCATCTCTCTCTCTCTCTCTCTCTCTCTCTCTCTCTCTCTCTCACACACACACACACACACACACACACACACTCACACACAAACATAATTTTCAGTAGAACCACTGTATAAACAACTGTTGCAACCTTTTATTTAAAGCCATCAATGTGTTTTTCTCAAAATAATCTTATATTTAGCCAGTCATAAAAGATCATATATCATATGAGTCCATTTAAATAAAATGTCTTCAATAGGACAATTTATAGACAGAAATCAAACTAATGGTTTCCTAGGGCTGGGAATTGGAAGGGATTTTAGGGGGATGGCAAGAAGTGAATGACTGCTCATGGGAATAGGGTTTCTTCTTGTGGTGATGAAAATGTCCTAAAATTGATTGTGGTGATGTCTGCATAACTCTTCCAATTTACTAAAAAAATTGAATATGATATGTTAAATTGGTGAACTGTGCTTTATATAAATTATATCTCAATCATATACAAAGTATTTAATGCTTTTGAAAAATAAAGTTTTAGGTACAAAAAAAACAAAAATTTGTGAGAAATATTACATTGATTAGTATCCTTATATACATTGGATATAGGCATAAGAACTATTTTTGAATATAAGTGTGTCTCTTATAACATCTCCAACTCTTATGATCTATGGCTGGAGATGTAGCTCAGTGGTAAAACGCTTGCCTAGCATGTGTGAGGTCATGGGTTTGATCCCCAGAACAACAAGAAAAAAAAAAAGAACTTTATGATCTGGATTACATAAAGTAACCAAAACTATTAAAATGACAGAGTTCATCAGAATTCTTGCCATATTCAGAAGGATGGTGTTCTGAAGAAATGAAATATGATCATCTAAAACTGTGGAAAAGCCACCAGAATCACAACAAATCTATTACGCATTCCTTTGTTGTTGTCTGTTGTTGTTAACTTCTCTTTTCCAACCCAAACAACAGAAAATCAGATCCCCTTCAGTATACTCTGAGAATCCTTTTTCTACCCTGGATTTGCAATACAATCACATTTCAGCTATCTCAATAATATATGTCTTTGTTAGAATTGCTATGAATGAATTAGATATTGGCAGTTTGTGGAATTTATAGGAACATTCTATTTAGTTCTTTTTTGGCAGGGGATACTGGGACTGAACTCAGGGGCACTTGACCACTGAGCCACATCCCCAGCCCTATTTCATATTTTATTTAGAGACAGGGTCTCACTAAGTTGCTTAGTGCCTTGCTTTGCTAGGGCTGGCTTTGAATTTGATATCCTTCTGCCTCAACCTCCCGAGCGGCTGGGATTACAGGCATGCGCCACTGTGCAAGGCCCTCTTTAGTTCTTAATTTTTTACCTCTTACTCAAAGCATGTTTACATTAAAAGGATTGCACTAGTGTGAACTGAGATAGACTGACAAATGTTCTGAGATTTAGACCCTGCTCAGTTACTGGGGATTTAAATGAAACAGGGCAAACAAATCATTTCATGTCTTTCCTCAATAGATAATGTGACCACAAGTCTGAGACTCCTTTCTGTTTGAAAATGCTTTGATTTTATGATTCCCTACTTAAAAATCTTACTTAGTTGGATAAATAAAATCTACTATTCCCTAGTCACATAAATGCACTTAGATGTGCAATCTTATCTCAATAAAAAAAGAGTACAGGAGCTGGGTTATAGTTCTGTTGGTAGAGCATTTGCCTTGCATGTGTGAGGCACTGGATTCGATCCTCAACACCACATAAAAACAAAAAAATAAAATAAAGGTATTGTATCTGTCTACAACTAAAAAAAAATTTAAAAAAGGCTACATTAACTTACATTCATTCAGTTATTCACACTGTGCCTTTGCCCATACTGCAAGATTAAATCCAAATGTTAATTAAAAATGCAAATATTGTAGGAATTTTAAAAGCACCAAAAAGTAAGAGAAATAAATCCAATCACTTTCTGTGCTAAACAATCTTAATATTCACAACAGATAAAACTCTTCCTAAAGGAATATCACTAAAAAATATAAAACAAAACTTACTTGGTTCTAGCTTCTTGGTTCTTCTTCAGATCCTCCAGTTTAAATTCTTCCTGGGACTGTGTGGACTAAATTTAAAATATGCATATTATATCTTTTCATTACAAAGATTTCACTGCACCCTATGTCTTTTAAGTGGCAAGAATCAAATATTAAAATAAATATATTTCTTGCTTTAAAGGTAGAAAATGAAAAGTTCCAAACTGATTTTTGGAATATTCAAGCTAATAGAAACAGAAAAAAATTAAAATCATATCTTTTATTTCTACAGTGTACAAAGTATGAACTAAATCATTTAAGTGTGAGTTCAACTGATCAATTCCTATTGTTATAAAACCCTCCTGAGATAATATTGCTTTGGCCTGTGGTCCACCTGAGGCTCCCAGGGATGCCCTGCTGGAGTGTCTCAGGGGGTCAGGGACAGGGCTGGGATTCTGTGTTGGGATGTGAGACCACTTTCTGGTGCATCTAATATGACACACCAAAGACAAGTCATTCTAACCAGCTCCAAGCTCCAGGGCAGTTCTCAGTTTCTTTTCCTAAAAAGAAACTCCAAGTTCATGCAGAATGGTGGTGGGGGGGAACTAACCAGAAGGTCGATCACCAGACTGACCTGCCCCCAGAACGCCTAAGTGGGCATGGACTATCAGAAGCCTCTTTCTCAGACCCCCCTTCTAGTGGGGACAGAATGTAGTGGTGTGCACACTCATTCTGCCAGCTGTCCACCTTCCTCATCCCCACTCTGATTCAGTCAACTACTCCTGCCCCACACCATGGCTGATACTGTCCTGAAAGCAGACATCCTAGATTTAAAACAGCTGTGTGTCATCAGGAGCTTCCTTGGCTTCTCTGATTCAGGTTCCCAATCTATAAAATGGGGATGATTAAAAACAAAACAAAACAAAACAAAAACCTCAAGAGTGAATAAGTGCACTACAGGAAGTTTCTATCCTTATGCACAGAACTCAAACTCTCCACAAATCCACAACCTCACACTGTGTACACGAAGAGGAGCACCCTGCAAACACTCCTACTCATAGCCACAGGCTCACACACTGGAGGGGCCAGGGAAGCTGGATCATCCACCCTGGGAAAAGCCACCAACCAAGCTGCCCCACAGGGGGTCCCAAACTCAAGCCTGAGACCCAACAGTGACCTGGTGCCCCATCTGGCTCGCGTGCATTCCCCAGGGTCTCCCTCCCTTCTTTGCTCTGACCCGAGGTGGGGGGGGGGTGCAGCCCTGTCCTGCTTCACAAACTCAGTCGACCGTCACGCACCCCCTGCTGGAGCCCGCGCCTGCCCGCCGCACCGGGGCTGTTTAAATGGGCCAAGTTGCGGGAGTCTCCCAAGTCCCCGCCAGGCTGGCGCGCGCAAGTGGACGCGGGTGCGCGGCTGGGCAGCAGGGCGGGCCGGGGCGGGAGCTTGGGACCCCCGGGAAGGGCGGGGAGCGGGCCTGGCGACTCCGCGACTTCTCACTGCCCTGCACAGCGGGCAGCAGGACTGCCCCAGGGCACCGGCTCCAGTGGACTCCCGACGCCCCACTGAGCGCCAGCACGGGGCACTGCGGCACAGGGCGAGTCGGTCTGTGATCAATAGCAGCTCCGGCAACGCCATGTCTGGGTCCGCGGAGACCCCTCCAGCAGGCCGGGTAGCAGCCGCGGGCGGCCCGGCCGGCTGCGCTGCTGCGGCGGCGGCGGCTTCGGGTGCCAGGGCGCAGTAGCGGGCGGGGTGGAAGCGCGGCCAGGCGCCTTCAGGGCGGGCGGAGATGCAAGTCCAGCCAGGGCCAAAATAAGTTGCGCCGGCGACCGAGAGCCGGCTGCTAGGCCACCTGCGCGCCATGCCGGCGGTCAAAAAGGAGCTCCCGGCCGCGAGGACCTGGCCCTGGCCCTCGCCACCTTCCACCCGACCCTGGCCGCGCTGCCTCTGCCTCCGCTGCCGGGCTACTTGACCCCGCTGCCCGCCGCTGCAGCTCTGCTCCCGGCCTCCTCGCTGCCGGCCTCTGCTGCAGGCTATGAAGCACTGTTGGCTCCACCACTCCGGCCCCCGCGCGCCTACCTTAGCCTGCACGAGGCCACGCCGCACCTCCACCTGCCCCGAGACCCGCTAGCCCTCGAGCTCCACTCGGCCGCGGACTTCCAGCCGCTGCTGGACAACAGTGAGCCGTGGATCGAGGTGGAGTGCGGCGCCAACCGTGCTCTGCTCTAGGTACGGAAACTCTGCCAGGCCAGCAAAGGCCCGTCCATCCGCCACCGCGGCGAGTGGCTCACGCCCAAGAGTTCCAGTTCGTCAGCGGCTGCGAGATGGCCAAGGACTGGAAGCGCAGCATCCGCCGCAAACGTGTGGCCGCCATGGGGGCGCAAGCCGCCATCCCTCTCCTTCTTCGCTACTCGGACCCGCGGGATGGAGCCCTTCGCTCTGCCACTGGGGAGACTTGGTTTTGGCCCAGAGAGGGCGCTGCAGCTCCAGAGCTGCTTCAGGGACCCACACACCCCGCCTGCCCCCGCACGGTTGCTTCAGTGGACACCGCAGAGCGCCCTCGGCCTCCACTGTCCTCCCAGTTCGGGCCACAGAGTGCTGGGGTCCCGAGCTACGCAGGAGCGGGCGCTCCCTCAGCCCGGCAGGTCTTTGTGAAGCCCCTGGGCCTTCAGGCCCAGAGGAAGTTTACAGGAAGTCGGGAGACGGGTTGGGAGGGACGCCTTCCCTCCCCAGGCTCGGAGCCACTGGTTCTGCTCGAGTGGAGAGGTGCCCATGCGGCCTGGGTGCGAGTGCACACTGGCTGGGGCTGCGCGGGTAGGTGGGGCCACGGGAGTGGGGCGGGGCGTGGGCGCGCAGAGCTGGAACAGTGTCAGCCAGACCTGGAGCAGCCTGTTTGGATGGTGACTCCAAAGGTGCGACAATACACCTTTGGGAGCCAGGTCGGGGGCACCTGATAAGCGCGGGGACCATCTGGCGCGGTGAGGGTCTTGGGAAGTTTGGGACCCGGTAGCGTTTGGTTTTTTAGCAGTTCAGGCTCCGCAGTGGCTGCCCTTTCCTGCATTGGGGACTGACGCAGGCCTGGGTCGCGACCGCGCCGCCGCTCACCAGTTCCCTAGCTCAACCTTCCACTGCCTGGCCACAGTTCGGGCGGGACCGGCTAAGAGAGGGTGGGGCAGGAGGAGGGGCGCCAGGGCTGAGAGGAAGGCGCCCTCCACCAGGGGAGGGCCTCGCCCAGGATTTGAGTTTCAGAGCCCAGCAGATCCCCTTCTCGTCCTCGAGGGTGGGGCGGGCAGCAGGCTCCGAAGTTGGACGACAGTGGGTTTGGAAGATTGTTGTGCATTTCATACACCTTCCGGGAGTGGGGACTGGCTTTGCCGGTGACTGCGCCCCAGAGGCTCCATCTATGCCCTGACTGCCCCTCACCAGCTGTGCTCGGCTCTCCTCACAGGGAAAAATCTGAAGACTCTTATGTCCAAGGGAATTCTGCAGGTGCATCCTCCAATCTGCGACTGCCCGGGCTGTCGAATATCCTCGCCTGTGGTGAGACCTGGGAAGGAGCTGGGTTGGGACGACGTCTGGACTCCCCTGAGAGCCTGGTGATCTCTGAGATCGGGAGTCCTAACTTCAGCCCTCTGGACAGGCTGGAGGGAATCCTCCCAGGGCAGATGGGGTGGGTGGGGTTGCTTTGTGCTGTTCCAGACAGTTCCTGGGAATGAGTGGGAATCCGGGGTCACAGGATCCTCTCCTGTTTGGATGAAGGGCGGGTCCTGCCTGTTCTTGAGCAGCCTCCCTCCTGGGTGTCTTGGAGCTACTTCTCCAGCCTTTCAGGTTCCAGGGTCTTCCCACTGTTATTGTCATTCATTGGGCCTGGGGACTTCCCTGTCCCAGGACTGGAGATCACCAAGCCGTCTGGCTCAGCAGAGAGAGGTACTAGGTGCTGGGGCAGGACTCTTTTGAGGTGTAACAGTGTTGGCTGGCCAGGTTGCACATCTGGTGCTCCTAATGTTGAAGTGCTGCCCTGCAAGGGTCTGGACCTCGGAGGGTCCATGACATGGAGCCTGGGTGGGGCAGGGTCTTCGCCTGTAGGTGTCCAGAGAGCAAGAGCCCCACCCAGGGTAGACAATCTATGGCCTCCCCACTGGCCTGGGGAGCAGGTATGACACTCCAGGCAGTGAGGAGTAGAGGGTTGATCTGAAAAGGAAATTGCTTCTAGAGAGGAAGCTCCCCCTGTGGGGTACCTCTAGGGACATGGGGGGTGGAGGCTGCTGTTCCTAGATCCACCCAGCAGTCCCCTCTTATAGGAAGGAGCAGGAGGGGTGGAGGTACCAGTGGTCCTGAGAGGGCCCAGGCTGCCACCTTGGGTTTATTCCCTTTGACCTGGTGGTAGGGTATCCTGGCTTCCTCGTGGGCTCTGCAGGGTGCACGCTGAGCAGGCTGGGAAATCTTGGACACATGGATGCTGGCTGGGGAAGGAGAGCCACAGGCCCAGCCCACACATGGTCTGCCATGGTCACAGCCTCAAGCCGCCCGCCATACACACTTGAGTCTACAGGAGCACAGGGCACCTGTAAAAGAGCTCCCCAAGCAGGTGTGTAGAAACACCTTTTGCTTACTGTCACATACCTACTGGGCAAAAGATTGAAGTCCCTCTCCATCATTGCACCCCTTCAGGCAGCTGGAACTGGACAGGATCCTCTGGGTGCCCACCTCAGACTAGTCTGGGTTCTGTTTTCTGTTTGGATGGGAGTGCCCCACAGTTTCCAACCTGCCACCCCTGAGGCCTACCACAAGAGAGGGGAAGAGGGTGGCCTGAGCTCAACATCTGCCATCACCTCAAGTGGCAATCTGAAGCTCAGAGAGGGATGGAGCTGCTGCCCTTCTGAAGCTCCCTGGTACCTGCCCTGAATGAAGGGCGCTTCAGACCTGGGCCTGCCTGCCTCTCTGTGCCTGGTCGCTTCCTTGGAGGTATCTCCATGGATCCCCTTTCTAGCCCCAATCTGTTGGTGCACAGAGACTGTCTCCACCTACCCTTGTGGCCAGTTTCAAAGGTGTGTGCACTTCATGGTCACAGATACTCCAGGGGTAGAATAAGGTGTGCATGTGACTGTGCATGCTGGAACCCACTCTCACCATTTCAGAAGGGGTCAATTATTGGTTAGGAGCCAGGTTCTCAAATTTGTTGAGCAGTGGGGAGCTAAGTCTCTGATGTATCGGGGTGGGGGGGCATGTGTTCCCCATCCTTGGGCAGGGTTAGAGTGGCCATCTGGGTTCTCAGCATGCTCCCCCATAGAGTTACCCCCAAGAGCCACCCCAGACCTATCCTTCCAGGGTGCTTTCAGGGCATACCAGACACTGGAAGTTCCTGTGCCCAGCTCTGTGCCTCATGGGGCTAAGACTGGCATATAGCCTGGGCTCCTTCCCAGCCAGCCAGTCCTGGTCCCCTTCCAAGTAGCAGTCTTATAGACTCTGTGTCCCCCTCTTCTCTTCCACAGATGAGAGGCAGAGAGATGTTTACTCCTAGTCTGGGTTCTACTTTGTGTTTGAATGGGAGTATTTCTGCCACAAAAGAGGGGAAGCAGGTGGCTTTGAGAAAATACTCCTTTTCTTTTCAAGAGAGTATTTCACCTAAGGCTGAAAGGTGACTGAGGAGAAGGGCAGAGCTCATCTCCAGATGCCTGGCACTGGGCTTTGGCAGGCTGGACAAGGCAGAGCCATGGGCCAAGGGGTGTTGAAAATGATACCAAACCTATGGATTGACAGACACCCAGGCATAGGTGGGCACTCACCACTGCCGTCTCCCTGTGCTCTGCTGTCATTGGACCCTGTCATCCTGTGGGCTGGCCCTGAAAACCCATTGGCCCCATGCCACCGTGCTCTTATATTGCTGGGTCTATTTCATTCACCATGTTACAGAGGGAAACAGAGGGTATCCTGGGCAGACCCCAGCAGATGTGTGAGGGCAGGTGTGGGGGATACTGTGGCTCCCAGAGCGGGGGGAGGGAGCACTGAGCTGGGCAGAGCCAGGCATCCGAAGATGATGTGGTGCTGAATCTGAAGAGAAGCGTCCTTGCAAAGACAGGACTCCATGCAGCAGCCCACCTCAGGATCCTGGATGACCTGGGGCAGGGAGCCTCCTTGACCCCTTCCTCACTAAGCTCATGGGTGTGGTGAGGATCAGCTCTTTCTGGCAATGGGAGGACTGAACAGGAGAGGAAAGTAGATACTCTGAAAGCCCATGCAGCCTCTGAGCCAGCAGCCTCTTAACCAAGTAAGAAAAAACCTCTGTACACTGGAAAATGATCAATTACTTTTTTCTTTTCCCTGGGGCAGCAGGACCTGGAGCCAGGAAGTGTTGAGAAATGCCAGGACTGGGGCCACACACTCATATCCACCGCTCTGTGCAGAAATGTGTGAGCTGGGTGCAGAGCTCCAAGCTTGAGCATACACAGCGCCACACACTTACACATGGTGCAGGGGGCCGCTGAGGAGAGAAATGAGCCATCAGGGCTGGGGAACAAAGGGTTGGGGCTGTTAGTGCTCTCAGGCGGCCTGTGGCTCCCAGACCAGCATTTTGCAAGGAACCAACAGTCTCAGACAGATTTCCCCTGAGCTGGGCTCTTCACGGTGCTAACAAAATAGCAAAGAGGGGCTGGGGCTGCCACTCAGTGGCAGAGTGTTTTGTGAGGTCCTAGTTTCACCAGCACTGCAAAAGAAAAAGAAAAGTGACTTTGCTTGTTGATATTGCTGTCAGTTTTCAGGACTGACAGAGGAGATGGGATGTCAGCCAGACACGTTTAGAGGGACCTGCTCCCTGACTGCACACCCACCAGGACCAGCCCCATGATCCCTGCCCCAGGCTGTATGCACAATCCCAGAAGACTCTGGGGACCCAGGGAAAAATCTGCGGGTCATAGCTCAAGCATCCCCAGGGCTCCCTGCCACAGTGTGGGCACCCACACTCAGGCTGGGCATACAGAACAGCCCACACTCTCCTGTCCTCACAGGCTGTGCCTGCAGCAATGAGGCCCCTGGGCCTTGGCCCAGGCCCAGGAGGCTGATGTCTAGCCTAGCCTTAACATTCTCCTCCTCCTGCCCAAAACCAGGGGCAGCTGGCAGACAAAAGGACAGTGCCCCTGCCCCCTGCACGCTCCCTGAGAAAGGAATGGAACCCCAGCTTTTCTGCCAGTAATGGTGACAGTGATGGAGGTGGCCCAGCCTGTGGACGGCAGCCAGGCTTGAAGCAGGAGGATGATCCGCATGTCCAGATCATGAAGAGAAGGTACTTATTCCAGAGCTGGGCCAGGAGGCTCAGGCTCCTGTGGAAGGGGGCGCCAAGACCAGGGGTCTTCTGGAAGGCTGCTGTGGGGCGGGGGTACAGGCAGAAGCTGTCCTCTCTCCTGAACTGGCTCCCTGGCACCTTGTTCTGCCTCAGCCATGCCATGGTCACTTCTGGGTAGAGGTTGGCAAGCAGAGAGACCCAAGGTCCGGTACCCACCTGGGCTGACACCCACAACCTCCCAGAGGCTTGTTTCCTGATATGGGCCTCGTCCTGCCAGCACCTAGGGGTTGGGCGTCTGTGAATCAGATGGTGGGGGCTGTGGTGCCTGGTGATGCACAGGGCTGTTCAGATGCTCCTCCTCATCTCTGGGAGGCCAGAGCATCTCAAGCCCTTGGGTTTGTTCAGTGGAAGCTGCCACCAGGTTGAACTGGGCATGAGGTGCCACCCTCATTACTGCCCTGGCTTCTGGCTGGTGGGATGTTAAGAGTCAGGCCCACACCCCGCTGCTGTCTCTATGCCAGTAATGGAGCCACTAACCCTCTTTTCTCTCCCGGTAGAGTCCACACCCACTGGGATGTGAACATCTCCTTCCGAGAGACATCTTGCAGGTAGGAGCCTGGCTTGGGCAGGGGCAGCTGTTGCCATTACTCCTTGGTCCCACCCACCCTGCCTCCCTCCTCTGCCCATGGTCTTTTATCTTGTCCTCTGTCCCAGTCAGTGTGAGCCAGTGGGGGCCATGCGGTTGCCTGGCTGGTTTTGATGTGGGTCCTTACCTGGCCTGGAAGGTAGGTGGCATGGTGCCCAACTGAGATCAGGAGGCCCATCTCAGCCAAGTGCAGACTTGTGCCAGGCCTCAACAGCATGGGCAGGGTTCTAGGCAGCCTGGAGACAAAGCATGCTATGACCCTCACCACTGGACTGTCCATTGGAGCCCAACAGCTCTAAGATGAGGCTGTAATTTTCACCTCTCACCCTCCCAGAGACCCACCAGGAGGTGAGAGTGGTGATGTGTGAGCAGGTTCTTGAAGGATGCATAGAAGTTCACTGGGAAAAGGTGGTCTGCAAAGCTGTGGAGGGATGAAGGATGGGATGGAAGGGAGGAGAATGGGAACTCTGCAGGTCTGGCTCAATGGGATGCTAAAAGGTCTGCACCTTAGCCGCTGGACCAGTTGGGCTTTGTTCTCCAAGCTGAGCAAGCCACAGAAAGTTCCTGAGCAGGGAGTGACCAGGTCTGTGTTTTGGAAAGATCCTTCTGGGGACCCTGGCAGATTGTGGTTTCCTCACATGGATTTGGGTTATGGAAACAGGCTGGGGCCTGTGAACCCAAGACATAAAGGATAAAAAAGAAGCCGCTGAGGAGGAGGTCAGGTGTCAGGGACACAGTTCCTGCTCCCAAGGGGCAGGGGCTGGTTTCTGGTTATTGGGGCCAAGTTTTTCCCCGGGGCTTCAAGGGGAGCACCACAGGAAGGGCCTGATGGGGAGCAGTGGGCACCAAGGGCAGGAAAAGCCTCTGTGACTCCAGCTGTGGGTGCCTGGCCTCCCCAGCCCAGCTGCAGGATGGCAGCTTGTCCTGAATCTCTGCCAGAGGTGTCATTATTTATGTCTTCAAGAACGTCTGGATCCTGGAGCCGAATTACAATAAAAACATCTTTAAACTTATTTCCACCTCATTTTGGAGTTGCCAGCTCAACTGATCATTTTTATGAACCATCATGAACATTTATGACATTTTATGAGCCTTTTACTCTGGACGCTACAGGATAAATTTGCCAGCAAGGCCTGCAAGGAAACCCAATGGCTGTGCCTCCCCTCCAGACCTGCATCTCCTTGGGGTACACCTGGCCTTGGGGTGCGGGGAGGCCCCAGGAGTCCCATGCTGAGCTCTCACCAGTACTGGCTGCTGCAGCCTGGGCCTTGCATTAGTGGAGACCCTGGTCCCACAGAGGATCCAGAGGGGCAAGGATGACTTTCTGGATTTCATTAAAGGGAAGGTCACGGTTCTGGAGAAGAGCACACCCCAGAGGACTAACAGCCCATCATATCCCGTCTGCTAGCAGCCCCCAGTGTCTGGACAAGGAGGGCTGTGGACCGCCAGCTGCCTCACACTGGGTCACCAACTGTCTTTCTCCCATCCCAACTGTCTGTCCATCCCCATTCATCTGTCACTCTTCACTGGTCTGTCTGCCTCTTGCATCTGTCTGTCCTCTTCGTCCTTCTGACCAATCCTGCTGGGGATGCCTGCTGCTGGCTGCAGGTAGAGGCCCAGGGCCCCTCTGCCCTGTGATGCCCCTGCAGCATTGCTTGCCAGAGGGCCTGCTAGGTCCCTGACCTTCTAGGCCCCCCAGCTGGTGAAGGCTACATGAGAGAGTTGGGGTGGGGAGGCCCTCAGGAGGGAGTCGGTCTCGCCCTTCTCCTGGCCTCCTCACAACCCTCCCTGCAGTCTTCCTGACCCTGCCTCAGTCTCCCCACGTGCCACAGCAGCCTGCTGAGGCCTTGCCTGTGTGTAGTGGCCCCAAACTGTGAAGACAGGTGCTCTCAACTCTCCAGCCTGTGTGTGAGTCTCTTGGCTTTTTTTTTTAATGAACCCAGCATAATTTGTTCAGTGAGTAACTGAGTGACCAGAACAGGTTTTCAGGACTGGCCCATCTTGGGACCTGAGGAATGAACCCCCAAGGCAGGGACTTGAGTGTGGAATGCAAGGGCAGGTCCTGTCTAGCCAAGGGTTGCCCCGATGGGCCTGCACCTCGAGAGCCCGGGTAACCCCCAAGTGAGACAGAGCCGATAGCTGTCATTGAGGCTGGTCCCAGATGCAGGTGCTGCTGGGGGTCCAGGCCAGGGCTCACAGGAAATTACTGTGCTCACCTCTCCAGTCCCTGGAAGCAGGAAGTGTCCAGTGCACTGTGGGGAGAAGCTCCATGGCAGCTGCAGCCCTGTACCCGGCCAGCCCAGGCCCTTTCCCCATGCTGAGGACAGCAGTTCTGTCCAACACCCCACATCAGTGAGGATGATGGGGGATGAGCCTCGGGAGATTAATCCCATAAAGTACTTACTCCCCCACCTGCCTCCCACCTTCACGGGGGTAGGGGAGAATCTACATATGGGTCTCCTAGGGGCTCTGGGGCTGCCCCGGGGTATCTGGTGCTGAAACTGATCTGCTTAGGGCCTGGCCAGGATTAGCCTGGGTCCTGCCAGCCCGGGCTGGGGGCTATTTAATAAGGTTCAGGGTTGGATCCTAGGTCACTGTGAGGAGGCTCTGCTAGTGTCAGTGCTGCTGAAGAGGCTGCTCCACCACAGGTGGGCCGGGAGGGCATTGCTGGGGCACTGGGCTTCCCTGCCCCTGCTCTGGCTGGCCTTGACTTCCTGTCCCCTCCTTCTCTGTTGATGATGGGGTTGCTCACATAACCCCAGGGGTGCCCCACTTTCTCCTCCCTCTTCTCTCTGGGGCTGTGGGTGAGGGCTCATCAGGAGGGAGAAGGGACAAAGAATCACATGCAGGGTGATTCCAAGGCCAGGCCTGGGTGCACCCTGGGGATCACAGGTGTCCTGAGCCAGCCAGTGCATCTCCTGGGGCCACAGGTACCATTCCAGGGCAGAGTCTTTTTAGCTACAGGACTTTGGTCTGAACCTCAGTTTCCTTATTTGGAGAAATGAGGGCCCCGAGAGGGTGTTGCAAGTTTTAACCAAAGTGGCACGTGCCAGGTGCTTGCTTCAGAGCTGGCAGCACATGGGTGGCAGTGTGCCCTCTATGTGCCTGTCCTGTGAGACAGCAGGCCGTCCTGTCCTCCCTCTAAGGCAGGGAGCTGAGCACAGCTGCCTCTCTGGAGAGAGGAAGGTGGGAGGGGCTGCTCTGGCTCTGCACAGACCAGCTGGGTGCTGTAGTGGGGTCTAGGTGCCATGTCTCTGCTTTCTCTTGGCCTGCCTGGTGAGTGTGCATAGGTGTGGCATCCCAAGCCCACAGAGGTATGCACACACATCACCACGCTCAGTGCACGCTGTCCTCAGCCCCAAGCGCCCTTGTACTCATGCTCTTCAGGTCGCACTGCCAAGGCTCATGGCTTCATCCTCTGTCTTGCTCTGCTGCAGCCAGGACAGTGACCTTCCCACACTCATATCCAGTGTGCACCGAAGCTGCCACCTCGTTATGCCTGAGCACCAGAGCCGCTGTGAATTCCAGAGAGGCAGTGTGGAGGTTGGCTTGGGACCCACAGGTGAGGAGGCCCATGGGTCCTGAGGGCGATGATGGGGCTGCCAGGGCCACAGCAGCTCTGCCTAGGGACAGCCACCCTCCCTGTGTCTGTTCAGAATTTTTAAAAGGAAAAAATGTGACTTAAAAGGACTGAATGAGTTTTTGAAGACTTTCTGGGAGTGAATGCAGAGGTCCATAGACAAACCAAAGACAAAGGAGTAGAGGAACCAGGGAGCCACCTCTCTGGAGCAGGCTGCTGTGACCTGGCAGCAGGACCAGCCTCCTGCATAGGGCTGGCTCTTGCTGCCCAGGTCAGCACAGCTCTTGGTTCATCTGGTCTGTCGTGCTGTGACAATAAAGCCCTGTCCACTGTCTACTGCCCTCCTGCTGCACAGACACTGGCCTCAGGGCCTTTGGGGCACTGCAGGAGACCCTTAGTCCTCCTCCGAAAGCTGCAGATCCTCTAGCTCATCCTGGGGCCCCTGGGCCAGCTGCCACAGCTCACCAGGGTCCAGCCCCGCCTCTGCATCTGGGCCTCCATCTGCAAGGACAGAAAAGGCCACATAAATTCTGCTTATCGGGAGGAAGCCAGTCTTGGAGGTTAATCATCACTAATTAATCACAGCATTAATTAATTAATTTATTGGTGCATTATAAGCTGGCTGCTAGAGCCCATGAGAACAGAGCAGCTGGCTGAGCACCCCAGGGAGGAGTGGGCAGGGCTTGGGGCTGCCCTCCCATGGCTCTGTTGCCAGATGGGATTAAGGATCAGATCCCTTGCCCCAAGAACCACTCACCTTCTGAGTTGCTGCTATCCTCCTCTTCCTGGTAGTACTTATCATCTTCTTCCACTTTGAGCCCCTGCCGAGTTCTCAGGGACCCAGGTGTTTCTGTGAACCGAGAAGAGTCCATGATGAGCCCCCCACCCAGTGACCACCAGCAGAGGTCCACAGCAGGGTAAGGCACAAGCAAGAGGACCACCCGTCTCTCCACTTGCAGGTGGAAGATCAAACAGTGTAGTTAGGAGTAGGGATGCTTAGCAATCAGCACAGAAAACACTGAGGCGGGGACCCCTCTGGCTGTGAGGTCCCATAGCCATCCACACCCTCCCCATCTCCAGGAGCACATGCTACAGCAGGGGCAGCCCCCACCTCTCTCCCAAAAGTCTGTGGTCTCCTCATCCTCAGTACTGTCCAGGTCAAAGAGGTCTTTAAATTCCTTCCTGTCCTCATCCTTCCTGTCCTCTATCTTCCGCTGTTTGATCTCTGGGAAGTTCAGATCTTCTATCTGGAATAATCAGAACCAGAGGAGTAGGTAGGCATGGGCAGGGGGTTCAGAGAGGCCAACACTATTTCCCTCATAAGCCTCCAGCAGCCCTCAGGAGCACCCTGCTTGGCCACTTGCTACTTGGCAACCTTTCTGCTCCCACATCCGTAGCATCCCTCCCAGGAGAGCCAGCACCTTGGTGGCATGCTACTTCAAGAAGCAGTCTCTCAAGTCACCCCAACTCGTAGTCACAGCCATGCCCACAGTCAAAAGCTAAAGCCCTTCTACCTGCCTTCCTGGGGTCCACAGGCTGGCCTGTGTGACAAATATGTGAAGCCACGCCATTCCCCCCAAGGCCCCTACCCTTGGGAGATGCCTGGTTGTGACAACTCCTGACACTACCCCATAGGATCACCACCTCCTCAAACAGCCATAGTCCTCCCATGCCCCACCCACACCACCACCAAAGTCATCCCAATCAAATCTCTGCCTGGTCCTAAAAGTCATGCCAATGTGCAAGATCTGAATCTAGCTGACCCACCCACTCCCTTGGCACCCCAGATGTACCCGCTCTTTACCACTGATCTCCAGCTGTATCTCGCGGTCCCTCAGCTTCCACCAGTGGCTATAGTACCTGGTGAGTGGGGTCCCCTCTTCTAGGGCCTGCTTCTCCCAAGCATCCTAGGAGTGGGGCAGTTCAGAATCATGTCCCACTATGGGCAAACCTCAAACCCAGCCATTCCCTGATGAGTGCCCTCAAGCAGCACCACCCCCACTCCAGATACCAGTTCCCTACTGACCACTGCAAGCTGGTCAGAGACACCAAAAGAGACCCTCTGGCGGTGATTGTGGATGTGCTCTGCATTCTCCTGCACCTTTTCCAACAACTGGCGCATCTGCCGCCAGTAGTTGTCCACCTTGCACTCCCGGAGGAAGGACTTGAGCTGCAGAAGTGGCGGGGGGGGGGGGCAATCAACCCAGCAGGCAGACAGGATACCCTGCACCCCAAAGGAAGTCCAGGGCCCATCAAAACGTCATGGCGACTCCAGGGAGGTCCAGAGCCCAACTGCACACAAGTGGACAGTGGGCCACAGATGAAATCAGGCTGCTCTCCAGCCTGCCCATCTCTGTAAATACAGCTCTTCTGGCAACAGCTGCACTCATTCCCTCACATGCAATGGGCTTTCTGTGGCTGCTTTTGTACTGTGGCCAAAGGCCAGTAGCCAGACTGAGAAACCATGCAACCATAAATCCAAGAACACTTATTGAAAATATCTGTTTACCCCTACTCTAGTCCCCTATCCCTGAGACCTTTGAATCCAGCAGCAGAAGCTTCCTGACTGCCAGGCACTCCTATCTGGGACCCAGGCCACAGCCAAGTGCCAAACGACAGCAAGTGACTATGCATGTGCAGCCTTGCACACACACACACACACACACACACACACACATACACACACACACACAACCTGTCTGGATGGGCCTCAGATGCAGCTCAGTTGTGAGCAGCAGCACTGACCCTCCCCCATGAGAGGTGCAGGCCTGAGTCAGGGAACAGCAGGCAGAGAGCCATACTCTCATGGGAGAAGCAGAGAGAAACCCCCACCCCAGCCCCAGGACCACACAGGAAATCAGTCAGGGACCAGCCCACCCCAGTGTAAAGACTTCTGCAGGCAGCTGGTCTGGTCCCTGGAAGGCTTAGACAGTGTTTCAGTGGACCAACATGTTGCTAGGATCCTTGGTGAGCCATCCAGACCTGTCCCAACCTCCTGAGTGACTGATAATCTCCTACACCCCCATGACCAGTACCACACATTATGGTCCAAGGGGTCCAGCTGCAAGGCGGTGCCTGTGTGGAGACCATAAAGGATCAGGCTCTGCTACTAGCCCTGTGAAGCTGGGACAAAGACACCTCCTTTCAGTCCCTGTGTACAAAGGGCACTGTGTCCATTAAAAGATAATCAAAGTCCATCATAAAGCAGGCCCCCAGGGGATTTGGGGAGGGAGCCAACCATTGGGTACACACCTGTAAGACAGCAGGCAGTGCCAATTCAGGGAAGGCAATACTGTGGGCCTGGCCCTGCAGGTACTCCAGCATGAGGTCATACAGCTGCTCCACTAGGCCATCCTGAGGTGGCAGGGAAGGACCAAGCTCATCAGGGGATGGGGCTCAGATGCTCAGAGTCCTCCAACTCAGGCTGATGAGTCTGCTCCAGGTCCAATGTGGGGGCCACAAGGAAGTGTCCACAGCCTCCCAGCCACACTCAGGCTCATGGGGGATGAAACTATGAATCCATTGGTCTCCAACCCAGGGAACCAGGAAGGTCCAGATGCCCTGCTCACTTCAGCCTCTGTGATCTGCCTTCTCAACCTACATCTGGGCATGGGAGGCCCCACAAGTTGCAGCTACAATAAACCAAGGCAGGGTCAGTGTTCGAGCACTGTCCAGGATGAAGGAGAAAAAGAAACCATGCCACAGCAGTGGAAGAGACTGGGGAGGCACCTAGAGCCAGTTGTCAGGGTAGGAGGCCCTCAGTGGGGTGCCAAGGTAGAGAGGTCACAGCAGGGGAAGTTAGGAATCACACCTGGCTGTCACAGGGAAACAGATGTGGCTTCCACAACAGCTTCACAAAGCACAAACAGCAACCTGCCTCAGTGGAAGGGAATGGGAACAGGCATGGGTTCCCTTTTCTTGTGACCTGGAGACAGCAAGTGTTTGAACATCCTGTGGGCTAAGGCCTAACCTGACACTAACCTGCCTCCCTCAGAGCAGCACTGGTGCTCAAGTGCACATAGTGGTCTAGGCAGGGCCTTGAAAGCTCTGAAACCACAAACCTGGGTTTGAAGCCCAGCTCTCCTGCCCGCTGAAGTCCTGAGCAAATATCTTTGTGGCCAGAGTCTGTTCCCTGACTGCAAACCCAGGGTCCTCAGGCTCAACCCTCAGAGCCTAAGTGACTGACACTCACAACCAGCTTAGGAGGTAAAGTGCTGAGCAGAGTAATGTGCTCCTTGAACCCATGCAAAGCTCAGGGAAGTGATGTGGACCTCACAGCAGACTCAGGGGCAGGCAGGAGAACTGAAGCACCCTGAACCAAGATTGCAGAACCCACTCACCTCAAGGATAAAAGGCAGCACTGGGATGAAGGTGCCAGTGCTCTCTGACAGCAGTGTTAAGGCACGCACACAGTGCATGCGCAGGGGGTAGAAGCGGGCAGTAGGGACCAGCCTGGGAGGGGCAAGGCGGGAAGGGGCAGAGGCTGGTTAAGTCATCACTCAACACCAGTTTTGGCTACCCACTGCCTCTGAACCCCCAGGAGGGCCTTCCTGTCACTCCAGCCAGGTGAGGAGTCACAATGCCCACAGAAAGTAGCATCACACTCCCCCAAACAGAACAGGGTACCTACCACAAAACACTTTGAACTTGGTACTGGTCTAAGCATCTGCTTCCTTGCTCAGCGATGGGATCAGAGGAACACCCATGCAGCTTTCATATTCACTACACTTTAACACGGGTGGGGGCTGTTCATTCCTGGCTCCCTTTCTTCCCCATTCCCTGCTTTCAGGGCTCCCTCCCCTGGACCTCCACCTTCCCTCCTAGTCTAATCGCCAAAGCTCAGAAGGATGCTTTTCAGGACAAAGATGCCCCCTCCTGGTCAGACTGGCACAAAGCACCTCACAAGAAACCAAAAAGGCCTTCACACTGTTGCCCTCAGAGCACAGAGTACTCTGCAGCGAACTTGACTGCAAGCCCAACAGGGATTGCCAAGGCCCAAAGACCCTGGACACAACATTACTGGCCAAAAACTTGCCCGATGAACTCACTTGATGCAGCCAATGACCACCTGCAAGAGGGGATAGAGCAGAGGCTGAAGGGCTTCGCTGGAGCCAAGGGTACTCAAGACACGGCACCACAAGTAGAGG
This sequence comes from Callospermophilus lateralis, assembly GCF_048772815.1. Taxonomy (NCBI): domain Eukaryota; kingdom Metazoa; phylum Chordata; class Mammalia; order Rodentia; family Sciuridae; genus Callospermophilus; species Callospermophilus lateralis. The sequence continues at coordinate 823,349 of NW_027513736.1, forward strand.
CAGTGGACATACTGCCAGTTGTACACTGACTGGTACGTGTCCTGGTCAGAGCAGAGTTTGCCTGAGTGTCAGCACCCAGGACAGTAGCCAAGTGTGCCTCCTCCCCAGTGTGCCCACCCATCACATCCACCAAGGTGCTAGGCCTGAATTCAAGGAGGCCCCCAGGCCCTCTGCTGATCAGACTCCCAAGTCTGGAGGGATGGCTGTGTGCAACTTTTTGCCCATAGTCATGGCACTGCGCAGGTGGATGGTGAGCTGGTGGATATAGAGGAAGGCGTACTGGTAGGAGATGCTGGGATCCAGGGCAAGCAGCTCAGTCAATGTCCGTTGCATGAAGTTGATGAGGGGCAGAGTGCCTGGAGAGGTGAACTTGCAGTTCCTCACATATGTGATATACATTTGCTGCCAGAGAGACTCCAGTCAGAAGCACCCGAAAACCCACTACCTGGCTCCAAGCCATCTGCCAACACCTAGACATTTCTCCTGGAACTGCTGCCTCAAGCAGGAACTACAGCCAAGCCAATGGCTGCAGACCCCCTTGCACAGACCCCCAACTCCTCAGGATTCTGATGCTGCTCAGCCCCATGCATATGCCCAAGCATATGCTTGTCAGACTTACACAGTCTAAGGTATGCAGAGGGACCCTGCAGGGAAGGTATGTGGTGAGGGGTAGGGAGTGAGTTAAGTCCTGCTGCACGCTGGGCCAGTATGAGGGTTTCAGAGGGTCCCTGCACACAGATGGGCCCCCCTAGGTCTGGAGTTGGACAGCAGGGTTTGGATGCTGGCTGTGACCTCAGACCTACTCTATTCTTCCTGTAGGAAGTTCTCAACCACTAACAAGATGTTCCCCCTTGGGGACGGTTATCTGAAGCAAAGTCAAGGTAGAGCCCAGAAGGCTGAGGGTTCCTGTGTCTGTCAGCACTCCTACATTCTTGGTGAGGAATGGGATCTAGGGACCTTAGTCTGCCCTGAGCTATGATGCCAGGGCCCAGCTAAGGGCACTGACCAAAAAGGCAGCCTGTTAGGCCCTCAGGCTGATTCCCAAGACAGATTCAGGGCCCACACTATCTTCAGGACAGGGCTCAAGAAGATGTCCTTCTTGTGCTGGCAGATTCTAATGAGGACCAGGAAAGCCAGCACCCGCAAAGACTCCTCACCCGTGCTCCATAGGACCACCATTTTCTGAAAAGGGAATATGTCACTGTCTGCCCCAGCCTTCTCACCCAGGAACCCCTAGACCCAGCACATGCCTCCCCTCCCTAAGCCAAGCCAGAGGCTCCTGTGTTACTGCTTGAAGACAGCCCTTCCCAAAACACATCAGGAGAAGCTGGTAGCAAAATAGTAAGAGGCACCAAAACACAGAACACAGTATGTCATGCCCTGTAGAGGCAAGACCGTGACAACTTGCCTTTACCATTAGGTGTGCATGAGAATGTATAATGAATCCAGCTCTCAAAACTTGTTAGGACACAGATGCCTGAGTGCAACCTGTTCTCACATCACCGAGTTATGCTGGCCTGCCTGGGTCAGGGGATGCCCTAGATGAGGTACCCAGGTGGAGGAGGGCTGGAAAGGAGCTGGCCAGAAGCCAGTGTAGGTGCAGGTGACACTTCTGCCCTGAACAGGAATGGGATGTATTTGTGGGGTGGCTGTGTGCACCACCAGCCACACCAACAGAGCGTGATGAGCCTGCTCACCTTGAGCAACATGCAACACTGCTTGGGGAAGGTTAGGTAGTAAGGCACAAGGCTGCTGATGTGCTGCAGGACAGCCGCTGACACAGTAGCTTCTGCCAGAGAGGTCACCAGCTAGGGAAGCAGAAGGGGGCTGTGAGACACTATCTTACTGAGTCTGAGGCACAAAAAACACTGGACCACCCAATATGGCAAGGGCCCCGACTGTGATCTGGGCTTCCATGCTCCTTCCCCTCAGGAACAGCACCTGCATGACTGCACTTAGGTATGCCTTGATGTCCACACGGAGTCTCCCCCAGAGTGCACTGCTGGACGGCTGCAGCATCCTGCAGAAACCAAACACATCCCCATTCCTGCAGCTTAGACTCAAGGCTGCCTCAGTGAGTCTCAGACCATACCTTGCCCTGAGAAGACTTCCCACCTCTCTCCACAAAATGCTGAGGGGCTTTGTGCAGCTGACAGACACAGCTGCCCACCCCCCAGTAAAGCAACACCAGCCCTTCCCAAAGACCACCCACCCAGCCAAAGCAGAGCAACTGCCCTCTGATATACTGAGTCCTATTCTTCCCAGAAGGGCCCAGCCCCAGTTGCATCCCTCATACACCAGCCTCCTCTGGGTTCCCTTGGCCCCGTCACACCACAACCCTCAGCAGCACTCAGGACCTTTGGACCTAACCAGGCACCACTCACTGGTGCAGACTGGTGGCTCTGGCCCCTATGCACTGGGAAGAAGACCCAACCATGCACATTCACATTTTTCCCTAAAACTCTGGACCCTTAAATCTTCTGGACTGAACATCTGACAACAAAAGCCGGGTTCCTGTAAGTTTCTTGATGTTCACAGAAATTGGCTAAACACACCAAGGACCAAAGGCAGGGCCCTGAGAGTTTTCCATTCAGCTCCCTTTTGGCATTTCAGTCAGCATCAGCTGTGGATCCCCTATTGCTGCTCCCCAAGGTCCAGTTGCATGGACCACTTGTCTTGTTGCCTGCTCATCTCACTGCTTTGTCCTCCACCCTCCTCGCCTGACCCCTTCAGTCTACACTGCCTACACACACATGAACACTCTCATGCTCTAGTGAAGGTATTCCTACAACCCCTCATGATGCTGACAGCCCAGTGGAGCCTTTCTGCTTTCTTTCAAAGCTGTCCTGACAGAAGTTGGATTTCCAAACCCTGGGAAAATTTAAGATTAAAACCAAGCACACGCTGGGCACAGTGGTGCATGCCTGTAATCCCAGCGTCTCAGAAGGTGAAGGCAGGAGGATCATAAGTTCAAAGCCAACCTGAGAAATAGTAAGGCGTTAGGCAACTCAGTGAGACCCTGTCTCTAAATATAAAAATAAGGCTGGGGATGTGGCTCAGTGGTTAAGCACCCGAGTTCAACACCCAATACCAAAAAAAAAAAAAAAAAAAAAAAAACAAGCACACACCATGCTCTCAAGAAATTCTCAGCATAGAATTTCTTTTCTGGAAGAAAAAGGCAAGGAGTGGGGCCACCCCCACTGGCAAGAGTACATCCCCCAAAGGCCTCTTTTGCTCTTCCTTCTCAGGAGCCCCCAAAGTCTGCCATGCCTCTGTCCTAGGTGGGCCAAGGCCCTGGGGACAGTGTCCTCTCTTGCAGAGCAGAGCTCTGATCACCCTATTTCTCTCACCTGCTGGTATCCTTTGGGGCCTTTCCAAATAGCAGCTTAGGTAGGTATCCAAAGAGATCTCTGATGCAGAAGGTGACAAGAGCGTTGAACACTGTGAGGAAGGGACACAGATGTCACTCACAGGAGAGCACGTAAGCCAGCCTGACCTGCCCTGTAGACCCTGCTCACCAGTGCTGTCTGTAACCTGAAACCTGCAGGCCTCAACACCTTCCTGGTCTCCTTGGATGGTAGCAACAGCTGCTCTGAATGCCTGCACCACTTCATGAAACAGCTTGGGAGTGAGGTGCTGAAGGAGCAAGAGATCAATAACTCTGGGTGAGCAGGAGGTTGCACAAGGCAGAGCAAGAGATAACTGACTCCAAGAACCTGCTCCTGAGAGAAAAGAGATCCTTCCCCACAACCTCAGAAATAGGGCAGAGGTAGGGGCGGCACCACTAAGCCGTGTTCTGGCAACTAAAATAGAGACAAGTCTATAATCCTCCTGGAAAGGGAATGAGCCCAGCTCAGGAGCCCCAGGGGAAAAGGCTGAAAGTCCTGAGTTGGAGGAGCAAGCTTGCTATCTCACCAGCCATGTGATGATGCTGCACCATGCTGTTGTACTTCCCACCTCCAGAACTGTGAGCCAAGTAAACACCTTTTCTTTCTTTTATTTCCTTTCTTCCTCTCTCCCTCCCTCCTTCCCTTCCCTCCCCTTGCTCTTTCTTTCTTATTTTCCTAGTGCTGGGGGATTGAGCCCAGAGTCCATACATGCTAGGCAGGCACTCTATTACTGAGCTACATTCCTAGGACTAAATATCTTTTCTTTACGAACTATCTGTTGGCATCCCACTATAAAGCAAGAGAAACTACACCAAGACACACCTAACAGATACACCCACAATGGCTTTACTTCAGGGAGCAGAGCCCCTGAGAGAAAAGCTGAACTATGACTGAAGAATCCCAACCAGGGCTTCCTAGCACTCTACACATGTGGACTGGACATTGTGTGCTGTTCAGAGAAGGGCTCTTCCCACCTGTACAGCCATGAGCACCTCAATGAGACAAGGGAGAGACTCCGGCCTGTGGTGGGGTCCAGCTGCTCAGACCACACTCCTTCTTCTCACCTTTGCAGACTGCTTCCATTTCTCCACCATGGCTAGGGTCACAGGAACAGACTCATTCTTCTTCTGCTGAGGTCCTCCAGGGACTCTGTCCCCATCCTCTCCTCCGTCTTCTTCTTCGCTTGCTTCCTACACCAGATACAGAAGAGTCATGCTGGGGGAGGGTGTAGAAGCCACAGGTGCCCTGCTGGACAGGTCTGTGCTATCCTCACCTCCAGTGCACCTGGCAAGGAGTGAAACTGCTCCTCTTCCTCCTCAGAGATGTCTGAGTCACTAAAGTTTAGCAGGCTCTGCTCATTGTCTTACAAGAACTTGTAGAATTCTGGATCTTTTTCCTTCAGCCGAGAGAGCTGGTCCTTGTGCTCAGAGGCACTGCCTTTATGCCTACTGAGAAGGCAGGAGTCAGTAAGCCAGTGAAAAACCAGCAGGGGGTTGGCTTCTTGTCCACATAGCCACTTGTGGGCCTCCTCAGAGAGACCACAGGGTTATTCTGCTCCCTGCACAGCAGCCATCAACAACAAGCAGGAGGTTTCCCACAATGTTAAGTTTTCAGAAAACATAACTCTCTTCTGAACTCCTGTAACCAGAAGCCTCTCCCTGTTGCTTTATCTCTAGCACACAGACACTCAACCTGGGCTCTCCCCAGACTTGCTGTGCTGGCACCATGCTCTATTGCAGTCCCCACAAAAGACCTGTCCCTAGAACTCATCAACAACATCTTCAAAACCACCAAAGTCACCTTGCAAACCACCACATCTCTCAACTCTCAATCACCATAATGGCCTCTCCATTCCCACCCTCCTCACCTATGATCCGTTTTGGCACAGAAACTGGAGTGACCTTTTCCCTCTTTTAAAAAATGTCACAGGATGTTGCTTCACAGCTCTCGCTCTGAGGAAACTTCCCATTTTACTGGGTGATCTAACCTGATTCTTCATCACCCACCCTCTGGGTGAATCTTCAACTACTTTCCCACTTCTCCTACCAGTCACCCCTTCCTCATGGGTTCCCACTTCAAGACCTTCTCCGTTCCTGCTGTACTGTCCACACAGCCTACCCCTTCGGGCTGTCACTCAAAACTCAGGCTGTCGCCCTCCCAAGTTTGGCCACTTGGCATCCGCTTTGTTACTGTAGTTAGCCATAAGGAAGATGGCCTGGCTTCATGTCTTCGGACAATGCTGCCACAACCCTGGGTGCTTCTTCTAGAACCACCCACTAGTATGGCTGAGAGGCAGCCCTTGGCTCCTCCATCACTCCAAGACAGCTTTGGCTCTTGCCACCACAACCACAGCCTGCCCAGGCAGGCCAACACAGGCTGTGGACACTCAGGTGTTTGGTCAGGAACTAAAACCTGCACCAGGCAACGGAGCAGACCACTGTGATCCCCTTCAGGGGCTGAGCGTATGGTGGGTGGTGGGCGTATGGCGGTGGGAGCCATGATCAAAGGCTCCCAGGAGCCTTGTTGTGCTCAACTGCCCATCAGGGGAGTCTTGTCCCCTTCCCTACCCAGTGCATCCTCAAGTGCCACAGGTTTAGGTCCCTCCCACTCCAGCCAGAGAGAATTCCTCTCCATGCCACCCACCCCTTGATTTGGTTTAGGCCAGGCCAAGGCGGGGTTAGTGGGAAGATTCCATCCAGTCATCATAACATTCAGTTTGTTGTCACTCAAATTCTAAAGCTGACTAAACTGTTCAAACAACTTTTATGGCCTCTATTGGTCTTTGTGTCCCTTGCCTTTTGTTTGAGTGACTCAGTCCTTTCCCTGCCCTTTTGCTCTCCCTATTTCCTACCTTCCTTGCTTCCTTCCTCCCTTCCTGGTTTTTCTCCTTTTCTTCTTCCTTCTTTTCTACCTCCCTCCATCCCTCCAACTTTGCCTTCCTCCCTTCCAACTTTCTCTCTCCCTTCCCTCCCTTTTCTTTTCTTGCAAGTGTTTGGGGTGAAAGTCCATGGCAGGCCAGCCCCAAGCTAGGCAAGGTCACTGCCACTGAGCTACAACATCCCCAGACCTGCTGCCACTTCCTATGCAAGTAATTTGAATTATCTCTAAAGAGAAACTCTCACATTAGTCTACTTTCAAAGTAATTTCAGAAGAGTTGCTAACGTGGGCATAAATCAGTTATGACAAGTCATTTTTGAAAAGCACGGCACAGCTAATGTTCCTCAAAAGAAGGAGTTGAAAACTTTAGTTGGTTTTCAGGTCAGCATTTCTAGACTAGTACAAACCCTCCTAATCCTGATCTCTCCTTAGTCCTATGATTTCTTTAAGTGTCCCCTTTGCTCCTGTTCATGGAGTCATGTGTACAGAAATTATACCTGGTTCTATTGAACTCTACTTAATTCTTTCTCACCTCTGTGCTCCTTTTGCCAAGTCACTCCTCAACACTTACTGTAACCCTTTCAATTTTTGGTCCATTTTCATTTAAAAAACTCTTTCAAAAATTGAACCATTTCGCATGCAGATACAGTCTTCTTGATCTGCTATTAATCCCACACTACTGACATTGTAAGTTATTGAAATGTACACTTCCAGACCGTTTTCAGATTTTTGATTTATGTATATCTATCTGTCTATCTATTTAGAAACATAACATGGTATTCTGAAAGTATCGTTCTGCTTTTGGAGCTCCTCATTTTGTTTTTCAGAAGCAGGCCTATTACACAGAGATGAATCCATGTTACCTAGATTGAGTTCAGGAATGAAACACAAAACGTCTATAGATCTGTACTGTGCAGAGCATTTATTAATTGTAAGACAATGCAGAAAACGTGTTCTTTGTCATTGAAGAGTTTAAAGACTCTTAGAGGAGTCAAGAAAAGTGCAAGTGAAATGACAGAATTACCACATGACAACATTCCAGAACTGCAAACTAAAATGACATGGAAGAAAGAGAGGAGTAACATATGATTAATCCAAAAGGACAAGAGGTGGGTAGCTCTTCCCTAAAATAAATTAGATTGCCAGGTGTGTGATACAAATAGAGATGTGCTGAAAAGATACTGGAGGAGACAGATGTGTCCCTTACCAGTCCTCTAAGATGACTTAAACCTTCACCATTAATCTAACCATGAACTATTTGTTTAGGTAGAAAATATTTGTCACCAAATTACATGGGTGACAATATAAGCATCTTCCTTTCTAAGTTTTTTTCATTTGTTTTTTGGCCATTTGAAATATGATTGTTTCCTGGAAGAGGTAACCGAGAAAACCATTATCTAATGCTAACATGGAGTTATAATCCACTCCTTCCTCTCCTCTCTCATGTCTCATTTCACTACAAAATTACAAAAGCTGGGAAGAAAAATAAGAGTTCATATTTTTGATAGAGTATGATTGAACAATAGACAAATACAGATTTTGAAACTTAAGATGGACATTTAGCCATGGGTCAATATGAAGTTGATTCATATTGTAAGATTGGGCAAACTTCTGAAGAAGATCAATGTTAAGAGAAAGGAGAAAGGAACAAGAAATTAATTCCTGGAAAATCCTGAAGGGTGGTGTAAAAAAAAGAAACCAGAGAAAGAGTATTAGAGGGAGAAATAATAAAAGACATGAACACTATGAAATTTGTATTAGAGATTTTTTAAAAGTTCTATTTGTGGTCAAAGGGTCTGTGTATGCGATGATGTAACTCAAATGAAGTGTTCTGCTAAATTCCTCTTGATTCTTTTGTGGGTCAGGTAGGTTTTGATATTAAGCAGGCTAAATGGTTCCAATTTTTCTTTTCTGGGAATTAAATAAACCAGAGCTGCTTTTTTGACTGTTTATAAGAAGAAAATGAGCTGCCAAGACACAGTTAATAATATTATATATGTTTGAATTTGCCATGGTGAAACTTTTAACAAGCCCTTGCGTGACATCTTGTTTTTCATACCCTGAGCCAAATAACTTCCCAAATTTCTTATTCTTAAAATGGTTCATAAGTATAAGCTGATAGCCAAGTTATAGCATTAGCCGAGAAACATTGCTATCCAGTCACTAGAACAAACTGAAGTTGCTTTAAGTGATTTTTGCCTCCTTACTCATTAAAATGAACCACACTAACCCAATCTTTTTATTTATGTGGAAGTAGCTAAAGGCTAAAGGTGTTTAAATTTATCAACATGAGTTTATATAGAACTTGACTTGAAGAAAAACATCATTTTGGGATGCTGTCCAAGAACACAGAGCCTATATGAAGAGACAGAAATCAAGGAATTAAGAAGCAGCAGAAGAAAGTTTATACAGTCCTGCAACTCTTAAATTCCCCTTATCTAAGTGTTTCAGAGGTCAATACACTAAAGGATGACATCTACTGCTATTCCCTTTTATCCCTTGCCAGCTGCCAACTGTTATGAACATCCTTTCTCTTGAATAAGGATGAGCCATTATAGGAACCTAAGTAGCCACTACCAATTGATCCCAGTTACCATGTTATTTGAAAATGTCTTTCCAAACCCAACACATTTAAATTTGTTCAGAAAAGGAATTCAAATGAGACTATTGTTATTTCAGAATAGTAGATAACCATAGTTCTATAAGTCCATAATTATGAAGAATGACACACTATGACCTATTGGTATCTACCATCTATATCTACCAATTGATCTATCTATTCAACTGTTCCCTCATTCATTGTTTTTTGTTAAATTTTTCCTTAGTACAGGCTCTTAGGAGATGTTGCTTTAGAAAGGGCTTTAAATTGTCATTTTGGATTTCACTCAAATTATTAATCATAATGAGTAAACTCTATAAAGGATACCTAATTACACCTGTGATGACAGTATATCACCTCTCTTGCAGTCATTTGCCAATTTGTCCTTTAATCCATCTAACCTGTAGCTTTGTCTAAGGCTGGCTCCTCTGACTCCTGAAAGGGAAAGCAGAACAGAGCGGTCATGTGGTCCGCAAGCATGTGACAGGATGTAGGAAGATGATTAGCAAGTAACTTAAAAGTATGGCATTTGCTGGTAAGTGGATGAAACTGAAGAATATCATGCTAAGCAAAATAAGCCAATCCCCCCAAAAAACAAAGGCCAAATGTTTTTTCTGATATGTATATGCTAATTCACAATGGGGGTGAGGGTTAGAGAAGAATAGAGGTACTTTAAGTAGAGGGGAATTAAAAGAGGGGAGTGGTAAGAAGGATAGTAGCATGAACCAAACATTATTACCCTATGTACACATATAACTATACAACTGGTGGGTCTCCATTATATGTGATGTATCAAAGTGCAATCTACTGTCATGTATAACTGATTAAAATAAATTTTAAAATTTTTTTTTTAAAAAGTATGCAGTGAAAGCAAAGTTCAGAAAGCACCAATTTTTTTAGGGGACCAAGCCTTCATGGAAGAGATGTTTTCTAGAGGAATAAGACTGAAGGTTCTTCAGCTAAGGAGAAAAAAAAAGGGGGGGGGGTATTTTCCCACAGTATTTAAAAGGCCCATGGGATGAGGAGGTTGTTAATGAAGTCAAGGTTTTATGTAAGACCAGATGTGAAATGACTTTGGAAGCCAAAATAAGTGTTTGAGTTTTTATATATAGGTAAAAATGAGTCAGTAGAGGTTTCAGAAGCCAGGCATTGGATACATGATCAGATTTGGAGTGGGGTGAGTGTAAACTTACTCTCTTTGTCAATTTTACTTTTTCTTACTTTTTCTTTGATTATCAGAAATTATTTATTTATCTTTGAATGATACTATATAGATAAATGATAAGGAAAATAAAAATCATCTGCAGTTTTGTCTTCTGAGGGATAAACACATTTTGATGGCTAACAAAAGGTACTTTTTTCAAGAATTGGAATAAGTATAAATATATCCATTATGTGTGTATTGCATTTGTAACTATGCTTTTCAAGTAATCACATTATTCATGTTGTAATCTGACAATATACTACAAATGTCTTCCCAGTAAATTCAGAACATTTTAAATTTTTTTTAGTATCATTTTTACATATTTACATATTTAGGATGAATTCACAGAAATAGAATCAATGGATTTGGGAGTTTCCATATTTTTAACTAAAATGATCCCATTTTCTATTTCTTAATGCTTCATCCTTTTGCATCCTTATTAACATTTATGGGCATGTATATTCCTCCAATGTCTGTGGTATTTGGTGTTATTATCATTAAATCCTTAACTATTTCAAGATCTCATTGTAATTTTATTTTGTACATTTTGATTACTCCTGAGGCTAAAGGTTTTTATATTTCTCAGTCATTTGTTTTAAATCTTTGAGGAGTTTATTTATCACTTCCTTTTTATTTCAGTATTCTTTCCTTTTCTAGCTGCAAGAATGTTTTTAAAATTAGAGGAGTAAACTTTCAGAGGCAATATATATTTCAAGTGTTCTTCCAAGTTTCATTCTTCTTTATGATGTTAAGTACAACATTTAATTTTTAGGTAGTAAAATCCATCAAAGTGTTTTTAACTTAGTGATTCTGTTTATAATGATGAAAATTTTGATGAGTGATATGACAAAGCACTTTGAGCAATCATCCTTACATCATTTCTTGGAAATCAGTCTTTCCTTATGAAAAAAGGAAAGTGACCTTTATCACATTTTAAATGACTAAAGTCAGTATACCAGAATGGGTAAATCCACTGGATTTAGTATCTAAGAAAATCAGTTTTCACCACTTTGACCTGTTCAGTTCTTAGCTTTACTTAAGGGAAAAGATGAAAACAGTGCTAGATTATTGTCTTAAATAAGATAATGCAATTAAAGTATTTGCTCAATGTTTGGTTCACAATAATCAATAGATGACAGCATTGCTATTTTTATGTGAGGGCGTGGCTCTGGGTTGTTTATTACTTTCATAAAGTAGTATAATCCATTTTTGCACGCATGTCATAGTTTTTGTTGTTGCTGCTGGGTTTTTTTTGTTTGTTTGTTTTTTTGTTTTTTGTTTTTTCCTTAGCTGTTGTTTATTAACATACACGTACACTATGGCAACAGGGCAGGAGGTGGGTTTAACAGTGAATAAAATGGAAGGTGGATGGTGGAGTCTGTTTTGAGTGATGTTTGAGTGCAGTGCCAGAGCAGGAGAACACAGGTGGGAATGCAAGAGACTGAGGGGCTGGAGAAGTAAGCAAGGGTCAAGGCCAGAGTTAAGTGAACTGGAATTGATTAAACTGAAACTACTTACCCATGCCCTCAGTCCTTTACTGTAGTTGGCAATGTCCTGACCCAGGCCCGTGTTGGGAGTTCTCTGAGTATACATTTTCTGCAGGAATTGAACAGAGCACACAAAGGAAAGAAAGCTATCATGCTCTCACAGAAAGTTCTAGGAGCCTTAACTCCTATATTCCTCCACTGGCCCTTGCCTGGATGGAGCCACATGATGAGTATGTTAGTGAGCTTCTCATCACTATGACCAAAATACCCAAAAAGAAAGACTTAGAGGAGGGAAAGTTTACTTTGGCTTACAATTTCAGAGGTCTCAGTCCATGGTCAGCTAACTCCATTGTTCTGGGTCCCAGATGAGACGGAGTGATGTGACAGAAGGGCATGGTGGAACAATGGGGCTCTGCTCATGATGCTGGGAAGGAGTGGTTGGGGGTAGGGAAGATGAACCTTTTCAGGTCATGGCCCCAGTGACCCACCTGCCTCTCCACCATATTGCCCAAGAGTTACACAGTAGTCCTTTCAAACTAGGATAGACGGGTTACGTGATAGCTCTCACAATCCAGTGTTTTTAACTATGAATGTTCTTACATGACACAGGAGCCTTTGGGGGACACCTTATATCCAAATCATAACAATGAGCTCCCTAAAGTCTGGGCTGAACTATATGCTATAATTTGAATATGACTTGTTCCCTCTAAAACTCACTTGAAATGTAATTCCCATTATGAGACATTAAGTGGAGAGACCAGGTGGGACCTTTAAGAGGTGATCAGAGTTCTGTGCTCATGAAGAGACTCATTAATTCACATAATTAATAGGTTAGTAGGTTGATGGATTATGGATTATTAATGGATTACTAAAAATTAGGTTCATTAGGGCACTTGTTTATTCTCCCTTGTTTCTTATGTGATACCTTCTGCTACTTGGGGACCTCACCAACCAAAAAAGCCATCACTGGATCTGGCTACTCCACCCTAGCCCAGAACCATGAGCCAAATAAACCATCTCTTCATTATAACTTACTCAGTCTGTGGTATTTTATTACTAACAACAGAAAGTGGACCAATACCTTATGAAGAAGAGCTAAAACTGACATGAGTCACAGTAGTGTTAATCTTCTTTGGTGTCTTAACCCACCGCAGATATTGCTGGCCTAGTGGATGACTGGAGTGAGGATATGGGACAGAAGCTAGACGAGGGCTCAGGTCTGTCACAGCACAGGCACTGCACAAAAGGTGTTGGTGAAGGCAAATCCAGGGCATCTCCCCATCAGCACAACATCCACATCTTACTTCTTGAAAAAGCCCCTGGCCTTACCAAAATTCAAGATAGCATTCACCCAGAGGGCCACACCTGCATCCCAGGTCTCCTGGAATTGGTCCTTACACATCACAGGGAAGGTGCTGTGGTACAAGTAGGCCTGGTGAGCTGACTGGTGATTCCATATCACAGCAATGATGGGCGCATATGGGTGGTATTTGACTACCTAGTAAGTGAACCTGCCAAACTTGATGAGGATGATCAGAACCCCACTGCATCACTTGAAGGAAGTCTCCGTGGTGGTATCATCTGTGGGACTGCTAGTAATGGGCACCACAAGGTAGAGCTTCTCAATCAAAAGTGGGGGCCTCTATATCCTTCCCTACCCCACATCTGTATCCTGCCCTATCCCAAAATTCAGATCCTGGATAATCTTTTCTAAGCATGTTAAAACAAATTTAGACACAACAAGAAATAACAGGGCTTTATTAAAACTGTTTCAGATCCTAGCCCAAATAAAAGATCAGTCCTACGGCCCATTCCCTAAGCCACTAGCAGCATGACCAAATAGCACTTGGAAAAAATCTTCAATGGATCTTAGAAGTGAGTATAATATAATAAAACCTTGAGGAAAAGAAAGCATAAACTACTTACACTGAACATACATTGGCCGTGGATGTGAAGGCAGGACAACGTGAAGTGGGCACAGTGTGGGGATAGGAGGATAACCTACCAGGAGAAGTGCTTGCTGCTTGTTGGTTGGTTAGTTTTGCAAACAGAGCACAGTGAGTCTTGATGGCTAGTTTTCAACATGCATAAAAGGAAGGTGGAACAGGGATTTCTGGTTTGTTTGTTTCTTTGTTGGTTTAGCCTGAAACTATCAGTTAAAATAAACCCCTCTTATCTTTTCTCTCTCCTCCATCCTCTGCTCCATTTCTAAATTCAGGAAGTCTCAGTATTCTTCACAGCAGGCAGAAACATAGGACACCTGGGAAGGCTCACACCCTTCTTACTGCCCAAGAAGCCACCATTCTCCACCTTGTCACCAGGAAGACAGCACTTTTCTCCATCTTACTAGAAATAGGTCCCTCATCCAAATAGACCTTGCTGTCCACTTCTTGTCTAGCCACAGAATGTTCTGGTCATACTTCCCATGTAGGCATTATCCAGAGTGATCTTGAGAGCAGCTCTCTTCAGATCCATTTTCATGATGTCACTGCCCTTAATGAGCTCAGTTGGGATTTCAGGTCCTTTAATGTCCAAAGCCACAGCAATTGGTTGATGGAGAATGGGGTCAAAAAACAAAGCTCTCTGTGGATGAGCACACATTCGTGATCATCTCTGCATGGCACTCATAAGTCCAAGGGACTAGTCAGACAACCCACATTCATTCCAGACTTAATCATTTCCTTTCATCTCCACTGTTTGGGAAGCTGGGATGATGGTACAATGATGCCAATGTTCTGGACCGTGAGTCAACATCCAGGCAGCACATGTGCTCCGTGAGCATGTGAGCTGTAACCATGTGCAGCCGCTGGGTCTGAATGGAGGCAGCCCAGCTTCATTATGAGTCTTCTGAGGTTTTCTGGCATGGTCCAGCTCTGCCTTCACTGCAAATACAGCTAGGAAGCTCCGGAGCCCTCACTCCTATACCGATAGTTTTAATTGTCTTGTAGTTTTAAGTTCTTTAAAATATCTAATAGAAGATTTTTATTCAATCACTTGAAAATATTTGTTGGGTGCCTTCTACATGCCTGAAATGGCTAGTATCTACAGGTATGTGATTGAGCAACTCAGTACCTAATCAATTAAGCCTACAATCATCTTAACATTTATCAAGAACATTTAAAAACATCATTAGCTTTTCACTTGGTTTTGAAGACACTTTGCTCTAATAGCAACATATGTTTAGCATCTTTCATTGAGTCTAGTTTACATTTACTGATGGCTAGTTTCATTCATTGTTAATGTTTAGTTCATTAATTTCAGTCTCAAGTGGGAATTTTTCCATATACTTTGGATAATATTCTTGAGTATACCTTATAAGATTGGAATCCTGTCCTTTGGTTGGATATATAAGATAGTAATTTAAAAACACTTGAGTCATATCACTTTATATAATACAAAGCAAATGTGTTTGCTGATAGATTTGTGAAAAGAGGAAATTATTTCCCATCTGATTCAAATGTATAATATGTCAAGGTCATTGTGCTGTCATGTGTAACTAATTAAAACAAATAAAAAATTTTAAAAAAACTCATTTTATGTATTATAATCCCTTTACTCTCTAAAATCTCCAAAATCTGTCATAATTGCCCTCCTAGGTGCTGATACCAGGAACATCAATGGGAGTAAGGAAGTGTGCCGCAGTCTCTGGCTGGGCACAAATCACGAGTCTCCACACAGCTTGTAGATTCAAACAGCAATTCTTTATTCCCGAACTCACACCGGCCGTCTACAAACACGTTCTGGGGAAATCCACGTTCTCTGCCCAAATCCACATTCTGCCCAAATCCACACTCTGCCCAAATCCACTACTGGGCTTCTGTCTCCCCAAATATACTGTCTGACCCTAAGAACTCAAGAGGAACTCAGCAGCAGGATACGCCCTATTCTAAAGGGGGAACACCCTAATCTCCTATTATGCTAAACCGCCCTATTCTAAAGGGGGAACACCCTAAACACGGATCCGCCCTGGTCCTTGAGCAAGGTCACCTTACATGCAATGTCCTGCAAAATGTCCTATTTCCATGAGTCCTTCCACTAAAGAAACATGGGGGTACGCTGGCAAGGAAATTGTCATACCTACTTGGCTGATGGCTCCCAGCAGAAGTGCCCTAACCAAAGGACATGAATAAATTACTTCCATGATAATTAGTTTATTTCCCTTTTTAATTTTTATAATTCTTTATAAAGAATTGATTACCCATCTGCTATTATGTTCTGTCCGACAGTCACTTATTAGCTCTTTCATTGCCTTTATCCTTATGGTTTCTTTAAAAAAAATTTTATATTGTATATAGTACTTGATTTTCCTTAAGAAATAAAGCTTAGGGACATATGTGGATTCCTGTGAGGATGGCATTCTAGGCAGAAAAAAAGGGAAGTGACTGATTGAAGTGGATAAGGAGAAGAAAGGAGGAGAAAAGACAGGAGAAAGATCACTGAGGACCTTAAAGCGCATTAATCAGACATTTTTTAGTGTGTATTTTTATAACACTATATAAAACCTAGAAAATATGGGGAAAAAAAGGTCTGGATTCTCCCTCCTGTTGTGCAGTCTTATCTGTCTCCAATCTGTCTTTGCTTAATGTCAGACACCAGAAAAACAACATGTTGCTTTGAAAGAAGTTTTTCTTGAATCATAAAGCTATGGAAATGTATTTAAATTTTTTAAAAAAATTATGTGTTAGTAGGTTTTATTCACTTTCATAGGACAATAAACCCAATACAAAGAGTTTAAGGAGGAAAGATATG
Source organism: Callospermophilus lateralis (assembly GCF_048772815.1). NCBI lineage: Eukaryota > Metazoa > Chordata > Mammalia > Rodentia > Sciuridae > Callospermophilus > Callospermophilus lateralis. Next base: position 839,654 of record NW_027513736.1, read on the forward strand.
TAATTGTCTTTTCTAACTCTAAAATCCAGATTTTGGCTTCTACTACAGTTTAATTGGGAACTAAACGATTTCACTTGGACCTTCTCTTTCTGTTCATCCATCATGCTGCTCTACTATTAGATTTTATGCCTTCCCTCTGTGGAGATGGCTGCCCTTACTACAGACTTAGATTGCCTCTCAATCAAATCCAACGGGAGAAGACCAAGGGACTCTGGGAAGTCTCAGCCTCTTACTAATTTTAATCATGTCACAAAGAAATTTATGGGATTATTTATAAATGACAATAGCTAAAAATGTAATATACTTATTTCCAGCATGAATTATATGCCTCCATCCAGTGTAGGTTACTGAAGGACTCTCCAAGTGGTACTGGAAGTAGAATAAATTGATAACAGAGAATAAACAACTCAGGAAATATCCATTCATTTGGCTACCCCATCTTCCCACCCATATACCTTTCAAAAGTGTCTCTGTCTACATTATATACATGTGTCATGCTCCACAGATTCATGCCTTTTCTCCTCTCTCAAAGAAATAGCATTCAAGGTCTTACTCATTTTCTATACCCAAGAAAAGGGTTGTATGTAGCTCAGTGGTTGAACACTTGCCCAGCATGTACAAGGCCTTGGGTTCAATCCCCAACACAAAACAAAAACATGAACCTTTTTTATTCACAACTCTAAATCAAAGATATCTGTTAAATGTACAGTCCTCTCAATCAGACTTATGTCTAATTCCTCTGGGCCCACAGAACAAATACTACATAGCACAATTAATCAATCCCCAAATCTCATTCAATGCATATTTTTTTCCTAAGCTGTCATTTGGGGAAGACAAGATAAAATTGTTGCTAGTACAAAAACAACTGCCATATTTTATATGACAGGTAGAAAAAAAACTTGACTTAGAAGTAAAATATATTTCAGAGAATATTTCTTTTTTTATTGATAAGAAAATGGTTAAAGGCAGATTAGTAGACCACTTTTTCCTTGGTGGGGATAAGAGAGGGCATGAATGACTTCTGGCAGATCTCCTTGTATACAGAGATTCTGTACCTGCAAAGTGCTATAGTGGAATATTTTGGATCAATTGTTCTTGTTGTAAGGAAACTTTAAAATCTGGACTTTGCCTGTACCAGTTCTTTGTTTCTATCCTTTGAATTATTAGTTAAGGTTGATGTCAGGTAATATCTATGGTTTAGGTGGCACTGCTTCGACCCTTCAGTCTATTAAGTTAACACAGTTGTTTTTCATGATCATATCTGTTATACATCCTATAATGTTTATCAGTGTACTTCTTTTAACTCCAGGTTCTGGAGTTTGAGAAGTATTTCAAGATTTGAGCTATCTTAACATCTTTTTTTGTAAGATTTTGGATTTCTCTAGCAGCACGATTTATTCAAATTCTCGACATAGTTTTTATCTATTTCCATTTACTTTATCTATACAGAAGGGATATAATTGAGAATCCGAGTATTTATACCTAGAAATCATTCTTAGATTTTTGTCTTCTAGAAATTGGTCATATAGTGCCATAAAGCCTGCATAGCTTTCTCAGATAGAGCCAGATCATGAAGAATAGAATAATTTAACTTCAAATGCACATACATTGATGCACTACTTCAAGGATTGAGATCAGGGGAAGAAGATACCACCAACTGGATAAAAAGTGCCAGTGACTGATACCAAAGAAAGAAAAATGAAAGAGCTGCCTAATGAAAATTTAAATATAACTTTTAAGGAAGCAAAGCAATCTTCAAGAAATGACAGAGAACAAATACAATGAATTGAGAAAAACAGTAGTTGACCAGAAAGAGAAATTGAATAGAGTCAAATGATAATGATGATAAATTAGAAAAAAATTGGAGTTGAAAAATATATTCAATGAAATAAAAGACTCAATAGAGAGTGTCAACAGCAGGACTGGTCAAGCAGAAAAAAAGAATTTATGATCTTGAAGACTGAGGGGGAAAAAGAATAAAAAGAAATTATGAAAATTTACAAGGCTTATGGAACAGTATGAAAAGAGCAAATGTTTGAGTCATAAAAGTTTAAAAAGAAGAGAAAGAAATAGTAGCAGAAAATCTTCCAAGCCTGGAGAAATGTTAAATATGCAAATACAGGAAGGTCAGATCAAAAGTTTCTAATCAGATTCAATCCAGTTAAGACTATACCTAAAGACTATATCACCAGATATATTATAATCAAGAGGAACCAACTACTCTTTCAACACTTTTAGAATTTTCCTCAGCTAAATATTTAATTTGGTCACTAGTAAGTTCTAGTAAGTTGTTCCTATTCAAAAAACACTAGAACATTAGGATACTAATATAATTCAGTCTTTTTTTTGCCACAGTGTAACAAGCCATCTTTTATCCATTGTCAAATAACATGTTCCTAATTTCTAAGACCTTACCAGAATGGTCTTTACTCTCCATATTTCTACCAAAATTCTGCACTTAGGATGTAGGCTTTCTCTCCAGCTCTCCACTGTTCTTCCTAAAAACCCTCTCCAAAATCACCCTTAGCATCCATTTTTCTTTCTACCTTACACTTCAGAACTCTTCCAGCCCCTACTTATTACTTATTTCCCAAGTTGCTTCTACGTTTTTAGGTATTTGCACTAACAGTATTCCACTTTTTGATCTCAATTTCTATCTTAGTCAGCTCAGGTTAATAAAGCAAAATACTACAGATTGGGTGTCTTAAGCAACAGACTTTTATTGCTCACAGTTCTGGTACAGTTCTGGTGACAGGAAAGTCCATGATCAAGATGCTGGCAGATTTAGTTTCTGGTAAAGGCCTTCTTGTAGTTTACTGATGGTTGCTCTCTAACTTTGGCCTTATACTAGAGAAAAAGGGGATGCTCTGGTCTCACTGTTTTTAAAAATATCACTATTTCCATCATGAGGGTTCCACCCTTGAGATTTCATATAAACCTAGTTTTTTCCCAAAGACTCTACCATCAAATGCCACCACACTTAGGTTGAGGGTTTCAATATATAAATTTGGGGGAGGGAAAACAAATATTGGGTCCATAACAGATGGTAAGAAAGACAAAAAAAAAATAATCATCCCATTATATAAAACTGCAGAAAATGTAAATGAATGTAAAATGTAGTTAATGCCCACAGAAAAAGAAAGTAGATCAGTGATTTGAGGAAGAGTGTGGTCAGATGGAGGGATTCTAAAGAGCAAGAGGAGTTTTTTGGGGGGATGGATAATAGATACATTTGATGCAAAATTTTCAACAATTGTTTTATAGATTTAGGTATGTTATGATTTAATATTTTAAACAAAATCAGGTCATTTTATTCAAATGATATCTCAAGGTATTTTAAAAATTAATATTTTGTTGTACATTATTTTAAGTCTATATTATTTGCTACTTATTTATTTACTAAAAATCTAAGATAGAATTCTTTTATTGTGTTTTTTTCATTTCCTTAAGAATACATTTTATAATTGTTAAAACAATTTGAAGTTTTCATATACCCAGAAAAAAAAGCACATATCTTGAATGAATTTCCAAAACCAATAAATTTACTTTTCAAACATTATCTAGATCAAGAAATGAAACAATACCAGAACACTGACTGCCCCCACGTCATTCCTTTTCCCAATAAATATCCCACCCATTTCTATTCCTAAGGTAATAATTATCTTGACTTATCTTTTGTTAGATGTATTCCTTGGTATTTGGTTTTATTTTAAATGGCATTTAAACTTCATTTTCTAGTATTTCATTGCTAATATACAATTTTTTTTGTATTTTTATTAGTCTACTTTTTTGATGCTCTCTGTCTATAGGATTTTATAATCTAAACAAAGCTAAAATGAGAGATTTTACTCTATCATTTTAGCCAAGTCCACCAATCTCCCATGTCATTGCAGAACTTGGCATGTATCTAATTGAAGCAGCAGCCCTGTGTTTGGTTTCTTCTAGTTTTCTTTTTTGTTTGTTTTAATTTTTATTTTTTGGTATTAGGGATTTGTTGTTGTTATTTTAGTACTGGGGATTGAATGCAGGGGCATTTAACCATAGAAACACATCCCAGCCCTTTTTTATTTTGAGACAGGATCTCACTAAGTTGCTGAGGATCACAACTGATCCTCCTGTCTCAGCCTCCCAAGTTGCTGGGATTATAGGCGTGCTCCATGGTGCTGGCTTGTTCTAGTTTTCAACACACAATTCTATTCCCATGTGATTAGATGGTTTTGAGTTTCTCTTTCCCAGAGTTGATTCCCTATGTAATGAGTTAGTGAAGATTTCATTCTAATCCAGAATTTACAAATGCTCCAAGGGAAGAAAGTACTTGGATATACCTCTTCTAGAAAGGACTCTTCCGTCAGTTGGCTTTTAATTTTTGTGATTCTTATTATCATTACTTTCATTCACAGCTCTCCAAGATATTGTAAATATGCCTTTAAACTTATCTTTTTAAATTTTTTGTTCCTGTTTTAAAATAGTCATTGCACTGGTCACAGCAGTGAGTATGTTGGCCTGCCAGCACCTACTACATCCCACTTTGAAGTACAAGTCTTGATCCATTCTTTTTGACTTCTAATGTTGATGCTTATGGTCAAAGAAATTAGTACTCCTATGAATTTGCTAAAGTTTTCTTTGTGACTGATACATAGTTTATTTCTGTAAATATTCCATATGTATTAGGAAAGAATACATCTTTTGTGTCAAATGTGGAATTCTGTACATTTATGGTTCAAATGTATTTAATAATGATTTAACTATGTTTTAGTCTTTAGTATATCAGCTTGTGGCTTTTTTTTCTCCTCTTCTTGATCCATTAATTTGGTTAAAATATCTAAACATTTTCTGGTTTATCTATTTCCTTGTAGTATTATTTATCATTGTTTTATTTTTAGGTTGTATTAGTAGATGGCATGCATGTTTAGATGGGCATAATTTTGTTGTTCTATTATTCCACCAATACACATCATTTTTTCATTTATCCCTTAAATTTCATTCTTCATATATTAAAATTGCTGCCCTAGCTTGCTTTAGGTTTATATTTTTCTGGTATACTTTGTGGTCACATTTTTTATTAACTTCTGTATACTTTTCAAGTGTGTTTTATACATATTGTTGGACCTTGCATTTATAATTATATTAATCATAGTTTAAATATAATGTAAATATAATCATTTCCAAGAAGTTTTAACCCACTTAGGTTCTTTGTGATTGCTGCTGTATTAGCAATTGTCTAACATCTACTGTAGTATTTTTTTGCCTTTCTCCCTACTAGTGAGGCCACCAAATAGTTTTCCTCTAATGGTTTAAAAGCTATATTCTTTGATTTTTTTGGTAGTATTTTTAAACCTAAGCCACATAATCATGTTTATTTACTCCAATGATGTGTTTAACTTAGTTTGTTTTGAGTGGATACATTATTAGCAAGCTTTCTGATCCCTTTGGTCTTTCTCTCCCTTAATCCCCCTTTCTGCTTTATGTTGTATATATTTTCTGTTTCTTTCCTTCTTTCTTAGACTTGTTCACTGGCTGTGGGTCTGGAAGAGGAAGGAGGGAATAGATAACTGTGGATGTGATCAGTAGACCATTGGATTCATGGTTTTAGGGCTTGGAGAAAATTGGGGCTAAACATTTGGAATATATATAGCTGCCCCTATTATTCTGTGAAGAAAAAGAAGGTGGGGGGGAGGAAAATGGTGAGAGAAAACATTAGTGGTAGGCAGGAAAAAGAAGCCAACCTATAAAAACTTTAGGTTCACAGACAGATGGTCATAAAGAGATCACATATTATATATGTACATGCCAGGAATTTACAGATATCTGTATTGGATATAATAAATACATATTACTATATATAATGACTCTGCTGATGGTCGAGTTACTTTGATTCCACTCTCAAAGATAAGTTACCAGGCCTATCAGGGTCCATTCAAAACAAGACTGGTCAGAAGTGGTCTTGTTACAGTTAGAAAACTTTTTGAGCCTGATTCTTTGGTTAGAAATAAAGAATGGCAGAGAAACTCCCTATCATTAAAATAGTTCCCACTCTCCAGCCTGCAACTGTTCAAAATAAAGTTTACTTGAAATAGTCTATGAAATGGCAAATAAGATCTAACTATCACTCACACTTCAGCATGGATTCATTTAACATGTCTACTTTCTCGTTCTGAGACTAAAGCCACAAAGAGGGCAGGAATAAATACATTCTGATTAATAAAATCTTTTAGAAAGGGCAAACTAGGATCATTTTTGAAGGCTAGTTTACTCTAAGCAGAATGATGCAAGATTCTTTTACAACGTAAATGCTATTTATGGGAAATGTTTTGCTTTGACAGCCTGATAAATGCTATTGATGAAAAAAGTTAGGTTCCAAAGAATGTGAATTTGTCTGAAATCCAAACGTAGTTTTCTTGAATATTCTCTTATGTACCCTGATGGCAGTGAAGAGCAGAAGAGCAAGGTAGCAACATTTCAAGTATCTTAGTTCTCATTTATTCACTTAAACTTAATCCCACATTTATTTTAGGCTATGTATGTACAAGCAATAGATCTTTAAATCTCTTTTTGGGATCATGACCATCCCTGGTATCTTGGTGTTTTTGATATTTCCTTTTAGCACTGATCAATTCAAAAATTATCAAATGTGAACATTTATGCCATGTGTTCATACTAGTAATTAGGTACCAGGAGCTGTTCTAAGTTTCCTGAATATATTAATTTATAAATTATATAAATCCCTTTACTAACTTTATAAGGGAAGTGTTTTTCCAAACTTGCAGATGAGGAAGTTGAGTGTATACATGTTAAACAACTTCCCCCAAATTGTGATAGCAGAATTTGAACCCGTGCAGACACAGAACTTAAACTTGTACAAAATTCCAAGTTTAACTGTTTCATTTTCTTGATTGCTTTCTGTCCCCTTTGAATGAGAATTAACTATGGAAGAAACTAATTTCATGTGGTTTTCTCATATCACTGGTAGTAAATTAATATCAACTCTTCTTTCTTCATCAGGGCAAAAACCTCTATACACAATATTCTATTTTTTTTCAAAACTGAAATGCAAGTCAGATTAAGGTTTTAAAAAGTACCAATTTAATACTTATATTTAGAAATAAGGTACACAGAGACACAATAGTAATACAAAATACATACAATTTTAAACTGCATTCATTTGAACCCTTAGCATGGATGGCTGACAGCTTCCCAGACATATAACTTTGGACCATGTTATCAGATTTTTTGGGGGGTGTGTGTTTATTTAAAATACATATATTCATGCAATTAGATTTTTTAAAAAAATAAATATGACAATATATGGATTTCTGAAGTATAAATTGACATACAAATCTATATATTTTCTTAATATTTTCATTAAAGAAGCATTCTATAACATGAAACAGTTCAATTTAGATGTAATGAAAAGGCATGAGGTTTTATTAGAATTGTGTAACTCACATACTTACAGAACAGTAAACACAAAATTGTAAAACAAAATTACATCATTCTTTTTCTCCACATCATCAACTTCAGAAAACTACTTCACTGGAATCATTACAAAATTCCCAATTCCAAATGTTAATAAGGAAACTCATAGAAGAGCAATTTGGGAAACTGAATTTTATCTTCTGAAAATTAGTGGAGTAACACAGTATTGCTTCTGGGGATTGTCAAAGCTTTGCTAGAACTCCTGGGGTGTAGATTATTTTATAAAATAGTAGAACTAAAACTCCATCCACTTACCAGCACACCAGCTTGTGATAAGCTTTCCCTTCCAAACAAATGTCCACAACTCTGAATCACAGGTTAGTGAACTGGTCTTAAATGTCCCCACCCTCAACTCTTCAAAAAGGAAGCTCTAGAGGAAGAACAATCCATTATGTTTTCTCACCTGAACAGTTTGAATTTTTATTTTGAATTTATATGTAAGAAATAATAATCTTACACATAAGCAAGTATGATAAAACTTAAGATTTAATTTTCAAAGAAAACAAATTATTTATCAGAACATATTCCTTAGTGTTAACTAAATTAAAAAGTTAACACAGGAGAGGCAAAAAGATTTTCCAGAACTAATTAAGAACAGTAGTCCTTAACTCTAATTACAAATTAGAACCAAATGGAGTTTTGAAAAAACTGAAGCATGACTCCGTCACAAGGGGTGGGGTCCATATTGAAACCAGATTTGGAATAATTGATAATTATTAATTACTCAGGATGGATTTTGTTTAAATAATTTAAAATTCAAATACATGAGTATTTCCTGTGTGACAGACATTTGCTCTGAATGCTAATATAATTGTTTTGTTGTCACAAAAGATTTCCTTTTATTTTCCTGAAATGTCCTCCACTTAAAATTATCATTGAAGAGATCACCTCAGAAACATTCTCAAGATATAATGGACAGAATGTAATAACTTAATTTCATTTTTCAAATCATACTACATGAGTTATTCTCTACCTTCTATTTGAAGTCACAAAATCATAATCTATAAACTGAAATAAGATATCGCTTTAATGTTTAATAGAATCTCCTGGGTCAAGAATTAATACCCACTGGCATCCATGCTTGCTTTAAATTGCCTAGAAAAATCTATGCCAGATCCTCTGGGAACCTAATAAGACTGGGTCTTTAATGCAGATTATGTTTCTTGTGACCTATTTATAAAACATTTCTTAAAAACATTACAGGAATATGATTTTTGAGACATATATAATTAGAAATTAGTTTTCTCAAAGGAACTAAAAAATAGTTTTTGAAATACTACATAATTAGAAATTAGTTACTATCCCAGAATGACAGCCTTCTTGAGCTTTAACATTTCAAATTATAACTTACTTTATAAAACTCATTTAAAATGTATTTTAATTAAAAAAAGATTAGATTTCAATTAATATATATTAACTTTTAATTTGTACCTACTTTTAATGTAACACATTTTTCAGGTTTAAATTTGCTAAAACCAAGGTGATAAATTTATTAATTATTTAGTAGGATAATTTTGTAATTGACAACTGGCCCAAATGATGCAATTTTAGTTAAACCATAATAAATGCTCATATATGCAAATACACTAGAAAACAAATTGCTTTGTTTTGAAAACAATTTGTTTTCCATATTTGATAGAATTAAGACAGCTTAAAACATTTTTATGAAACTCAGTAGTTAAAATAAATATTTAATAATATATATACCACAAGATATCAAGAATTTAGTGCTTAAAAATAAACTTTGTCACATTGTTTTCAGTTAAAAGGAACTGAATTTAGTGGCTTAAAGTAAGAATAATCAAGGTGTAACTTTGAAAACAGAAAATTAAATTCAATAAAACTAGAGAGCTAACAATAAGATGAAAGAGAAGTCTACTATTACTCAGAAGTCTAAAGTTAAGAATTATCGGACCTTTTCAATATGATTAATGATTAATGTTAAGAAACATAACAGTTTGGGGATTAAAAGCTGCAGAATAGTCATGATTTAGTGGCTCAATGTGGAAAAAAATACAGTATATGTGAGCACCATCAGGAGAGAGAGAGAGAGAGAGAGAGAGAGAGAGAGAGAGAGAGAGAGAGAGAGTGTGTGTGTGTGTGTAACTTCAGCTGCTTCAAAACTGCATTGTATAATGAAGAACAAGTATGAAATTAAGAAAAACTATTCTTAAACTAACATGTCATAATTCATCTAAAATGTTTTACCCAGCATTCTTTCTAAAAGTCAACCAAATAATACAACATAAAGACCCAGTGTTCTTTCGTAGTGCAAAAATCTCTTGATTTAAAAGAATTATTGAAGAAAAAAAATGTGTTCAAAAAATGTTTTTAACCCAATGCCAGTTTTCAACAGGTAAAGGAAAAATGAAGTGGCTAATAAATGGGAATTCATAGAATGAACTTATCCTCGAAGAATCATAATCATTCAGGCCTCAAACTATTTTTAAGTCAGAGTAGTAAAGATTATTCTGCCAGAAAAATTTTCCTTCTATAATCAAAGTCACAAATTGATCAGCTATAATTTGAAATTTTTGATTTGTTAACCAAAACTAAAAACTTCTGCCATATCATATATGACACATATCTTAGGGTAAGACAGGTCTTTAATGAAAAATCTTATTTTGATCCAATGTAGAGGCAGCCCATGATGGACTGTTACATATTCTTGATATTTTTCAAAGCTCCCAGTACAAGCAATCACATGATATAGATTGATGTTTTTGATACCAATGTCACATTATAAAGAATAATGCTATTGTCCATTTAAAATACGTTCAATTTCTTCTAGTCTTTTTAAAGTAGCAACTCTCTTCTTCTCAATTTCTTTGATGTCTTTTGTTGTTTTTTGGGGGGTCTCTTTGTCTGCATTTTTTGCTAATTGTTTTTTGGATCTAGATTCAATTGTTTTCATTATCTGTGTTGGTCTGGATTCACTTCTGATTTCTTTTATATTTTCAGCTGGAAGTTTGTCTCCTTCTTCACCTGAAGTCTTATCAGCTGGGAATACTGGCCGTTCTACAAAACCAGATGAGGAAATTTTATCCCTAACTATACTCAAATGGCGTTGAATATATTCTTCATGTGGTGCTAATGCCAATGTTTCAACCAAGCATTTTTCAGCTTTTAATAAATCCTTCTCTTCAAAATAAACAACACAAAGATTGTGTTTTCCTTGCACATTGCTTGGATCCATCTCCAAAATCTTTTCAAAACATTTTTTTTGCTCCAAGTATATCTTTCTTTTGATTCATCAGAATGTCTCCTTTTAAAATGAGACCCTTGATATGATCAGGGTAGTATCTCAGTAACTCTTCTAAAATTGGCAAAGCCTTTAATTCTTTTGCAGTCTGAGAATACAGGAGAGCCAGATTAAACAAAGCACTTCTGAAATCAGCTTGTAATTTTATAGCTTTCTTCATCCAAATCTCTGCCTCAGTGTCCTTTTTGTCATCCATGGCAAGCATTACCAAATTGAAATAGCCATTAGCATCTTGTGGCTCTTCATTTACGTAGTTTAAAAGTCTTTTTCTAGCTTCAGGTCTGAGTTTAACTTCACCTAGGAATCATTTTTTTTAAAAAAGATAATAAAATATCATCATCAAATGAATTGCATCTAAAGAACACAGTCATTTTCAAATATTTAATTAGATTAAAAAAGATAGCACCAAAGCAACTAATTTCTATACCTTAAATAAAAAACTAAAAGCAAAAAATCTCTCTCTTCATTGGAAAGATAAATATGCTTGAAACACTGACATATTTAATGGTAGATCATTTCCTTTCCTTTAAAGTAGTAAGAGTGCTTCAGAAGCCAAAAGGGAAAAAAATCCTTTCAAAGTTAAGAATCTACAAGGAAATATCAAAGGAAGAATACAGAATTAAGAGGACAAAGGTGTATGAATTCCCAAAAAAAGACATCAATCTTGATTTTCTTAAATTATGATTTTATATACTGAACAAGTTACTTAACGTCTCTGGGTTAACTTACTGAATTTTACAAGAATTACTATGATATATATGTAAAAATGCCCAGCAAAAAGTAACTTATTGTTAAAAATGTTTCAGAATTATTAACTCAGTTTTCTGGCATATTATTTCAAAATTTTTAGGAAATTTCAAGGGCAAAAATAAACAATATCTATTAGGCTTTAAAATTAGGATCTGAAAAACAAATACTTACTGAGATAATTTCTATTGCAAATAAGATTTTTTTCAGTTCTACAACTATACACTTTAGGGTGCAATCTTATATTGTATAATGAGCAGCCTTCATGATCATTATTTTACAAACCATTAGTTTTACTAAAAATTATACATTGATGAATATGGAAAATTTGAAAATAAATCACTAGATTTCAGTTACTAATATAGCTATATGAAGTTGGGAGTAGCTTTATTTATAACTTAGTAAATAGAATCTGTTGGTCAAAGTGAGCATATTAAAAATATTATAATTTTATGATTCTTTCCTTTTTGTAAATGTTTTAAGAAAAACATTTAAGAAATAAACAGCAATTACAAATAAAAAGATCTTTCCAACATAAAGTTTAAAGAGATTATAATCATATATTCTGCCTTGAGAGGGACAACAAACATTTCTATACAACATATGGGTAAAAGATAGAAAATTATTGTGATTAATAATTTAGTTTTGCAGGATTGTAGGAAATATAGGAAATTATAATAATACCTCAAAAATAGCAAAACTAGATATATAAAATATAAGTATTTTATCTTGTAAATCAAAGTAAACTCTAATGTTATTTATGTTAAAGAGGTTATATTGTTAGGATCTGTAAACAAGTCAAGATGGCGCCTGGCATTTTGCCAGAGGGAAGTAATGTGAAGTAATGCCAGCGAGCCATTAAGTGTGGAGATTCCTTATTGGTTGACCGCCGTATCTAGTTTATGTTAATTTAGATAAGCTGTGTGTAATGTATATATACCCCTCCTGTCCTACAATAAATGGCTACACTCCTGCTGTAACAATGCACACAAGTTGCTCCTCACCCCCTGGTTATTTTGCTGCAGCCGGACTGCGGCATTATATTATGCTTACATGAATAAATTAACAAACACATTAATTAGATATTGTTTAACACACTGCCTAAAAATTAGTCTTAACACATACTGGAAAATGAATAATTAGTATTCTCATGTCAGTGCATTTTACTTGAAAAAGAGTCTAAAGTAAAATTCAAGTATTTTAAATATTCTTACTATGCCATTTATATACAATTTTGTTATAAACTACCTCTACAAAATGTTTATTATGGGTAATAAAGTTTAAGTTAATGTTTTACTGTATATCAAATTATAATTATAGAAATATTGAGAAAACATACCTGATTCTTGCATTAGTATAGCAGAATTGAATAATGCTAATTTGTGCTTTGGATTTAGTTCTAAAGCATGATTAAAGTTTCTTAGGGCTTCATTTGGTTCTTTAAGTTCAATATATACAATTGCCAGGTTGTACCAAAGATCTACATTATTTCTGTCCAGTTCTAGTGCTTTAAGATATGCTTCCTTTGCTTTGAGAGGTTTATTCATTTTTAAAAGTAATTCTCCCCTATGTAAAAAAATCAAACATGAGGTTTATGTAAAACATTATATGTCAGTTAGTAGACACCATTTATTACAAGTTTGAAGCCTTTCCACATACAGCTTTCATTACTTCTTTTAATTTAGTCTCTTAAAAGTTCTCTTCAAAAACAAAAATAACATTTTGAAGCTGCTCTCAAGTCTGAACTCCATAGTTCGGCAAATTAGGCTGGATATATTTTCAAATATTATTACAGAAAGAAAACATATGCTTGACTTTAGGTTAGATGTGGAGAGGCACTCAAAAAAGGGGAACAGAGAAAATCTATTCTTTGAATATATCTTAAAATGAAACAGACTTGACTACATTAGAAAAATGAGTCTAATCAAGTAATAATAATCAAGTGTGGGAGATCAGTAAATTTTTCAGATAATGAAGAAAGCATTTGAAAAAGAAAAATAAATGTGATTGTAGAAAAAAATAATACAGTTTTCAAATCTATGATACAAATCTCACTATACAAATGAACAGAGCATTTGAAATTTGTAACTCCTTATATTAACTTACTATCCTTAAAAGTACACTATAAAATGAACATTAAAAGAAAAAAGGAATTTCAAAAAAGTTGATCTTGTAGGGTAGAAGGGAAATAGTGCCACCTGCAGATAACTAAGAAACACATCTAGAATTGGGGATCAGTTAGAAAATCATTGCATCAATTTTCTAATCTAGTTTTATTTACTGCTAGAGAACTTAAATTTAGTTTTGCTCAAAAATATTTTTACTAATATTTTCACTGAAACAACTTCTAAGAATTAATCTAAAATGTTATTTTTTAAATGCAGAGATTATTGAATAATTCTTTATGGATGAACACATGACAATGAATACTGAATAAGGCTGAAAAAGAGAACCTCCAATTTAAAAATAAATTATATCTCAAAAAGTTAAATTCTGAATGCACTTTTTCTATAAAAACAGTGGTTAGTTTTCCTAGTCTGGCTGCAAAACAGAGTTTAACAGTCATTTTCCCCAAAGTATACAAATGATAACACCTACATGAGAAAGTACATAAGACTGAACATGTGATGTTAGAAAACTACCAAGGTTTCTTTGTGGTTAAAGAAATCAATAACCAGTTAAATCTCAAAATTTACTTAAGAAAGTTTCTGAGAGTTGAATAACAGAAGGTGCTAATAGAAAATATAAGTTCTAGATATTTTAGATGGGAAAAAAAGAAAAAGATTTCAGTGATGATAAGAAAATGAAACAGAAGAAGCTTTTTCTACCCTTTCCTTCATATAAAACTTAAGTTAGCTATTTCAAAACAAGGGATTCCCTTGTCAATTTCAAATTAATCAAATTTGATTGTCATTCTCAAATAAGCTATAATCTCTCTATGTATTTGGAGTCAAGTAACTAAAAGAAAAACATGCCAAATTTAGTCAAGATGTACATGCAGATACAGCTTCAATCTTCTACATTGATGGCTCTAAAGTGAACTATGATACCTGCTAATGTAGGCCTGTTTGAAGTCTGGTCTCATACTTATTGCTTGTCGATAAAGTTGATCTGCTTCTTCTAACCGGGACTCATTTGCTCAGATAAGGTTGGCCAGATTGATATAAACAATTATGTGGTTAGGAGCAATTCTAGCTGCATACTTTTTACCAGGAATAATCTGTTTAGAAGAAAAGGCATTTTCATTATTTGATATTTCAGTACCAAATAAAGATAAAAAGTAAGTTTTCCTAGGGGCTTATTTAAAGTAATACAGAAAACAGTAACATTATGCTGCCAGTTTTACTAATGTATCAAATTAAATATAAAAATGTGAAAGTGAACATGTGTAATATTCATAAAATGTAAAATTTTGTGGCATTAAAGGACAATTTTTCATTCATGCCAGCTAAATGCAACCATTGATAGCTTTTTATTCATATCTACTTTTTCTAAAGTCAGATAAATCAGATATTTTAGAGGACAAAGATTTCTTAAAAAACTGGCATCAGAACAGGAAAAAACCCAGATCTCCTGTCTCTCAGTCCAACTGTACACTTTGTCATTTTTTTTTGTCAGCAAAATATTTCCCGAGGACAGTTCATTTTATTTCAGAGTTATACTAAAAACTAACTTGTTTGATAAATACATGTTCTAGTCAGTTGATTATTCAGGTTAAATAAAGGTCATTACATATAATATAGATGGATCCAATTTTTTAACGAACACAATAAATTATCTGATTAAAAAACCTATAAGTATAAATTTAACATAATCATTTCAGAATTGAAATAATCCTCAGGATATGTGGTCCAACTTTATTTTTAGAAAACTTATTAAAGTATCCAATCATTAATATTGCTATTTAATGAGAAATCTGCAGCACAAATTGTTTTCTAAACAGATCTTTCATCTTTGATACTATATTGTTATATCTGATGAATTTTCTGCTTGTATCATTCTAACAAGTGATTAAAACAATTTAGCAACAGAGACATTCTATTTTATCACATTTTCATTTTTTGGAAAGGAAAAATGTTGAATTTATTGCTTAAAGTATACAAAATCCTCCTCATATAGATTATAAAAGACTATAAATAGACTATAAAAATAATTAAACATCAAGTTAGCTAGAAAAGTAAATGTAATCATTTATAACACTTTCTATAGAAATAGAAAATTCTGTAAGACACCTTACATTTCATATGAACAAACTGAAGAAAAAGATTTCCCATCCAAATAATACTATTCAACATGGACACAGAGGAGACATGAAACAATAGATTAAATTATGACAACTTACTTGAGGCATTAGTGATTTAGCCATCATGTAAGATTCTTCAGCTTCTCTAGTTCTATTTAAATTTTTGTAAGTTCTTCCAACATTCATGTGGGCTCCAATATCATCTAAAAAGAAAAAAATCATTCATTGAGAGGTATAATAGTATTCAAGGTTACTGAGAAGACATGCTTCTAGAAATAAATTAGGTAAAAAATACAAAAGAGGGAAACAGATCTTGCTTTTTCTCTGCTCTGAACTTTTTTCTTTTTCTTTTTTTTGGTAGTAGGGATTTAACCCAGGGGCACTAACACTGAGCCATATCCTCAGCCCTTTTTATTTTTACTTTTGAGACATGGGGCTTGCTAAATTGCTTAGGGCCTCACTAAGTTGCTGAGGCTGGCTCACACTTATGATCCTCTTGCCTCAGCCTCCTGAGTAGCTGGGATTATAGGCAGAGGATGCTACCATGCCTGGTTCTATGAACTTCTTTTAACATAACTTGGTATAACTTATGATGAATGGTATACTAAAAAATCATGTATAGCAATGTGAATGCAGAAAATGTATTTAACATGAAAAATCTATTTCAATCACTCTCTAAAGGGTTAGGACAACATAGGTCATGATGACATTACCTTACTACATTGTTCACTATATTTTACTATCTTATACTAAAGCTTATTTCTATTTCCTTAATCTCATAGTTTTGGAATTCAATAAAAACATATGGTTCAATTCTGCAAGTGAAAAGGATCATCATGAGTCCTAGAATTAGCTCAAGTGTTATAGCTAACAAATATGTATAAAAGTTAGAGACTAAAAGGATTTTGTGATAAGCTTTTTAAAAATTTGTGTGAATATGACTGTAATGACAGAATAATGGAACACAGGAAAACAGTATTACATAAGATGCTGTGGCCCTTCTCTCTTAAATGATGATACAACACTATATAATTCATTAAAAACTTACAAAAAGATTATGTTAACTTTGGAATGCCAGGAAATTATGCCTCATTTTTCAAAATGGAAAAATAAAATCAATTTTTTTTTTCAGGAAAAGAAAAATATGAGGACTCAATGCATATTAGTTTTAAAAAGATACACTTCCCAGTAAATACTTCAAAGGTTTGGAACAAAGATAAAAGGAAGAGAGATCTTAAATTAGACAATTTTTATTCAACAAGAATATCTAACAGACATGACAAGGTTTCAATTGGTGAATACTACTTGCCTGTGACACCGACGATTTTGCAATTGTGGAATAATTCTCTGACTGCAACTCCCAGGACACATAGGGGCCAAGGCATATCTATTTTGGGTATTCCCCTAGGAGGAGAGCAACAGTCCTAAGATCTTGCTACATTATGCTTCAGGTTGGCAACTGTGTGTACTGTATAAAAAATGGCAGATGTAGTATAAATTTGGTTTGAGAACCGGGGGATAAAGTTGGAGGTAAGGGAGTTTTTCATTTTAGATGTACTGCCCAGTCTTATGGAGTCAGTAGGGTTAAGAAAGCAAAAACAAAACAAAAAAACTTCAGACTAGTCATTGCAATCCTACTTGCAAACTAGAATACCTGTTTTTAAAAAGTTTCAAAGGGAATTCTGCTTTAGAGCCAGGCGTGAAAAATTATCTAATTATCAAGTGTGTATAAAAATACACAGTAGGTAATCTTTGCTTTTATAGAACTGATTTGTTTTTTAATTTTAACATCAATTAAATCCACAGTTTTTGTTATAAAGAAACATGTATAGTAAAAACGAAGGATATATAGAACGTGAAAAAGTTATACAGTAATGAATTTAATCTAACAAAAAGTTAAATGGGAAATGTATAAAAAGAAAAATGTAAATAATGAGGTCAGCAGAGTACTTGTACTAAAATAAGTCTCAACCAGGTTTAGAAAAGAAAGAGGTTATTTACTTAAGATAAAAAAATAAAACAAATTATAACCCACCGGAATTAGGTGGAATACTAAGAAGTTATTGCCATCAATGCAGACTTCAGATATTATAATAAAGTAGCTCCATTTTCTCAAAGAACAAAAGATAGCAATTAGATATCCTTTAGCAATAAAATGGCTACTTAATAAGACTTAAAAAATGACATAATTTGTGAGAAGATTTTATAAGTTATAAAGTTAAAACATCCCAAAGGATTTTGGGAATAGTATTATTTCTAAAGTAAATTTAAATTCAAAAAAAGGCAAGAAGATGAAAAAAATCAAAGATATTTAAATAACTAAGGAGCTATAGAGAAGTCAAAGTACAAATTTGTTTATCTGAGTAAATTATTCAAATCAAGCATAGCATAAGTTAGTCTGCTTTTAATTCAATGTAAATGAGGACATTATAAATCTTAAATATACTCTCAGTCTGTCAATAACTGTTTTTCTAATAAACTCATTTTTTTCAGAACCCTAGTTGGGTAGTATTTCATTCCTTCTTTCTCCTCAAATTTCTAATAACTTATTTTCATCAGGGAAATGAGAACAGAGAGGAATTTATGACTCATCCCATTATCGATGCTCTCAACCAATCTGTGTGAATATACATACTCAGTTTTCCCTTCTATACCTCCTCTCTGATCTAAGACCAACCAATCTACTTACACACTGAATCATGTTCATTTTCTCCATGTGACTCTGCTCATACTATCTTTATACTGCTAAAATCTCTGTTCTTTTATATAGTAAATCTCTTTGAAAGAGTTGTTTGTATAATTATTTGTACTTCTTCATTTCCAAGTGACTCATGGATAGAATTCAGGACATCCAAGAACTTGGAAGAGAATGTAATTACATTTTAATTTTCATTAACATGTATGAGTAAATTAGAATTTCCTTCAATTTGAAACATAGGCAAATCCTAATAAGTAGTAACAATTCCTTGACTTTGTCATTTAGAAACCACAGATTTTTTATATGACATTACAATTGTAGATACTGTGAAATTTAATTTTCATTTACCATTCCTCTTAAATGACAAGTTATTAGAAGCACCATGGGCTTGCATGTGATCTCAGTCATCCTGTCTACATGTGATGTAGAAGGCAAATTATCAGGCAACTGTGTATGCCTGCTAATGCTTTAGCCAAAAGAATGCAATCAAGAATTCTCACACTGATGTCCAAACTATTTTGCTTCCCAGTATTCCCTGTCCACAAAATTGTCAATTAAAAATAAAATTTATAAGCAGATGGAAACTCCTAAAACTCTTTTAAAATTATTCCCATCCTGATGATATCAAAGTTAAGGAACAGGTCCACTATCTTTTCTGATTAAACAGTTTCAAAGATTTTTACTTAGATAAAAATGAAATCAATGCTCTCTCGGCAAAACAATACAAAACAAAACAAAAAAAATTGGAGGATTCTGATGTATCTTAAGGGTAGATTATTCTTGACTTTTAAAAGGATTTACAAGTAACTGTAACTTTATTTACAAAACTGTGAACTGGGATTGTTAAAAATACACTTGCAATTACCAAAACAAGAAAAATAAATTGGTTATCTAACATGACATGCATGTGGTCTGATCAAAGACTATCATGTAATTTATTCCCATTGTATGCAACAAAAGCTTTCACATTTTTTTTAATTGAAAGAGCCTTAGGATGTTATGAATTCCTACTCTGTGTGACTTAATGCTATTTCAGGGCTTAAATGATCATCTCTATACTTGTTACTATTCAGTCATTTGGGACAAAATCTGAGTCATTCTTTTTAGCTCTATCTTGGTTACATTCTCCCAAACTCCAATAACTATTCATAATACAGTGAAATAATGTCACTTCATCTGTCAAAATTTCTATGAACATAGCAAAAAACAAACCAAACCACACAAAGAATAAGAAGCCTCTGAATATCACTTTCAACTTATATTATAAGCTTTTTTATTCATAAATATTTCTAATAAACTTGATTACCTGTCCTCCCAAGTCTATGACTTATTAAAACAGTAATTGTGAAAGTGTGATACTAATGTCATACATAGAGAGGTTCAGCAAGTATATCTAAAAAAACTATAAAGGTGACAACTGATAATGATGGAGAAAATTATTTAAAACTAAGTGCCCATACTTGCAACATTCTGTGATTAAATACACTGTTTACTAGATTAAACTGCACTTATGCACATTTATCAACATACACATTTAGTCTTCAGAACAATGCTGAGACAAAAATTATTATTCCAATTTAAAAATGAGAAAAACTTTGGCTGAAGGGGTCTAAATAAGAGTCTCAAAGTCTGTGTAACCTGACATCAAAATTTTCTCTAAAAACTCCTAGAATGAATCTAAAAGACTTCAAAAGTAATGAATTAAAACAACCACATTTAGTGATTCTTGATTGTGTATAGGATGCTACAAGATAATGTAGGAGTTAAAAAGATAAATCCAATGTTTTACATGCAATTTAATAAATATTTTGAGCAAATTAACATTTCAATAATAAAATATGGCACTACAGAGAATATATTTAAAAAAAGAGTAGTTGTAAGGGATTTTAAATGAGAAATACTTTCTTTAGGTGGAAAGATGGGAAGGTAATTTAGAATAAGAGCCTATTTTTTTGTAGGGTTATAAAAAATGGGTTATAAAAGATCATTAGTACTCATGTCTAGCAGGGATATGCTGGAAAGTAAATGGGAGGAAAGGGAGAAAGGAGAGAAGGTTCAAGAAGAATCTAAACAGATCATTACCCAAAGTACACGTATGAAGACACAAATTGGTGTGAATATACTTTGTATACAAGCAGAGACATGAAAAATTGTGCTCTATATGTGTAATATGAATTGTAATGCATTCCACAGTCATATATAAAATAAAAAAATAAGAAGAATATAAACAGAGCCAAAGTAGAAGAACAGTATGTGTACCCTATATTTCAAGAAAAACTAATCTTGATGAGTTATAGGAGATAAAACTGGAGGGAAAGACCAATTGTTCCATTTCTATAATCTTGTGTTAATTTTTCTCTAATTGAAACTTGGCTTTGTCTTGGAGACAAGGTTACCTTGCTTTTACCTATTCCAAGTGTTGACTGAGTTCTTTTTCTTATCCTTTGTAACACTGGGCCTGGAAGAAGATTAGATGTTCTCCTTGATCCCTGATGCCACTTGCAGACAATTATCACTCCTTTTAAAAATCACTCTTGTCTAAACATCAGGCTATTGAACTCTATTGTACATTATCCCTCAGAGTTGCAGTCACTAGTCCCTGTGTGCATATTATAGTGTACATACTAGATACTGGGTTCCTCTTGCTCCCTCCAACATCATGACAGTCAAAATTCTTAGCCATTTCAAAATCTATACAGATTTAATATTGTGGCCTTGATGCCTTTCTTTCCATGATTTTCACCTCTTTCTACCAGTTTAGGTTGCTCCAACAGACACAATCATACCTCCTAGAAAAAACTGGGGGCAGTACCCAGCACTCTGTACTTCTGTGAGGACACTTAAGGTGGTGGGTTATTTTTGGTTGTTACTCTGAATTGAAAGTAATGGCATTGGTGGGTACGGATCACATTTGGTACATATACTATAATAAAGTTCTACACTGTTGAACATGTCCCTATTGAAAATATTGCTGCTGTAGCTACACTCTGATACTTAGACCATCCATTCTTCAGAACTGTAATCTGCTGATCCTGTAACTATTTCACTACCACTTACCAACTTTCTCATCTACTCTAAACCAATCTAAATTCTGCAACACATCATTATAATCATTCCATTATTCTTTTTTTTTTTTGCTTAGTTATATATGTCTGACAAAATTTTAACTCTTTTGAATCGAATTCTTCATTACCACTGTAGCTAAAAAGTAGTAGGAGAAAAACATGTAACTACACCAACTGGTTTAATTTTAAATTAATACTAATCTAAAGTAGGGTGTCAGAGTTGCCTGGTAATTATACTCTATTTTCCTAATCTACGTAATAGGAAACTATTTTCCTAGTTTCCTTGATCTTTGTTTCTAAGTGTGATTTGTAGACTAACATCAATGGGAACTTATGAGAAATGCAGAATTTTAGGCTCTATCTAACTCTTCATCAGAATATACTTTATAACAAACTCTCTGATTCATACATACATTAAGTTTATGAAGCAAATTCTTGGATCACTATTTCATATCTTTTCCTGTTCTTAAATCCCAAACACTTCTTCCTTTTTATTCTCTACTAATGATTTTACCTTCTATTTCACCGAGAAAACCGAAACAAACAAAAGAAAACTCCAGAAACTTCCTCCTTGTCATCTACTCTCTAGCCTCTTTCCACATCCATATACTGTGCTTTCTGTTACCACATTTACTATCAGTACCAATTTGAATAAATTCCTCATCTTTAGCACCAGATCCTATCTGGATACTGGGTCCCTATTGCTCCTTCCTCTCATCTATTCAATATCATCATCTAGTTATTTGTCTTTCCACGTGGCATTAATACTTTCCCCAACTGTACTGGATTAGCCCCAAAGGTACTTTTTTTCTTCCATTTCCGAATTCTCTCTAATTCTTCTTCTACTCTCTTAAAATCACTTCTACCAAGCTTGTGCATCCTGCACTCCATCAAAAAGCACATTTCACTGTCATCCAACAACTATGTTAACAAAGAAAAAATTCTCAAATATCTAATATAAATGTTTTTCCCCCAAAATGTTGTTTTCCTTCTAAAAAAACCCAAAAAAACAAAAACCATTCATCAGTTTACTAATAATGCTTACCTGGCTGAACATGAGTCACCTGTAGAAAGTATTTCAAAGCTCTCTCAAAGTTCTTTTCATTTTCCAGAGCATGACCCACATTATTCCATAATTTGGCATTATTTTTATTTACCTTAAATACAATTAAAATGAAGTAAATTACATATTAAAAAATGACTCCAAATCACACAGATATTTGAGTGGTGTATTATTAGGAATGGATTGTTTCATAGAGATGTTCCTGGAGATGAAGTCAAATGAAGACTGCTTCACCATATTTACTCTTCTTCCCCTAATGATATACTAAAACCACAAAAGTCTAATTTCACCTATTTTATGTTATTAGAATTGTACTTATAATTTTACATAATCAAAACATAGTGCTGTGTGAAAATTTCTACTCTATTCATATTCCTTCAAGAAAGAAGGTATTAGAATATGAGAATGTTCTTAAAACATTGTATTGATGACTATTTTTATTCTTAACATGTTTAAAGCTATTTAAGTACTCTATTATGGTAAAAGGAACCCTAAGTTCTGAGTCAATGTGTGCTTTTAGAGTTCTCAGATGTGCAAGGTATTCTTGCAGGCAAAGGATGATACCCAACCAAGGAATTATCAATTATGACTATAGGTTTTATTTTTTTTTAATTTTTTTTTAGTTGTAGATTGACACAATACCTTTATTTTATTTACTTTTTAAATGTGGTGCTGAATATCGAACCCAGTGTGTCACACATGCTAGACAAGTGCTCTACCACTGATCTATAACCATGACTATAGGTTTTAACCATTGTTCTGAGAGTGAGAATAAAGAAATTTTCAAAAAATATGGGCTCAAGGTTCACTTGTCTGCAGAGCTCAGGGAGAAGGTGGAATTACTGGAACTACTATTGTGGTCCAGAGGACAGTCATCTGTTATGTACAGTCAGCAATTCCATAAAGCTAGGCAAAAGAGAATAAAGAAATAGACAAAATAAAGTAAGAATTATGAGATTTGAAGATGGGCATTGATAAGGAAGAGCTAAAATAATTCTTTGCTGATAACCTTTATAGAAAACAAATTTGTGGTTTTAAAAGAACTTTTTTTAGAAAACAAATTTGTGGTTTTAAAAGAACTTTTTAAAGATATTTATTGTCCATTCTATAAGAAATGCTTTACCACTACTTTCTATCAGTTCTGATCTTTTCCATATTAGTAACCATTGATTATCTTTTAGATAGCAGGATTCTATTTTTGTTTGTTGTGTTATTTTATTTCATTGAGTCTAAGGCACATCAACTATAGAACTCACCACTATTTAATGAACCATTAAGAAAAAAAAGTCAATAATTAATTTAGAGATAACTTTCAACGTAAGATTTATGCTTGTTCCTGGTATTCAGGTTAGGAAAAAATGTGTACCCTTAGAACCAATGAAATTCAGTACTACTTATCATGTGGAACTCCAACATGTATGTAGCACTGAAAGAAATATTAACATACTCTTTGAATATACAGCCATGTACTATGTAGATAATTTGTTTATGCCATAAATAATATAAAGAACAAATTATTTTCAATAACTTTTTGGTAAATGACTTAATATTGACAGTTAATGTCTGATTAAAATAAAAACAGCTAAGAAATGGCTAAAAAACAAACAAACAAACAAACAAAAAACCTCTCTCTATATATATCACTGATGACATACTTTCCTGTGATTCTGAACCATACTTTACCTTTAAGGCTGACATGAACAATGTATATTCAGACTCCCAATCCCAATTTCTGTGGAGTGTTTTTAAGGCATGAGTAAGTAATACCATGGATAGACACACCCAGGACAGTTTTTTAAATACACTGTTTAAGAGACCAAAAAAAAAATCATATCATCAAAAGCATTTAACTTTATAGGAAAGGTAAACATATGCTAAATGTTCCTAAAGATAATGTTCCTAAAGATAATTCTAACATTCACCCAACTTTGTAGAGAACCAACACAAAAAAAAGTATTATGAATATGAAATTCAGTGTTAAATTACATGACACAGTTGTTCCTGTGCAGGAATAGTTCTACCTACCCAGCTTTCCAGAGGCATTCAAGTCTTTTATATAAAATGTTGTAGTACTTGAATATAACCTATACTTACCTTGTACTTTAAATCATCACTAGATTACTTATAATACCCTATACAAGGTAAATGCTACATAAAGAGTCAAGAAAAAAGTCCCCACATGTCAATAATGATGTGACTTTTATTTTGAAATATATTAAATCTGTGGTTTGTTGAATCTGAAAATGAAAAACCTAGAGATATAGAGGACCAACTTCATACTGACATTTAACTCTTTCAAAAGCTTTTTTCAGAATGACAGTAAATTGATAAATCTAGTTTTAATTGTGACTTTATATATTTAGCATCCTTGGTACCATTACCTACAACTTGAATACTGGCTGTGTTTATAAAGGGTCAATCTTACCTCCTGGCTATATTTAAAGTATGTTTTGCTTAAAAATTATACCATAGGCCATTACAACATTCTTAGAATAATTTTATACTTTAAAATCTGAACTGTCTATTAAAGGGCATAGTAAAATTAACTCCTAATAAAATAGATACAAATTATTTATACAATATACAACTTCAGGCTATTTGAGACTCAATTCCTCATTTATACAAAGATGGTTATACATCATTAATCTCTATGATTCCATTTAGTATTAATGTTATCTGAGTTTGTGTTTTTGTTCCCATACCATGGTTCAATTTCTTGTATTTTGAAAGATTCACTTAACCAGAGTTAAAAAGTATGAATCATTTAGAAAATGGTCATTGGAAGCAGTAAGATGTAAATCTGAACCAAGACTGTTGTTTACTAGCTATGTGATCTTGGATAATTCAAGTAACTTATATAAGCTTCAATTTGCACTTCTGTAAAATAAAGTTAGGAAGTACTAAGATTAAATGAGAAAATAAATCTAAAGGGTAGACTCTTGGAAGATGGTAGGTAATCAAAAATCAGTAATGAGTATACTTGGATATATGGGTAGAAAGTAAGAGAAAAGGTTTGAAAGATGGTGGTGAAAACTGTAGATACGGGTGAAATTACCTATGAAGGATGTGCAGTAAAATGAAAGTGGCTATCACTCTGAAAAATATAAATATTCAAAGAGCACATACAGCAAGGAGTAACTGGATAGAAGTGAATGGATAGTGAAGATAATCAGAAGACCTTTTAGAGAAACCAGGGAAAATTTTTAAAATAAAAATGTTGACTGGATGTAAGTACTTGGAGATAATTTGCTAGAAAAATAATGAAAAGAGAAATCAGAATTTTTTGGGTTAGGTGACTAGAAAATGAAAGTGAGAGAAGTAAGCATTTCTATTTCAAGTTGCAGATCTAAATTTAATATTGTTAACATTAGTGTTTTTAACCATTAACAATTTGCTTGTTTTGACAATTTTAGTGATACATATAGACAATGGGTTAAAACTTATTACAATAATCATTTCTAAGTATACTGTTCCTTAATAGTTTAAGGCAACTAGGAAACTAAGCTTATGATGAAGATAGTGATAGCAAGAAATTATGAATTGCCTATTATATGCAGTTTATATATATTGAGAACTCAATAAGACTCACTTAAGAAGGATGACTATATGTTCATTGCATATGGAAGTGGAAATGGTCATTTGTGACTTCAGTTTCAATAATATCCTTGTTTTCAATTGGGTCTGACTCAAGTTTGTTCTGCCTCAGGCTGTAAAATAAAATTACATAAATATTGGGAAGAAGACAGAGTGAGTAGGTACTGTGGAGCTTTCCTAACTTGAATCATAGACAATGAGAAGAAAACAGTAAGATGAAAAAACCCAAAAGGTTAAAAAAGTATAATTTACAAAACTGAACAAAATACAGATTTAAAATACTTTAATGTCACATTTAATTCTATATTTAGCAAGCATTAAATGAACAAACATTTTAATTTACCTTTTGTTTAAAATTTTCTGCCACCCATGGGCTACCAAAATACAGAATCCCATGCTAGGAACATACAGTACACGCTCAGCAACAACAAATCCAACAGGAAAAAAAAGGTTTGATGCTGGAATAAATGGCAATGCCATTAAACAAAGTGCCTAGAAAGAAAAAGATAGTTTAATTTTATTAAATTAAAAAACTAAACACTCAATACCTAAATCCAAAATTTTATCATTCATTTGGATGAATGCATTTGTGGACCATTTAAAAATGATAATATGAAGAATACTAATTTAAACAGTACGAAGACAATTTAGGGGTGGTATAAACATCAGGATGTATGTAAGCAAGATGCAATGGAAGTCTTAAATTCTGGAACTTATAACTGGAGGATATCTTTGAAAATAATATTCCTAGGTATATTGTTTAGGAATGATTATTTTCTTGAAATTAAAACCTGAACCTTTAATAGCATTTTAAATTTGAAAAGTATATTTAGCTACACTGTTTTTTCACTGTCTTTTTTCTATGAGAAATATACTTGCCTAGTGAAATATATAAAAAAAAAATGATCAATGGTAAATATTTACATCTTTATGTGAAAACTGAATAACTAGGTGTATCCTGTTAATAAAAAAAACTTTTTTGGGGGCTGGGGATGTGGCTCAAGCGGTAGCGCACTCGCCTGGCATGCGTGCAGCCCTGGTTCGATCCTCAGCACCACATACAAAGATGTTGTGCCTGCCGAAAAACTGAAAAAATAAATATTAAAAAATTCTCTCTCACTCTCTCCACTCTCTCTTTAAAAAAAAACTTTTTTGAAAATATTTCTAAAATGACATATTCAACTCATAGTAAGAAAACAAATAAACCAATTAAAAAATGGGCAAAGGAGTTGAATATATTTTTCAAAAGCAAATATTCATATGGTCAGAGATATATGAAAAAATACTCAAAATAAGAAATGCAGATTAAAATCACAATGAGATATCACCTCAGCCTAGTTAGAATGATTGTTATAAAAAAAAGAAAATACACACAGGTAGGGATGGGAAGGGAAACTTTGCATACTGATGGTGGGCATGTAAAATATAACATAGTCATTATGAAAAAGAGTACAGAGATTATTCAAAACATTTAAAATGGAAATATCATATGATCCAGCAATCCCTTTACTGGGTATATATCTAGATGAAATGAAATTATTATGTTGAAGAGACATATACACTCCCATATTCACTGTGGTATTATTTACAATATGCAAGAAATGGAATCACATTCAATCAAATGAATTGAATGGATAAACAGATTTTAAAAATCAGAGTACTTATGTATAATGGGAATATTATTCAGCCTTAAAAAGAAGGAAATCTTGTTATTTCAACATACACCAGCCTGGAGGAGATTATATTAAATGAAATAAAGACAGGCACAGAAAGACAAATGCTTTCACTTATACATGAGATCTAAAAAAATCTCACAGTCAGAAGAGAGTAGAATGATAATTGCTGGGGGAAGAGGAAATGGTGCAGAACACAAAATTTAATTTAATTTACCAGAATAAAAAACTTTTTAAAAATTAAAAAAAAGTTTACACATCTAACTTGTTTTACATATGGCCAAAATAAACTGATAGGAAAATATGTTAAAAAATTTTCAACAAAATTACACAAGTTGATAACATACATGTTTTTGTAACTTTATTACTCTAAGAAACCACATAATACTGGAAACTGAAGACTTTTTATTCTATGCAAGAATTTCTAAAATTATAATACATATACTGAGATAAAATGTCATAAAAATGCTCAGATTTATCGCCCTTGTGAATATGGAATGAAATGTGTTTTTTTTTTAATTATAAAGCCACAAAAATTTGTACAATTGTGAAAAATTAATTAGCAAACTTGTGAAAGGATTTAAGTTTGTCATCAGGACATCTTTCTATGGGCATCTGTTTCTATGTTATTTCCCTGATTTGTTTCACAGTACCTAAATAAATAATAAGTTAATCTCCAGCTTCAGAAGTTTGCATCTTTTCTAATGCAAAGAACTGTCTCTTCCTTATCAAACTTTATTAGTAAAATATAGATGTAGAGATGCATATACTTAGAAAAGAATACTTTCTGCATGAATATTCTTTCATATATTATGACTTCACGTAATATTGAATCTGAGGAAAAGTACCATTCTCAAGCTGCTATGTATCACACTAATTTATGTCTGAAATTTCAGTATTATTAAAATAAAAACATAAAGTATTTAGAGTGCACATAATTTTTCACTTCCTAGATATGCTTGACAAAAATAATTTCCCATTAATTCATGGTTGTTCTAAAGCAATTTCATTTGTAGGAATTAAAAGTGTTAAATTCATTCAGAGATGCATCTTAGACTGATTTATAAGTTACAAAAAAAAAATCTCTCAGGAAAAGTTTATTGGTTCTAGGATAAGAAATGTGTAAATGTTAGTCTAATGACTAAACTTATAAGTTCTATCAAGTTCTATTTAATGCTCTTTTCTAATGTATGCCAATCTAGTTAATTATGAATAATTTTTAATTTTCTTCTAATAACATACACTGTCTTGAAAAGGAAGGACAACAGAAAGAGCTACGAGTTTGAAATCAACCTATCACTTATTTCTTATGTAATAGAAAGTAAACTACTCTATCACCTTGAGACTATTTTTTCATAAGTGAAAAAAGACTAACTACTTAAATTGTTGTGACACACATGATATCTTATTTAATAAGAGTTAACATGGTATCTGTTGTTGAAATTATATCTTTGCTCTATTGTTCCTTTGTAGAGATTTTCAGAAAATACCATTTAAAAAATAGCACATTTAAAGCAGTTATACTTAAGGTCACAACTGTTCTTTTTAAATGTACATAATATATAATTTAGATAAATCTATTTCATTGGCATTATTCTCTTTTTAAAAAAAATAGCATATATTACATATACCATCATTTTATTTGTCAAGCTTTAATTCAATCTCTCCTTTTTGTTTCAATCTTTCTTTTATCAGAACCCCAATTTTGAATAATTCTGACATTTATCTATGCTGTTTGTATTTGAGCAGCTTGAGTAAGTCCCAAAGCTGACTAGATTAACATCCTCATAAATTCATGACCACCAACTTCAAATTGATTTTTTTTTTTTTTTTTCGGTATCAGGGATTGAACCCAGGGCCCTTAACCACTGAGCTACATCCCCAGGCCTTTTTATTTTTTGAGACAGGGTCTTTCTAAATTGCTAAGTTGCTGAGGCCGGATCCTTCTGCCTCAGCCTACTGAGTCACTGAGATTATAGGGTGTGCTACCAGGCCCAGCCTCAAATTGATTCTTAAGACTGCTTAGAATTTCTAGGTTTCTGACAGGTGTTATTCTATTCTCTCTGAATGTTTGAATCTTGATTGCTCTTCTCAATCTTTTGACCCATTTTACTTTCAGCAGGCAACCATACTAATTTACAGAGAGGGGTAAAGCCATAAGAGAAAAGTTCCTTTAATTTCTTGCTATTAAACCTACTAACATCCATATTCATTCCCATTTCCCTTTTTCCTGTGAGTTTCCTCCTTCTATTTCAGGTCAAACTTTTGCTTGGTATTTCCCTGCTTTTCCCTTCTACCATTTGTTTCAACCTTTTCTAATCACCTATATCCTCTGTAGCAAAATTTAAACATGCTCTTTCTTATCCAACCTTAAAAATTTTCTCAGTGACAATATATCTTTTAAGCTCCACCTTTGGAGCCACAGTAACATGTAGCTAGTATAAACTGATTTAATCAACATTTCAACTTTATTTTTAAGCCAACTCATTAGTGATATCTCCTAACTTCTAAAAGATAGCTGAGTACTCAAATGAAAATGTTTCTAAGTATCAACCAATCAAGTTTTTCACCATTATTATTTTTACTTTTGTATTTCCAAATCAAGTCACTCCACAGAAATAAATTTCATTTAATTAACTAATGGATCTATAAGAGGTCAAATCCAAGAGACATCACTTTTCAAACAGAGCTCACTTTTCTATTCAACAGTGTCTGTTAAGAGTTAAACATTCTGTCTTTTCTAATATACTTTCCTACTTTTCTGTTCCCTTGGTCTGTCTCCTATTCAAAATCTGAATATGGGAGTTGCTTAAGATCTAGTTGTAGGCTTCTCTTTTCACTCTACTCAGTCACCTTAACTATTCTAGGGGTGAAATGAGATCAGATACTTTAAGGCATCTATAATGAACATGAATTAACTTTTGTTGTACGCATCTACAATGTTACCAGCTAGCAACTGTTCTTGAACTGAAAAAATCCTTGTTGACAAAGGTTGCTCTATAATCTCTCTAAATGCAATCCTACCTACATTCTGGTTTCAATTAATTACCACTATGCTAATGAATAAAAATTTTATTTTAAACTTTGGCAACTCTTTTTGACATGAAGTACTGTTCAAAATCTATACTAGGATGCTTTAAATAAC
This sequence comes from Callospermophilus lateralis, assembly GCF_048772815.1. Classification (NCBI taxonomy): domain Eukaryota; kingdom Metazoa; phylum Chordata; class Mammalia; order Rodentia; family Sciuridae; genus Callospermophilus; species Callospermophilus lateralis. The sequence goes on from NW_027513736.1 coordinate 870,620, forward strand.
CCTCACATTCAACATGTCCAAGGATGATGTAAACACGATCTCTCCCAAATCTTATATTCTCTCAGCCACTGGCTTCAAATTTCTCTAGAAGACAAGCTCCCTGGAAACGGGACCTTATATTTCCTCTTATTATCATATTCTGTGTATAAAGTGCTGCCTAGTATGCATTTAGTGGCTATAGCCAGAAATGAAATATTTTTGAAGCACTATATTTTCTAATCTGTAGTAAATGCTAAGAAAATGTTATAGATTATTACTGTCTTTAATAATTAAAAGGAAGAGGGAAAATAACTAGAGTGAGGAAGAACTGAGGGCAGAGAGGGAAAATTACAAATAAACAGTTCAGAAAAATGACAACAACAAAACCTTTCCAACTAAACAGGATTCTCTGAAGATAGCAAGAGCTATCTCAGGAAGTAATGAATATTTTGCTAATGAGAACTTAACATATATTTCTCTAGCTGCATATTTCATAGGACACTCTTCTCTATGAGAGGAAAATGAACTTAAAAAAAAGACACATCTTGATTTTAGTTTCCACCTAATTAGGAAAATTACGTGCCTTGCTTTATAATTTTAGGATAAACTAAAATAAGTTTATAAATTAAACGTATTTGTTGACCAAGGAAAGACACTGCTTTAAAAAGATGTCTTTGATGAATTAAAGATAGTGTCAATCAACTGGATGCAACATTGCAGAAAAAGTGAAAGAATTTTCTTACCATTAAAACCGTCTTGGAGGAATCACCAGGATATCGGAGACTGAATATTCCCAAAGCCCCCAGAAAGCAAAAGAAAGCAAAAGTAGCAAGATTTCGAATATCTAGAAATGACTCTATAAGTGGTATTGTTCCCATGGTCCAATCACAGCATAGCTCTGAAGGATTTAATAGAAGCCAAGCATTCACAGGAAGGAGGTAGTTGAAAGTTAGCTGCCTTGTGGGAGTTGGGCTTACAGCAGCTGGGTTATCAAACCTGTATAAAGAATTAAAAAAAATAAAAGCTACTTATAAGAAAACACTTTTTAAACACAAATTTTATTCTACAACATATATAAATAAAATATTGAATATTGCATAAAATCATTACTAAAATTCAAACTATCTGAATTATATAAAATGTCTAGTTGGGAGAAGTGATATTTATGAAGAATTACTTGAAGAATAAGCAGGTAATCTCTTTCTAGTTATTATTAGAATAATTCATACTACAATATGACATTTGGTAGAATTATTTTCACTAAATCTCATTAAATGTTTCCCTACATAAGACATTTATTTTAGAGAGAACTGCTAGTAGTTAGTAAAGCTAAATGCTAATTTTTATTAAAAAAAAATTAAGTTTTCTACACAAAATTTGTTTTTTTTCTTTCATGGACAGAGAAAACTATATTACCTCCTAACTTAACCATCCTTGCTTTGATTATTAGGAAACTAAAAACTAAATTTCTAGTAGAGAGTTGTAATTGTGTAGGTTTATGTAACATTCTAGTTGTGTTCTAACTTTTTTTCCTAGTATATTAATAAAATATATATTAGTTTATTTCTCTGAAAGTTTCTCTGAAAGTTGACACTTTTTTTTTTTTTGGATTTTTTTTTCCTGTGCTGCTAAGGATTGAATCCAGAGCCATGTGCATGTGAGGCAAGGCACTCTTTTAACTAAGCTATTTCCCTAACCCCTTCATCATATGTTAATTATGTATTTTATTAGCATAGACTATTTGATGTAAATTAAATTACTTTAAAATAGTACATTACAAATGAAAAACTTTTGATTTGTATGTTTTTATCTATCTTCCAATTCTTTTGGCAATGTTAAAATATAACAATAAAAACCCAATGTCATTTTTAAATAATTAAAAAAAAACAAACAACATTTACCCCTTAGACTTGATTTTCTTAAAATGTTAAATAACTGAGAAAAAGCACATGTTGAATAATTTTTTTTAAATTTTCATATTTGAAATCTCTATACATATGAAGAATAATAAATTTTGTTAGTACTTTAACTTTCAAAAAATTTGGCATAAATGAATACAAAGCTTTTTTCCTATATTTATTCCTATATTTAGGATAGCTGATATAGAAAAAAAAAGTTAACTTTAAAATAGATCAAATCATATTATAATCAACGCAAAACAAATCATTAAAATCAGTTTCATAGGGTAGTGTAACAGAATCAAATTCATATAAATGCACATGTACATATTTTTAAATGCTTATATTTAGAAAATATATATTTAATGGTACATGTTCCAGACACAAAGAGCCACAAAGACAATATAAACCACATTTCAGACTGTAGAAACAGACACAGAAAACAGTTCATTTAAATTCTCTAAATGGAGTAATAATCAGAATAAAAACATTGAAACTAAGGGCTAAAGGATATATAAAAATATATACCTACAATTTAATCCATTTCCAATACTGTTATACCTGAATGAGTTCAGTTTTATATGGCTTGACTCGAGTTAAAAATTCTGCAAGTTGAAGTCATTCTTCTTTAAATAAAAAATAATACTGAGGTCAATTAATTATGTGAAAACACTATAAAGTTTTGGACTTAGAAAATTATCTGAAAAAAATTTATTCTATTCACTGCCCACAATGCAATGACATGGAAAGTACCCTGGCCTATGTGCTGGAACACCACTGGACTTAGCTTAAGTTCAATCATCATCTTGTACCAACTTAAAGCTCTATCTAGGTATTAAATTTTCACTAGGTAGGTGCAAGAAGATGATGGAACTCAGGCTGAGTCCAGTGGTATATCTGAAGTTGAGAAGATGGAGCTTCAAACACCAGAAGCCTGAGGAGCTCAGGGGTCTATAGTTAGTTGGGTAGAATATCAGAGAGAAGAAAAATGATAAGAAAACTTAAGAGACTGCAGAGCGGCCCCACTATCTTTCAGTATTGAAGAGTTCCTGCTTGAATATAGATGAGAAGAAGTGTCTAAGGTTAGTGCGCTGAATCATGTCTCCCCCAAATGCATGTCGATCTAAAACTGTAGACTATGGCTTTTTTTTGGGGTGTGGAGTTTGCCAAAGTAATTAGTTAAGATGAGGACGTATTAGAGTAGGCCCTAAATCCAATGACCATGACCTTATACAAAAAGGAGAGGATAGATATACATGGGAAAGAAAGCCATGTAAAGACAGAATAGATTAGAGTGATACAGCTACAAAATCAAGGAATGCTGAAGCTTGTCAGCAATCAGCAGAAGGTGGGAGAGAGGCATTAAATATATTCTTCCTCAGTGCCTCCTCAAGAAACCAATTGTGCCAACATCTTAATTTTGGACGTATGGCTTCCTGAACTGTGAGGGAATACATTTCTATTGTTTTAGGCCATTTACTTTGTGACTGTTAAAATGATCTTAGGAAAACTAATGGGAAAGAACATTTTGAAAAAGGATAAAGAAACAGGATGAGAAATGAAAGTCCCATAAAATTATACAGAGGAAGAAATGCCCTCAGCACCCATGTGAAATCTTCGTAATTCAGTCATTGGTATAAGTTAGAAAGATGTTAATGTGCAAATTTAGCTGATTCTAAAGCCTGCTGTGGTCCCACTAAGAGTTTAAAAGTAAGACAAGAAGATAAAACATTTTTTATAACTTACATGTATCCCAGAACAAAGTTCAAAAATATTTATATGGAAATACATGAAGATACAATTAATATATGGCATCTATTCAAAATTTACCAGACATGCAAAGAAGCAAAAAAATAAAAGTCACAATGAGAAGAAAATTTATTCAATACAAATTGATCAAAATGGCATGGATCACAGAAAAAGTATTGAAGGATAATAAAACAAAACAGATTATGTAGACATATGAAAGACATTAAAAAAATTTGAATCAAGACTTCCTTCTAGAGATGAAAACAGTTTCTAAGATGAAAAATAACTAGATGAAATTAACAACAGATACACACACACACACATACACACGCGTGTATGTGTACCTTCCAGCCGTACCCCCCCCACTAACATGACATAATAATAATAAATGTTACAGAAGGCTAAAGATACAGGATGAGAAAGGATTTCTTACTGAAAATGTAAGCCAAAAGATGTAGGGCAATATTTTTAGAATACTGAATGAGAAATAGCAAGTGTAGTATTCTCCACTCAGGCTGGGGTTGTAGCTTAGTGGTAGAGTGCTTGCCTAGCACGTGTGAGGCACCAGTTTCAATTCTCAGCACCACATAAAATTAATGAATAAAGTAAAGGTATTGTGTCCATCTACAACTAAAAAAATAAAAAGATTTTTTAAAAAAGGTAAAATGAATACATCTTTAGATATAAAAGCTAACAGAATTATTGCTGCATACTAAGAAATGTGCAAGTCTTTCATGATAAGGAAAAATGTCACTAACAGAATGCAGAGCCCTGGGAAAAAATAATTTCATGAGTTAATATAAAAGACTTTTACCACTGAAATGCTTAAGGATAAGCATCTAAAGCAAATGTAACAACAATGCATTAAAATGTATGCTCAAGGGAAATATATACAAACAGCACAAAGGGAAAGTTCTAAGGAAGATGGGAAAGTAAAAAGGAAACAAACAGATGAGAAAAAGAGAAAACACTTAAGGTAGAAGATTTACATCCAATGTATCGATAATTATATTAAATATAAATGGACCAAATATTTCATTTTAAACACCTCAGATTATCTAATCAAACAAAAAACAATGATTAAGACCCAATTATATATAACCTACAAGAAATTATTTTAAAATATAAAAGCAGCCAGGATTGGTGGCACAAGCCTGCAATTCCTGACTCAGAAGGCTAAGGCAGGAGAATTGCAAATTTGGGTCCAACCTTAGCAACTCACTAAGTAACTTAGTGAGACCCTGTCTCAAAATAAATGATAAAAAGGGCAGAAGATGTAGATTGCAATAAAGTGTCCCTGGGTTCAAACATCCAAACCCCCCCAAAAAGCAAAACACACACACACACACAAAATATGTGTAGATATAAAACATATGTATACGAGGGGAGGGGGAGATAGATAAAAAGAAAAAAGATGGAAAAATATGTATTATATAACACTAATAAAGGAGAGCTGGCATGACAATTTTTTTTCCTCAGTAGGTAGCTCTACCACTAAGCCACATACATCCTTAGTACTTTTTTTTTTATGTTGAAATAGTTTCTCACTAAATTGCCAAGGCGGGCCTGAAACTTGTCATCCTCCTGCCTGAGTCTCCCAGGTTGCTGCAATTACAGGTGTGTGCCTTTGTGCCCAGCTGGAGTGACAAACTAATATAAGACAGAGTGAATGTTTAGGTAAAGACTATTACTAGCAATGAAGCTCATTTAATAATGATAAAGATATTAACTCATCAAGATGATGTGGAAATCCTAAGCATTTATGCGCTTAAAAACAGAGCTTAAAAAACAGATGAAACAAAATTGAAAAAAACTGCAATAAGACAAATCTACAATTATAGTAGAGATCTCAATATTCTTCTCTCAACAACTGTTAAACAAAAATCACTAAGGATAGAGAAGACTCCACTTTAACCCTAATACTTAACTAATTTGTGGGTCATTATCCTTGATGTGGTGGTTTCTTGGATGTACAAGTATGACAGAACTAATGAATTTGTATATTTTAAACATGATCTGCAGTTTTAAAAATATATAGACTATACCTCAATAAAACTGCTAAAAAAATTCAGTGTAAATCAGACTTTCCCAAACATTTATGATCACTTAAAGTCCAAAGTTAAAAAGGCAAAATGATTAAAAATAAAAAAGAACCAGAATTTCATACCTTGTAAACACTGGAAGTTGGGACTGAATAACCTGGACTCTAATCACAACAAGCAATAACGTACTGAACATCAAGACAATGAGTTTTATTAGTGTCTGCAGCATAGAAAATGGAATGCTACCCTTTCCACGGAGAAACTGTCCAGCAGTACTACATAATAATGGAAAAGTATAGTGAAAAAGAAAAAAAGTTTAAATAATAAGAATATATTATGTTTTAAATAACAGTACTTTGTAAATGCAAGATTAGATAAAAAATTAAGTATAAATATAAAGTCAACATGGAACAATTTGTGGAACTGATAATGAACAAAATTGAGCCCAATACTCTTATCCAATAATAAATTATAAATTATACCATAACAGTATTACTATACTTTACCACTGATTTCTTTATAGAATTTCTTTTGCAAATTTTTGATATCATTATTGGTAAGCAAACTGATTTATGTAATTATATATATAAAAAATAAGGTTATAAAAATCTGATTCAACTAGGATAAAAGATTGCAATAAGAAAGTTTATTTTCCTTACTCCCTGGGCAATAAATACTTCATACACACAACAAATCCCCACAACTGTTATTCCTTGTTCTCTACACAGTGTTGCAACAGCCACTAAAAACACTGTCAGTGCAATTGGAGTCCAAGCTGCAATTTAAGAACAGAACAATAAATAAATAAAAAAAAACTAAATGAAATAATTTTATAATATCATACAAAGATACTTTAAACTTTACTTGTGATTTCATATCAACATTTTTGTTATTTCCTATTGGTTAATACTTCACATTTTAAAATGTATTTAAATCTTGCAATTTTGAAGATTTATCAAGATATGTAATTTTAACTAAAAATTTCTGTGTAGATGAAAATAAGCCAATCAAGTATTAATTTTTAAAACAAAGGAGAATGATAAATTTAGACAAATGTATCAATCTAAAAAACAGACAAGGGTGCCAGCCAAGCCAGACTGGAGGAGGAAGCCGCCCAGCGCCAAGCCAGACAGGAGGAGGAAGCTCGGCCCTGCCCCGTGTACTAGTCCGGAGGAAGCCCATCAACCCTTAAAACACATCAAAGGGGGTGTGGCTACCAGCACAGTTTTGCGACTGCCCAGATACCTGGTTTCCAACTCCTCAACCCTTAGCTACGATAACTCAAAATATTTCCCACAAGCTTTTGGGGGTTGTAGCTATCAACGCAAAACAACAACTGTACAGGCACCTGGTTTCTACCTCAGAGACTCCAGTAGGGAAGATACAGGTGGAAGCTCATTTCCTTTCACACTGGCTATACCCACCACCCTGAATACAGAGGCTCAAGCTAGGAATAGACAACGCCACCTACTGGAAGCAAGGAAAATAGTGTTCTGAGAGACTTTTTTTTCTCTTTCTTTCTCTCTTTGCTTTTCTTCTCTCTCTTCCACAACTTCAACATATGTGAAACCAAGAACTGTGCATGAACAACCGAATTACCAAAGTAATATAATATAGAGGAATTGAATATACACCACCTTCCCCCATTTTTTTTTCTTTATTTCTATCTTACTTTCCTTTTCCTTCTCTCTTATTTCTCTTTTCTTCCTTGTTATTTTTTTTCTTTTTTTAATTCGTATTCTCTCTATCCCACTTTCAATCTCCTAACTTTTGCTCTCTTATACATAGGGTAACTATCTAAATACAGATAGAAGGTTGAGTCTACACATTTTTCCACAAATTACCAGTCTAGTGATTAGAGTTCTCCAAAGGTGCTAAGTTAGTTTAACCTCATACTCTCACTCCTTTCCCTCTAAGTATAACATCCTTTGTCTGAAATTAAGTTTTCTATATGCCACCAGATATGGTATGCCTTTTATGAAACTAATGAATATATTCTTAAGTAATAATTAAAACCAATATCTATAGACTTAGAATCTAACTATAAATGTATTAATAATGAAAACTTGTGCTTAGATAATGCACTGTTGATATTGGGAACTGTTAACAGTTCTCTTTTTCCGCAAAAGAGGGATTTTGGAGCTATACAAGAACAATACAAATATATAAGGGGAAAAACATGAACACAACAGTTAAACAAAGCTAGAAAGAATCATAAGCAGTATGAAAAGACAAGGAAAGAAAGGACCACAAAAAATACAGGTCATTTTGACATTAGATGAGGTAATATCTGCAGCTGATGGAATGTCAGACAAAGAGTTCAGGATATACATGCTTCAGATGATCTGAAGTCTCAAGGAAGACATTATACAGCAAATTCAGACAATGAAAAATCACTTTGACAATGAATTACATAAAAAAATCCAAGAAGCAAAAGATCAACTCTATAGGGAGATACAGGATATAAAAAACAAACAGAAATCCTGGAAATGCAGGAAACAATAAACCAAATTAAAAAGTCAAATGAGACTATTACCAGCAGAGTAGAACACTTAGAAGACAGAACTTCAGACAACGAAGACAAAGTTTTTCAACTTGAAAAGAACATTGGCACCTCAGCCAGAATGTGAAAAAAATCATGAGCAGAACATCCCAAGATTTAGGGGATAACATAAAGAAACCAAACCTAAGAGTGATTGGGATACAAGAGGGTATAGAGGTCCAAACCAAGGGAATGAGCAATCTATTCAATGAAATAATACTAGAAAACTTCCCAGACTTAAAGAATGAAAAAGAAATCCAAATACTAGAAGCCTACAGGACACCGAATGTACAAAATCATAAGAGATCCACACCAAGACACATAATAATGAAGATGCCCTACATACAGAATAAGGAGAGAATCTTAAAAGCCACAAGAGAGAGGAAGCAGATTACATTTAGGGGTAAACCAATCAGGATAACTGCTGATCTTTCAACACAGACTCTGAAAGCTAGAAGATCCTGGAACAACATATTTCAAACGCTGAAAGAAAAAGGGTTCCAACCAAGAATCATGTATCCAGCAAAATTAAGCTTCAGGATTGAAGATAAAACAAAAATCTTCCACGAAAAACAAAAGTTAAAAGAATTTGCAGCTAGACAACCAGTTCTTCAAAACATCCTTGGCACATTCCCTCTAAAATCTGGAACAAGACAGGGATGCCCTCTCTCACCACTTCTGTTCAACATAGTTCTCGAAACAGTGGCCAGAGCAATTAGAAGAAAGAAAACTCAAGACGAAAACTCAGACACAACATATCGAAATCTTTGGGACACTATGAAAGCAGTACTAAGAGGAAAATTCATTTCATAGAGTTCATTCTTTAAAAGAAGGAAAAGCCAACAAATAAATGACCTCACACTACACCTCGAAGCCTTAGAAAAAGAAGAACAAATCAACAGCAAATACAGTAGAAGGCAAGAAATAATTAAAATTAGAGCTGAAATCAATGAAATCGAACCAAAAGAAACAATCAAAAAAATTGACAAAACTAAAAGTTAGTTCTTTGAAAAAATATAAATAACATTGATAGACCACTAGCCACGCTAACAAAGAGAAGAAGAGACAGAACCCAAATTACTAGCTTACGGGATGAAAAAGGCAATATCACAACAGACAATTCAGAAATACAGAAGATAATTAAAAATTATTTTGAAACCCTATACTCTAATAAAATAGAAGATAGTGAAGGCATCGATAAATTCCTTAGGATATATGAAGTACCTAGATTGAGTCAGGATGACATAAACAACCAAAACAGACCAATATCAAGTGAGGAAATAGAAGAAGCCATCAAAAGACTATCAACCAAGAAAAGCCCATTGGATGGATATACAGCAGAGTTTTACAAGAAGTTTAAAGAAGAACTAATACCTTTATTACTCTACAATCTATTTCAGGAGATAGAAAAAGAGGGAGAACTTCCAAATTCATTCTATGAGGCCAATACTACCCTGATTCCCAAACCAGATAAAGACACCTCAAAGAAAGAAAACTACAGACCAATATCCCTAATGAATTTAGATGCAAAAATCCTCAATAAAATTCTGGCAACTCGGATACAAAAACATATCAAAAAGATTGTGCACCATGATCAAGTAGGATTCATCCCTGGGATGCAAGGCTGGTTCAATATACGGAAATCAATAAACGTTATTTACCACATTAAGAGACTTAAAGATAAGAACCATATGATCATCTCGAAAGACGCAGAAAAAGCATTCGACAAAGTACAGCATCCCTTTATGTTCAAAACGCTAGAAAAACTAGGGATAACAGGAACTTACCTCAATACTGTAAAAGCTATATATGCTAAGCCTCAGGCTAGCATCATTCTAAATGGTGAAAAACTGAAGGCATTGCCTCTAAAATCTAGAATAAGACAGGGATGCCCTCTCTCACCACTTCTATTCAATATAGTTCTCGAAATACTGGCCAGAGCAATTAGACAGACAAAAGAAATTAAAGGCGTTAAGATAGGAAAAGAAGAACTTAAATTATCACTATTTGCGGATGATATGATCCTATACCTAGAAGGTCCAAAAGGGTCTACAAAGAAACTACTAGAGCTAATAAATGAATTCAGCAAAGCGGCAGGATATAAAATCAACACGCATAAATCAAAGGCATTCCTGTATATCAGCGACAAAACTTCTGAACTGGAAATGAGGAAAACCACCCCATTCACAATATCCTCAAAAAAATAAAATAAAATAAAATACTTGGGAATCAACCTAACAAAAGAGGTGAAAGATTTATACAATGAAAACTACAGAACCCTAAAGAAAGAAATAGAAGAAGATCTTAGAAGATGGAAAAATATACCCTGTTCATGGATAGGCAGAACTAACATCATCAAAATGGCGATATTACCAAAATTCTCTATAGGTTCAATGCAATGCCAATCAAAATCCCAACAGCATTTCTTGTAGAAATAGATAAAGCAATCATGAAATTCATATGGAAAAATAAAAGACCCAGAATAGCAAAAGCAATTCTAAGCAGAAGTGTGAATCAGGAGGTATAGTGATACCAGATTTCAAACTGTACTACAGAGCAATAGTAACAAAAACAGCATGGTACTGGTACCAAAACAGGCGGGTGGACCAATGGTACAGAACAGAGGACACAGAAACCAATCCACAAAATTACAACTATCTTATATTCGATAAAGGGACTAAAAGCATGCAATGGAGGAAGGATAGCATCTTAAACAAATGGTGCTGGGAAAACTGGAAATCCATATGCAACAAACTGAAACTGAATCCCTTTCTCTCACCATGCACAAAAGTTAACTTAAAATGGATCAAGGAGCTTGATATCAAATCAGAGATTCTGCGTCTGATAGAAGAAAAAGTTGGCTCTGATCTACATATTGTGGGGTCGGGCTCCAAATTCCTTAACAAGACACCCTTAGCACAAGAGTTAATAACAAGAATCAACAAATGGGAGTTGATCAAACTAAAAAGTTTTTTCTCGGCAAGAGAAACAATAAGAGAGGTAAATAGAAAGCCTACATCCTGGGAACAAATCTTTACTCCTCACACTTCAGATAGAGCCCTAATATCCAGAGTATACAAAGAACTCAAAAAATTAGAGAATAAGATAACAAATAACCCAATCAACAAATGGGCCAAGGACCTGAACAGACATTTCTCAGAGGAGGACATACAATCAATCAACAAGTACATAAAAAAATGCTCACCATCTCTAGCAGTCAGACAAATGCAAATCAAAACCACCCTAAGATACCATCTCACTCCAGTAAGATTGGCAGCCATTATGAAGTCAAACAACAACAAGTGCTGGCAAGGATGTGGGGAAAAGTGTACACTTGTACATTGCTGGTGGGACTGCAAATTGGTGCAGCCAATTTGGAAAGCAGTATGGAGATTCCTTGGAAAGCTGGGAATGGAACCACCATTTGACCCAGCTATTGCCCTTCTCGGACTATTCCCTGAAGATCTTAAAAGAGTGTACTATAAGGATACCGCTACATCAATGTTCATAGCAGCACAATTCACAATAGCTAGACTGTGGAACCAACCCAGATGCCCTTCAATAGATGAATGGATTAAAAAACGTGGCATTTATACACAATGGAGTATTACTCAGCACTAAAAAATGACAAAATCATGGAATTTGCAGGGAAATGGATGGCAGTAGAGCAGATTATGCTAAGTGAAGCTAGCCAATCCCTAAAAAACAAATGCCAAATGTCTTCTTTGATATAAGGAGAGCAACTAAAAACAGAGCAGGGAGGAAGAGCATGAGAAAAAGATTAACATTAAACAGGGACAGCAGATGGGGTAGAGAGAGAAGACGGGAGGGGAGGGGAGAGATAGTAGAGGATAGGAAAGATAGCAGAATACAACAGTTACTAGTATGGCAATATGTAAAAACGTGGATTTGTAACCGATGTGATTCAAAAATAAATAAATAAATAAAAATAAAAAACATACAAATTCCTGGGAATTACAATAAAGTATCTATATACTTTTTTATATCTAATAAAAACTTTAAAAACTGTCAGGTCAGTCTCACAAAAAAAGGATTATAAAAATGTAAATGAAGCAGGTTAATAAACATTTAAATCCATACCATTCTTTAAAAATATACAATAGAATATACCTATGTTTTGTTTAAATAGAAAACATACTTCATCTTTAAGTGAATGTGCTATTTAGTAATAATGTGATTAAAGAGCAATGAACTATGAAGGTTAATTCTGTATCAACTATTAACTGCTTTTTGAACAACTTTTCTAAACTTCAGTCTTCTTATATGAAAACATGACATGCCACTATTTTCCAGTTTGAAAGTGTTAGTATGATTGTATAACTTCAGTTTTTACCCATAAAAAACATTAACTCCAGGTATGAACAGGAACATAATTCATGAATCTAATATATTTTCTTTTGGTATAGAACGTAATTCAGAAATATATCTATTTGTGAAATTGTTTTAAGCTTGAATGTACTCTACAGACTACAATTATTCAAAGGGAAAACAACAAAAAACCAAATGAAACCCCCAAAACTGAAGATATTGGCTGGGCATGCCTCTAATCCCAGTGGCTTGGGAGGCAGAGGCAGGAGGATCAAGAGTTCAAAGCAAGGCTCTCAGCAAAAGCAAGGTGCTAAGCAAGCTCAGGGAGACCCTGTCTCTAAATAAACTGCAAAATAGAGCTGGGGATGTGGCTTATTGGTCCAGTGCCCCTGAGCTCAATCCCTGGCACCCTCCTCCCCAAACCAAACCCAAACCAAACCAAACCCTGAAGACACTAAGTATAATATTTATAATACAAGACAAACTCATATTCTCATTAGGCCAAAATCATCAATACCAATGTTACTGATTATATCAAGGTCTAAAGTATAGCGTTACATTCAACTCAAAATTCATAAAGGAAAGAAATCAATAGAAGATTTTTCATAAAAAAGATGAACGTAAAGTTGAATATTGAAGAATATAAATAAAAGAGAAAAACTGGTAAAGAGGATGTATAAATAAAGGAGTAGAAATAAGAATAAGCTTGGCCAATGAGTGATGCAGAGCAGGTAAGACAGAAGGGCTATGTATGTATTAAAAATTTGTGGAAAATAATGGCATTGAAAGTAGGTATTTAAAAATATTAAATAGTTTATACGTAGCTTCAGCTATCCTCTATTAAATTACTCATTTTAAATATCTATTACATTTCCAGGGCATGAGGTAAGAGAAATTACAATCAAAAGTAATGACATGAATAATACATAACACACATATTAACAATATAGTAAACTGTTACAGAGAAAAGAAGAAAGTAAAGAGAAAAAAACAGTAAAGGGAAATAAAAAGGACTGGAAAAGATGAGTAATGCTACTGACAATGTTTGATGAAACATTTGAGCCAAAACCTCAAAAGTAAATGCAAAGGAAAAAAAGAAAAGTAAATGCAAAGGCACGGAGACTGATTTGTGTTTACAAAAAGGGGTTGGACATGAATAATTAGAATTTGAAGTTATTTGAATTACTACAAATTGAAAACCTTTACACAGGTTTAATGTATACTAGACAGAATGCATAATACAAATATGGTAATGAAGCTTTCTGTGGCCTCAGAAGTTAAATTATTTACTGCAGAGTACTAAGTACCAACTAAGGAGTTGAAAGGGTAGAGGTCCAAAGAAGGCTTTAGTATCCTTTCAATTAGAATCTGAAATAATTCATCTACTTGCTCATTTATTTAACAAATATGTACAGAAGATCTACTGCATATGAGGAGCCATTATTCTAGAAAATAGTAAAAATTGGGGGAAAAAGTTACATACTCAGAAGGAGTAGTTTACCATTGTATAGTTAGAGAACAAACAATAACAAGAAAAGTACAGGGCTGGGGATGTGGCTCAGTGGTAGACCATCTGCCTAGCATGTTTGAGGCACTAGGTTGAATTGTCAGCACCACATATAAATAAATAGATAAAAGATTCATCAACAATTAATAAGAATATTAAATTTTTTAAAAAGTACATGTTTTTAGATTAGAAATGGGTATTATGAGGAATACTAATTTTGCTTATTTATTTTCTTAATATAATTTTTTTTTCTGGCAATGGGACTGAATTCAGGTATGCTCTACATCTGAGGTACATCACCAACTCTTTTAAAATCTTTAAAAATTTTATGCCAGGGTCTCTCTAAATTGCCCAGGCTTCAGTCCTTCTGTCTTAGCCTCCCAAGTGGCTAGCATTACAGGTGTGTGTCATCCACCTGGAAGAAAGGCAAAGGTATCGAAAGCAACACAAATTTGTTTTCATTTTGGTCAAATGGGTTATTGAGAAGCCATTTAAATGAGGTAAGGGGTCAGGTTTCAGGGGGCTGAGTCTATCTTTATGATGTCCACTGTCAGCAGGTTGACTGACACCTGGGTAGGCCACACCCAAGGGCACAGTAAGAGAAGGAGACACACACAAGGCACTTCCACGGAAGATTCTATCCTGAACAGGACAAGGGATTATATTACAAAGGAACAGGTGAGCATAGCTTCACCCATGGGAGGCGGTAGCAAGACACACCTATGCATGAGACACCGACCCTCGAACCCAAGAAGGGTGGGGAAAGCTCTGCCACATTTCTGACTGAGCATCTCAGCACCCAGCCGGGGAGTGTGACTCAATTACGTCTAAGGTTGGTCTCCCACATCAACCCCAGGAAAAGATTCAGTAGAGGGAAAGGTGGTTTTCATATTTAAAAAATAAAACTCTCAGGCCTTTGGGGTTATCTTCAATATGTATGCTTGTATGGGTATTACTAGGGACTGCATTTAAAGTAGAATGTAAGAGAAATTTTTAAAAATTTGTCTCCAAGTCTCTCCTTACTCCTTGGAGTGGATCATTATCTGCTTCTTCATTACAGAAATCTGCAGCTACATTGGTTAGTGGGAATTGCAGAGATAAAATCTCAAATAAATAACAGCTGATATCCAGAACTCCAGTTTGGTTATTCTTACATCTGCGACAGAACCAGAATGCTTTTTTCAATATCTATTTTATTATTGCCCTTTCCCATGTCATGAAGTTCTATTTTGTTTTTTGAGCTCATACAGACCTAGGTTAATGTTTTGCTGATCAGTTATATTTTTTTGACTATAGAGTTTTTAAACATTGCAATGGAGATTTCACCTGTAAAAAGTTATAAGGCCTTTACTATTATGTTATATGTTGTATGTATTATATTATGTGTGCACACTTGTGTTTTGTGTTATATGTTTGAATGTACGTATGTCCATATATCATATATGATGAGCGCTCATGAAAAAATAGATCCAAATAATTTTTTTATATTTCACGTGATTTAAATGGTTTAATTTAAATTGGGTAAACAGCTGTTGAGGATTGTTTTAAAATGTGAACTAAAAAGGAGGTTAACAGATCTGTTTGTTTACTTTCACCTTTCCTTTTCATTATATTGTACTTCAGAAATCTTGATGGTGGTAAGGAGTAGATTAAAACAACAACAACAAACAAAAACAAAGCAGGAGGCTTTATACTACAAAGCTATAATCATCAAAGCAGCATGATATTGGCATTAAAAAAGAAACATAGGACAGTGCAGCAGCGAAATAGAGCCCAGAAGTCATGGGTCACTTCTACATCAGTTTACTGATTTTCAGCAAAGGTGCTAAGACGTCACAGTCGAGAAAGAAAAGTCTTCAAAAAGCATGGTGAACAGTGCTAGGAAAACTGGTATACACAAGCAAAAGAATGAAACTAAACTCCTCTCTTTCATCAGTTACAAAAGCCAAATTAAATCAAAATAGATTACATGTAAGACTTGAAATTATGAAACTACCAAAAGAAGACATGGGGAAATGCATTAAGATATTGGAATGGGTAAGGATTTTTTGGACAAGACCCAAAAGCACAGGTAACAAAAGCAAAATAGATAAACATTTGCAAACTACACATTGCAAACTTGACAAGGGATTAATATATTGAATATATAAGGAATTTCTAAATTTAGTCAGAAATAAAAAGGCCCCACTAAAAAACATTTAAGACAGATTTTAAATAAACATTTCTCAGAAGACATACAAATGGATAACAAGCATATGAAAAGATGTTCATCACTAATTGTCACACAAATGCAAATAAAAATCACAATGAAATATCACCTCACTCCAGTAAGAAGAATGGCCTTTATGAAAAACACAAAAGATAATGAGTGCCAGCAAGAAGGTGGAGCAAAGGGAACCTTACACTCTATTGGTAAAAATGTAAATTAGTACAGTCATTATGGAAAATAGTATGGATGGCTCCTCAAAAATTAAAAATAACATTATCAAAAGAAAATAAAATGGAAAAAAAAAGGAACTACCTTATGATCCAGCAATCTAGTACTAGGTATATATCCAAAGAAAATAAAATCAGTAAGTATAAGAAACACGTGTGCTCCCCTGTTTATTCACAAGAGCCAAGAAGTAGAAATAAACTAAGCGCCCATGAACTAAGGAATGGATAAAACATGGTACATATATGCAAAAAAATGGAAATTATTTAGCCATACACAGAATGAAATTCTGTATTTTGTGACAACATGGATGGAAGTTGAGATCATCATGCTAAATGAAATAAGTCAGGCAGAGAAAGACAAGTTTTGCATAGTATCACTCATATCTGGAATATAAAAAAGTTGGTCTCATGGAAATTGAGAGTAGAAATGGTGGTTACTAATGGCTGAGGAGACTCAGGGGAGGTGTAGCAGTTAGATAGACCCAAGAAGTTCTACTGTGTTAAACTGCACAGTAGGGTGCCTACAGATAACAATGTGTATCACATATCTAAACAAGCTAGACAAAAGGATTTTTGTCTAACAAGAAAAGTACAGGGCTGGGGTTGTGGCTCAGCCACAAAGACATGATAAACATTTCCCAATATAGGTATGTTTAACCTAATCACCCAATATATATGTGTACTGAAATAGCACATGGTATTCCATTAATATTTTGAATTTTTTATTATACATCAGTTAAAAACAAATTTAAAGAGGGGAAAAAAAGATAAAAATAAGTAAAACTGAGGATAGATGAGGGATACAACTTGTACACAAAAAAAAAGTGGGGAGGCAAAGTGACCAATTACCCTTAGGTAGTAACTTCCATGTAGTTCCTCTTAAATTCAGAGGGATGGTTGACTAGTCCTTTTCTGTGCTAATTCTTTTTAAGAGACTTTAGGGAATATTTGATAGAACTGTTAGTAATATGTACCAACAGTGGTATGGAGAACCTGGAACTCTCCATCCTGGGTTTTAATTCCTGTCAACTTTTCAAAAATCACAGGATAGAAACACAGCAGTCTTGGCATTTTCTATAGGCCAAGTGGTTGATAACTTTAGGAGAACACGGGGCTTGAACTCACAAGGCAAAATAACTAGAAAAAAATAATAGAATTATGAAGAATAAAAAAATCAGTAAAAGAACTGAGTAAATTATTAGAAAGAACAGCAGGATACATAGTTAGAAAAGTAGGCAAAAGCCTGATCATGGTATTAAAGATCACAGAATATTTTCTATCATTCATGCTTTGTTTTAGAGGCACTTAATAAAACTGTTTTATAATTCCATATTAATTGCTGAACTACCTCTTACTGGATGATGGACTGCATAGGTAAAGTTATTATTAACCACATTTTACAAATGAGAAAACTAAAGCACAAAGGTAATTTGTCCAAGGTAGTAAATAGAGCTAGTAAATAAATGGTGAAACTGGAATTTGAAAACATACTCTCAAGTCCATACTTTTACCACTATGCTATGCTGTCACTCAAGCTATTTCAAGAAGGTATTATACATAGCAGTAAAAGGCAAATCTATTCATATCACATATCTAAAAGTTACTAAGTTGTTTGGCTAAATTGTTTTTTAACCTTATTTTCCAAACACACAAAATTAGGATGCTTATCATGAGTATATTGGGACAATAGTGAGAAAATCCCCTAGGAACTAAGGAAAAAAACTTTAATCAAATAAAGGTTAAGACAACTATATGAAGGGGTTGGGGTTGTGGCTCAGTGGCAGAGCGCTTGCTTGGCATGTGTGAAGCACTGTGTTCAATTCTAAGCACCACATATAAATAAATAAATAAATAAATAAATAAATAAGATAAAGGCCACTGACAACTTAAAAAAAAAAAAACTCTACATGAAGTCCTTTTCGTGTCCTCAGTTTCTGCGCTCTTAAAAAAAAAAATCATTTTTATTGCCTGAACTTTTTTTTCTAATGATGCCAAGCATCATTAAGACTACTGAGCTAATATATACAAAATACATTCCAAAGAAGAACACATGGTAGGGGCTCAATAAATAACTGAAGTATAATCAACACACATAAAAGTCAAACTCTAGCAGGCTTTTAATGTTGCCTAACTGAAGCATTGGTACCTTTTTGTTTTGTTTTGTTCTTAACAAATAACAAAACAATTTGGCCTGATTCTAATTATATCCTAGTTTTATAGGATATAATTTGGTTTTCAATATTAGATAATATAGAACCTAATGGCTCATGATAAAATACAAAATATACATAAATTAAAAAAAATATTTGCAATGTTATATACTTCGTATTTCGATGTGTACTAAGGCAGAACAATACACACGGATAAACCCAATGTGGCAATAATATTTTAGAAGAAGCACTTGCAGTAAATAAAACTTATCTGATACAGTTTTATAGTGACAGAAATAAAAATCAAATGTCAGGCACTTACCTATGGTATTATCTGGTCCTTTTGATTTGGTATATGACAAAAATGCTGCAAGAAAAAAGATAGATGACAGTAGTTCTGCTCTTCCTACGACACCAGTTACCTAAAAAGGGAAAGAGTTGGGTTTGTATTAATGAAATATATCTTGAAAATTTACTGTATATAATAGTAACAAACATTTAAGCTGGAAACTAAAGTCCCATAACACTTCAAAAGCATGTTTCTGTTTTGTAAACATTCTTTGAGTGCCCTCAGATGGTGAATTTATGTATTTTCCATATATGGAAATCAGTGACCCTTTTTAACAGTTCTTTTATGATTATTTTAACTTGCTTTGAAATAATTATAGATTCCCAGAAAGTTGTAAAACTAGTATAGAGATGCTGCATATTTTTACTGATAATATCTTACAAATTTAAGGACAACATTCAGAAAAATTCTCTAAAAAAGCTAAGTACTTTTTATATATTTACTTAAAATATGAACATTTTAAAAGTAAAGGTATCATAAACTTAGTAAGCCATATGTCAATAAATCTGCAAAATAAAAGGACAATAAATTTTCAAAAGACCTTTAAAAAAATGTATATAAAACTCTCAAAGCTTTTCCTTTGGAGCATTCTGAACTCACTATAAAATTTTAAAACAAATCTATCCCTTTTGTAAACATATGGAAAAATTATTTGGCTAGATACCATGTGGTTTAAGAAGTTATATGGGAGAGACATGATCTTCCTTTAAAACACAAATTAACTTTTGCTTCGAAGGAAAACTTGTAACAAAGCAACTGAACATAATATTCTTAGCTCTTGCTGGGAGGCAAATGTGGAATTTTAAAGCAACCAAGAAAAATGAAATAATAGCTTGTGTGTTTCTTGGTAGGAAGGGACTGATGGATAATACTGGCAATAGCAAAGATGGCTCATGATTTTGAAACACATGGCAACAGCAATATAAAGCTCCTGAGTATCATCATTTGTTAGGATGCCTGTTCAGCTACTTTGATGTATTCTCAGCCCTTGAATTTGCCTTACTATTTTCTAACCTTTAAAATACAAAATTGACAAGTTGACAAATTGTATTTAAAATCAATATCGATAGAAAACCATTAGCAAAGAAAAAGAACTATACCTCTACATTACTCAAGTTAAGAGATTAGACATATCATATATTCTTGAATGAATAAATGTTATAGCTCCAAAACTATTCTAAATGTAAAAAGTTGATGCAGTTTGCAGATTTTGTACTTGAGGGAGTTAAGACCTATACTAATTTAACAGTCTATAAATACTTGGATTAAAATCCTGATTAATTTTTTTTCTTGAACATGTGCCACAGTCTGGCTGGGCACAAATCACGAGCCACTCACAGCTTTGTAGATTCAAATAGCAATTCTTTATTCCTGATCTCACACCGGCTGTCTACAAACACGCTCTGGGGAAATCCACGTTCTCTGCCCAAATCCACACCACTTGGGCTTCTGTCTCCCAAATATATTCTGAATCCCCTGAGAACTCAAGGGGAACTCAGGCAGCAGGATACGCCCTATTCTAAATGGGGAACGCCCTAAACTCGGATTATCCTAAACCCAGGAACACCCTAAACACTGATCCGCCCTGGTCCTTGAGCAAGGTCACCTTACATGCAATGTCGCTGCAAAATGTCCTATTTCCATGAGTCCTTCCACTAAAGAAACATGGGGGTATGCTGGCAAGGAAATTGTCATACCTACTTGGCTAATGGCTCCCAGCAAACATGTGATAGTATAATCATGATATGGGATTTGTAGGATAAAATAATTTTTAAAAATCAATTTACAGTTAAATAAAATCAATTTACAGTTTTACTTACTGCTTCTGTGTGTATTGGGTGCACTGCAAAAAGCAGAGCAGCAATCATGCTACTCTGATTATCCAGAAAAAGTTTGCAGACTTTAAGGAATATCACACTGACCACAGCATGAAAAATCATATTTAAGAGATGATACAACATGAGTTTTAGTTCACTGAATAGATAATTTAAGCGAAATGTCAATACGGTTAAGGGTCGGTAAGACTTGTGGCTTCTTTCCTAAAAGGAAAAACAACCATTAATTATTAAAGTTCTTTGATCCTTCAGGTTACAAAACCTAATCATTGCTTGTACTATTAAGGATATTCATATTTGGCTGAGAAATTGTAAAACATATATAGAAGACGGCTTTATATTCTGTTTTTCTATGTCCTTACTCCAAAAAACAAGGTGAATTCCTCCCTTTCATATATTGATTATCAGACTGTGGATTGTTAAAAACATAAATTTTTTAAAAAGGTAGAACAATGGTGGCATTAGTCATATGGGATTCTTTGTAAAGCCTGCATTTCTATTACCAATGCAAAAGGTTATACAACTGCTTGCCAGATCTTCAAAAGGAAATGTAAGATCAGAATGTTTACCAGTTAAGTTTGAATAATGATAATTCAAAAAGATACTTAAGTTATTTTATGAAAAACTTCCATAATGGATAGATATGAGCATATTAAAGTAAAATTATCCAAATATTATGCAGGGAGTAACATTAACAGCAAAACTGGTTTTTTTTGGGAATAGAAGAATAAAAACTTTTGTGGTGAATTTTTGTTGAAAAGAAATCAAGTAATTAGTTTCTCTATAAGGTAGAAGTTACATTCAACAAAAACCACTTTTTATCAAAAGACAAAATCAAAGTAGATTTAAGAATAAAATACACAGTTCAAAAATATATATTATCTACTTACTTGGTTTTAGTTTTACGTAAAGGATATTTACATTTAGCTTCTTTTATTTTTTTTTAAATTAAAGGTGTTTTTTTTTCCATTTGTAGATAGACATAATACCTTTATTTTATTTATTTATTTTTATGTGATGCAGAGGATTGAACCCAGTACCTCACATGTGCTAGGCAAGCACTCTACCACTGAGCTTCAACCCTAGGCCCACTTAGCTTCTTTTCTACATCTGATATTCTGTTTTCTCTGTCACAAAGGTATAGACTCAACCTTACGCTTCCTTACTAAGGAATATCAGTAGATACAAAGAACAAACATTCTCTATTTTGAAATTAGGAACATTTTTAACATCGCTGTATTGATGTATTTAACATCATACATATTCTATGATTTAGAATATTCTTTGTTGCTTAGTTATTCCAGTACATACTTCAAGCTTAACCTGAGGCATCTAAAATTGTAAGGTACTGTGCTGAATTAACAATTTTACTAGAAAGCAGAAAAAGACAACAGAAACCTTCTAAGTACCTATAGTGTTAGTATGACAAATATGTAAAACTTATTTGCCACATGAAAGAAATCAGAAAGCAGAAAGATATACATAAATTAAATTGCAGGAGACATAATTGCTTGGTTAGTTCTATTAGATGTACAGGTAATGATCAACTAAAAGGTTTATAATTGATATAACTAATTATTTAAATAATTCATTAGAAATCTACTAAAGATTCCACTATCACAAATAATAATCTTCTTATTAGACATCAGGTTTTGTGAAAATGCAAAATAGCTAAGGCCACTATGAACAAATCAGGTCATTATTAAATTTAGGTATATTAAAGAAAAACTGAATTACTTTTGATATTTAGTTGACAGCAGAAACAAGCATGAATATAATGAATGAATAAGCTCCCTGTTCCTCAACGTAGAATGGCAAAAAAGTTCTGCAGAGGTTACCATAATAAAAGTTATCTTAATATAAGGTACTTTATTGATCAAATGCCAAAAGAGTATGTGGCTCATTAGCTCAGTGGTTCCAAGCTGTAGCTATACCATAGAACATCCTGGATAACTTACTGAAAAACTACTCAAATCCATACAAAAACAATCACCAAAAGATCACACATGTGTACAAGCAAAAGAAGATAAAAAATACCAATGTATATGTACACATCCAAATCTGAAAAATATCTAAGTAACTACATATAGCCTTGGTAATGATTTTTAAAATATTTTGAACATATTCCAGGATACAATGTTGTGATCCACTGAATTATCAAACGGATCCTACTACATAATCATACAATGGACCCACTAAAGATATAATCCAATCATTAAGAACCATAATGATCTTCCATAGTGATAATCCACAGTGATCCAAAGGTCCCTTATAAGGTAGTAGTTGTATTCATATGGCTCAAGAGATTGCCCTAAGCCCAAAATATGTCTTTAAATGTATCCTGGCAAAAAATTCTTTTTAAGTCTGAACACACACACGTACACAGGCATTACAAGCTATCATTACTTAATATCAATCATTTTAGATATTTGGATGTGCTAATTTCAGGCTTACTGTGAAACCTCATATAACAACTCAATAATCTGTAGAAAAAATTTTCTGTAGTGTCACATTTACCTACAGGATAGGAGAGAATATGTCCATCAAAATAAAGGAATAAATAAAATAAACTATATTCTTTTTTAAAATATTTTTTTAGTTGTAGAAACATCTATTTTATTTATTTACTTTTATGTGGTGCTGAGGATCGAACCCAGTGTTTCATACGTACAAAGCAAGCACTCTACCACTGAGCCATATCCCCAGCCCTCAAACTATATTCTTGATTATAAATAAACTGTTATTCTAGTTTGTTCATCATTCTGTTTGAGTATATTAATGAGTTCTTATAGTCTGCCTACTTCTGGGCACTCTGAACAAAATCAAATTTTCAGTTTGCAATGCTGAAAAAATAAAACCACAAAACAGCATCAACACCATGACACGATAGTTTTTTATGAACTCCTTTATCTGGCCAGCTAAACTTCCAGTTCAAAATCTCAACCACAAAATCTCAACTCAAATCATAAAATATACCAGCACAGGTTGGGGAGATGGATACAAATTTTTAAGAGTCTTTGGGGATAAAGGGCATGGATAGAGGAAAACAAATTCTCGAGAAATAATTTATGACATAATAGGGTCATACTTTCCTCTTAATATCAAAAATATTTTTAAGGAAGGATGGAGGAAAATAAGGTCAGCCTATGTAATAAAAAATTTATTATATGTTTATGACTAAAGTAATGAAGTACCCAGCCCCACCTTTGAGAAGCTTTCAAAGTTGGAGAATGAGAAAAGAGGTTACAAATAATGACTAAGAAACAAATAGAGTATTACATATGTTTCAATAACAATTTATTTAAAGTCTAAATGATACGCATTTTAGATAGATAATTTCATTTATTTTTCTCAAGGTATTTAATAAAACTAATATTAGATCATCTGTAAGATCCCAAGCGGATAAGGGTTTAATCCTGAATAGCCTAACACTGACCTTCATAATAAAGGCAGAGTAAAATATCTTCAGGAAAATGAACACAATTTTAAAGTTCTGAATATAAAATCAAAATATGAGATATGACATAATTTTGTGAAACCGGCAACATATGTACTTATTATTTTTACCCTTATAGTCTAATCTATTTATACTGAAGTTACTATATTTTAAAATGGTTAAATATATCACAATTACAAATCATCTCTTCTGCCTGACTTAACAAGACAGAAAAAAAAGAGACCTACTCAGCCAGAAACAGACTTGTATTTAATGTTCTCCTTAAACATTTGGTTTTCACATACACATATTATATTTTTAAAAAGTAAATGAAGGTATACAGCCAAGAAAAGAATCAAATACCACTGTAATCACATCTTCAACTTCCTGCCCAATTTAATACAAGTACAAATCATGTCTCATATAATAAGTATTTACTTACCTCAGACATAGGAGTTCCCCAGAAATCATTTTGAAATAAAGTTTTTAAAGGTGTAGATGGATGCAGGTCTTTATTATCCAATATTGCTGAAACATCATCAAAAACAAAACCACAGAAGAGGCTGTTCCAATAGCATGCAGTAACCACACCTACTATTAAGGTTACTTCTTTGAGATTAATATCAGCCATCTTTTCCACAAGAACTTTTGGGCAAAAACTGGAAACAACAACAAGAGGGAAAATTAAATAAAACAGGCAACACTTTTTATTTTTTAAGTAAGCACAATTTGGTAGATGGATAATATGTAAGGAGTGTTAATAAAGCATGTTAATCCTTCTAGAGAAAAGCTCAACTCAAATGCCTTTCACCTCTAAGAAGCATAAATTGATTATCTCTTTATATTTCTAACCTAGGGCAAAATTAAATGTTTCTTCAAGAGTGCTTTCATACCCCTAGTATAGTTCTTTATCATACCACTTAATCTTTGATCTGTTTCTAGCTAACTGGATAATGAACTCTATCAATTGTCATAGGTCAAAACACCTGGAAAGCAGATATATGTAAGGTAATTATAAACAACTAGCAATGGATCTTCCAGATGTGCCTAATTTTTGTGGGAAAACAAATACTTGAAAAAACAATGAGCAATTGGTTTTTCCAAAGTGTCAATGAAACTTTCAATTTAGTACTTTGTATCTAAAACCCAATCTAAATCAGAGGTACTGCAACCTAGTTTAGTTGGGCAAAAATCTTGTAAAAATACTTGTCCTGAATGTTCTAAGTCAGTTACATGGTAGTTGGTTAACTACAGTCCTACTATTTCTTCCTGTCTTTCCCCAGATTTATTTACTTATATTATCTGCTTGGCCCTTTGGGCATATGAGATTATGACACAGATCTTTATCACTTTTTTCTTTGTCCCATTATAACAAAAGTTTTTAGTCTGGCGAATAGGTTTCACAGATGACAATTTTTTAAAAATGAACATAAAATACAAGAAAAGATTAATAAAAATAAAATGCTTAGAAAGGATTCAACGAAGGAATAGTTTAGAGAAGAAAGAACTATATTAACTGGATGATACCTGGGGAAAAATCAGCTTCATAATCAAGATAAAGTTGGAAAGTACTCTCAAAAAACAAACAACAATAGGATTATCTGGCCTGTGATGTGTCATTACCATTAATTTAGTGTTACTTCCTGAAGGAGGCAGAATAATGACACTCCAAATTATTCATGTTCCAATCCTCTGAACCTGTGAACCTTTTAGGTGGCAAAAGAGACTTTACAGGTGTTAAAGTCTCACTTAAGGATTTTAAGTTCAAAAGATCATCCATCTGAGTGGTCCCAATATAATGGCAAGAGTCCTTAACAAGTCAAAGAGGGAGATGGACAAGTCAAAAAACAGAGCTCAGAGTAAATGATTTCTGGTTAGGGGCCATAAACCAATGAACGGTCCAGTTCTAGAAAGTGAAAAAGTCAAAACAAACAAAGAAACAACAAAAAGCCCATATTCTTCATTAGAGCCTGTAAAAGGAGAACAACCCTATTGATACCACAATCTTAGTCTACTGAGACCCATTTTGAATATCTCACCTCCAGAAATACAAAATAATAAAATGAGTTTTAATAATCTCTTACATTTTTTGATAATTTTTTTTACAGCAGCAATAGGAAACAAATACACCATCCACAGAGCCAAACCATCTAAAATTTGAGATATATCTTTGGAGTTCTGGCCAGGTCAGAGGAAGAATATGAAATAAAATCAAAACTTCATTCGGCAGTAAAAGTTCTACCTGTATAGGAAGAGTAGGTGCTGATTTAAAATCAGATGTAAACTTTAAAAGGATACATAAACACAAAGAATGTATAATACATGAGAAGGAATTAAAGGATTTTTGTGATCAGATAGTAAGAACTTAGAATGTACTAGACTTAAAAAAAATGCAAAATCCTCTTTGACAAAGTAGAAGGGAAGTCAGCTGTATCCTTTGGGCAAGTACAGTTTTCAACTAAAAGAGAAATTACATAGGGTTCATCTTGAATCCAGAAGTGCTTAACTATGTTTCAAGGTATGGACTTGTACACCACCACTAATCCACACAAAAAAGTTGATGATGCTTTTGTTTGAAGAATGTGGAGAGATTGAAAAAGCATTTGCCTTATCTCCTGTCCGACCCCACACTCAAATGACAGTGAAGATATTTTTAAAAAGGGCAGGTGTAAATATGTAAAGATAAAGACAACTGCAAAGCAAAGTGGGAAAGAATCCAAAATGAATGTGGGAGAAATTGTAACTTGTTTTTAAACATTCCCCAAGGGAACAGGAGAAAAAGGGAGAGAGGTGGTCCTCTTAGTGTATGTTATGTGCTCAGTTGTGAAGTCAATATAGTCCCTAAGAATCATCTGCAAAATAAAGGTTGAGGTGATGGCAAGAGGTTACAAAGGGGATAGAGGAGAGATGTACATGATTCATTGGAGGCCATACTATAACAATGTAATTGACCACTGCTTTTAGTTGTAGGAATTTGTGTTTGTGTTTTTTAACTAGCATATAAGAACACTTGTAAGTGCATGTAGTTTAAATGGATGACTGATTTAAGATTACTTACAAAACTGAAATGTCGTAAGATCCAACTGTAATTAATAATCACTCATGAGATACATAAAAAAAATTCAAAATACAATTTTTCCAACAACAATATATTGGTGCTAATTTTCTGTCAAAATCTAATAGTATAGTGGGGGGAGATGAATCTATAGGAAAATTTTATATGAATTTGGCAATACTTAACACAAAGGATTAAGTCCTCCCAGTTCATTTTTTTCTTTTTGGAAATTGAGTTATTCTCCCAAATTTCATTATTATACCATCACTAACAATAAGAGTAGTCTACTGTGTTTTATTATTATCTTAAACTTTGAAAAACTCTTCTGGCATGTGCTGTGGGCCATGACTATTCACACTGAACCCTATTAATCTTTCTAGTCTACTCATGCCGAAGGAAGACAAGTAGCTTCTTGTTGAAAACTTATTCCTCTCCCTGAAAACAAGGTAAAACAAAGCCTTTGCTATATACAATAGTATACAAAATTTCTAAAGATCATTTATATTTTTGTTAAGTCAGCAAAAAGGAAGTAACATCTAAGGAACATAAGTTGTTTAGAACACAGAATCGGGTTAGCAATTATAAAAGGCAAGGCTTTCTTGTCAAGTGATTTTGGCTAGATAAAACTATTCATAAAAGCCTAGGAAAAAGAGGCAGGTCCAGGCAAGTGTTCCTGTAACAAGGCTATTTACAAAATTGTCACATAAATATATCTGTTGGCAAAAACTGATGCAGAAAAAGTGATGAAAATTAATGGAGAGTTTTAAGCCTTTTCCTATACTGTCCCTGAGTTAAATTTCCTCATTTACAGTTAGATACACATTACAAAGCATAAGAACCTAGACCACAGAAAAATTAATTACTGCTGTATCCCTGTAGTGCAGTGTACGAACTCAAAAATATTAGGATGAGTTAAAGAATTAAACTTAAGATAAGACTTTGCTCTTAGTTGAATGCCATTGAGATTTACAATCTTAGCTTCATTCATTATTAGGAAATTACTGAATTTCTCTGAACCTATTCTCATTTCTAAAAAAATAAGAATAAAACTTACCATTAGACCAGGCAATATGAATTGTTGAGAACATAAATACTAAGGAGAAAGTGAGGGAAGCAGGATAGAAAAGACCAATACAAACAAATCTAATACATGAGTAAAAAGAAAATAAATGAAAATAAAAGCAAAGTGCTGCTGTAAAAATAACAAATTCCTAATATGAAATATGCAGTAGTAAATACATACATGACATTACATGTGATCGATAAATATTGACTTTGATCTCTGCCAAATTACAAAGATACTTATTTAAGTTTCAAGAATTCAATTCAATTTCTTGAGCAAGAAAGTTAAAAAATGAGAGTAATATTTAATAAAGCAGCAAGTCTAAAGAGCAAGTACACAAATATTGCTCTCCAGAATGTCTGAGGAGGCCTCGGTATGTCATTCCTCTAGCCAGAAAGATCTGTACTTAATTACATTTTTTAAGTCACAGCAGAGAAACAACCTTTCTAAGCTTCAACTTCTTCATTTAAATGAAAAGTGAGAACAATGTAAATATTAATTTTACTGGACTGGTTCAAAGAATAAATGATATATTTGACATAATCTTTCATAAAAGTAAATACATAATAATTCCTACAAATCTGATAAATATTTTAAAAATTTATTTCACAAAATTGGTATGTTTTTATTTTTTCCTGAGCTGTTTTTGTTTTACCCAAACACGCGGTTTAGAGACAGTCTATTATCCACTTTTGAAAGGAATATTTACTGTCATTTATAGCATAAAAATGTGCTTTAAAAAACATGGAAAGGGAAAACATTGGTCGACACAGTTAGAAATGCCACTTAGATTTCATGCCTTCAGCTTCCTAAGAAAAGTTGCCTACTTATTATATTACAGATAGTTGAAAGCAGCAAGATGATCAAAATTTGGACAAGTAAGATTGTTAAACACCTGAGAAGGCACTATCATCCTCAAGAACCAAACCAAGAGACAGCAGCAGTACTGGTGAATCTTGGGGGCCTTTCTCTTTCCAGCTCCCACAGTGGCCCAAATAAGTACTGCCTTTCCTTTCTAGAACCTTCACTCGTACTACCTTTTCAGTCTTCATTCCGTGAAGCCCCTCAATCCTTGAAGGCAAAGGTACTCTGGGGGGATAAGACCGGTGGAGTCGAGGATGCAGCGTCCTCTGAATTCTTCACTCGCCCTAAACCATGATCGCTGCGCAGCCCCTACTTCAACGCATCACGGCAAATCCCATATTAAATGAAGCTAAAACTTTTCCCACCCGTTTTCTACAGGAGACACTACCCTGAGCGCCCCTTGCACGTGCTTAAAAAGAAGGTGGTGCCTTCCCACCTCTCCAGAACCGGGTCAGGCCCTTCAGCCCCAAGGGTTGGGGCTTCTCTAAACCGGGATTGCAGCCCTCAACTCCTCCCTAGCCACTGACCCACAACCCGACCTCACCTGGGAGCGGATCCACCAGGGCACAGCTTAGGGAAATCTCAAGAAGAGCGGCCCAGCGATTGACGCCATCGAAGACACAGTCATGTTCTATCTCCTTCAGGCCACCGGCGAGGACACACTTCAGCCACCGCGCCTCCCGGTCTTTCCCTCGTCTCCCCAGTACCGTCGCAGCCTTCCGCATTGCACGCCGGGAACTCCCTATCTTCTCCTCTCAGTGACTTCACTTCCCAGCATGCACTGTCGCAAGGTAGACCTGCACTCTGGAAGCTCGAGTCCTCACTCTGGTCAAATTCCTCGTCCTCAACCCGGAGTCCAGGAGCGGGGCGTGAAGACTAAGCGTAAAGCATCATCCACCATCGTAAAATGTAGGCTCTCCAGGCATCCGGGGCCTTGTTCCGGCCTTGGGTGGGTGGGGACTGGTGTCGCTTAGCCCCCGCCGCCGCATTATCTTGCTCGCGACCAGTTGGCGGGACCTAAAGTCGTCGTGGGACGGCGAAAAGGAGCCATTACGGGCCACGGCGGGGCCCGTCGTGGTGGGTGCGGTGGATGAGGAACTATACCTGGTTGCCAAGCTTGGTCTAGGTGGGTGGAGCCTCTTAAGCGGTAGTCTCTTTGCAAGCGACTTCTTTAGCTTGAGATCCCACGCAATAGCCTGGCCACCACCCTGCCCCTTCTATCCTCTGGTTTGCAATCCAGCCTTCTTGCCTCAGTTCGTTTCTGTGGCACAGCTTCACTCATTTCAGTTGTTTATTTGCGCATTTGAGCACTTTTAAAACCCTCGATTCCTGCTTCTCAGAATCAGGGATCATTTTCATCCTTCCAAACACCATCGGGTGCTCACAAGCTTCGGTGTTGGGGTCGTGGAGAAGAGGACTCAGATTGTTCTGACCTAGATTAGCTTTATCAAAGAAGTTATGTTTCATTTAGCCGGTGCGGAAAGCTATCTTTTTGGTCAAGGCTGCTTTGCATACTTGTATGTTTTACGATGAAAGGGCCTTATAGCTTTTTGCTAAAGCATTGTAGAGTTACATTTATACCGTAAACACAATATTGCCTTTTACCTGGAAGATGCTAATTCGCACCTGTTTTGTTACAGGTAGTGGAGCACAGTAAAAGAATTCAAGATGTCACCTAATATAAACTGGAAAGAAATAATAAAAATTGACCCAGATGACCTGCCTCGTCAAGAAGAATTGGCAGACAATTTATTGATTTCCTTATCCAAGGTGGTTAATAAATAAATGATACAGAGACAATTGTGATAAATTTAAGTTGCCTCTGAAATCATTGAATGCTAAAATTGGAAGAGTTCTTATATTTTGCTTAAAGGTTATAAAATAGTTGCTTTTCTGTTTGCTTAGGTGGAAGTAAGTGACCTAAAAAATGAAAATCAAGAAAATGTGATCCATCTTTTCAGAATTACTCAGTCATTAATGAAGGTTTGTATGCAGTATATTTTAATAGTAACTTTGACTCTTAGATTTCAGTGTCTGTTATTACATAAGGTAATCTCTATGAAATTACTTAGTAATGTCTAGAGCAACACTCAAAAATAAGTTAACAAATGTGAATTGAAAATTTTATATAAAAGAGAATTTTTTACTCTAAATTTCCTAAAAGAATGTGTTAGGGAAATGGAATAGGAATGTTTAAAAATAACATAAGAACATACATCTTGAAGTCCAAATGAGAAATGCAGACATTGAGTGTTGTAGGGATTTGTTGGAAGGAATGGTGATTTATATTGTATCAGAAGATTTGGTAAAATGATGAAGACTGAGGAGTAGTTTTAGATAAGTGAAAGGCAGTGGTAAGATGCTAAGAGGATTCTAAAGCTGGAGGTTATAAGTAAATATTAGAATAGGAAATATGTTTTTATTTGAGGAAACAAGTGCAGGAAGTTTGTAGCAGGTTGTAGAGAAAGCAGATGTTGTATGGACAGGTTGCGATAGGTTATTAAGGGTCTTAAAGGTGTACTGTATGCTACTGGCAAGGAAGGCTTTTAAATCATAATTGACAAGATACAAAAATATGCCTTAGAAAAGAAAAAAATTGGCTGTTATATAGGAGAAAATGAAGGGAATTGGAACTGAACAGCTATAACATCTTGAAGGAGTTCAGACATAAATTTGTGAACTAGAATAGAAACAATTGAATAGACAAAATATTTGTGAAGATATCTCAAAGGAAGAAGTTTCAATCTTGCATTTAAGAGTTGAGGTTAAAAGAAGAATCAAAAACGCTTCAAACTGTTGCAGCTCTATGCATTATAACCTTAGGATAGAAAATCATTCATTTATTCATTCAAATAACATTTATTGACTGTTCCCATGTGCCAGCCATTGCAGGCACTAAGGATTAGAACAGCAAATAAAACAATTTTTATTTTTAACACATTTTAGTATAAAAGTATATTCAAGTAACTTTATTTTTTTTAATATTTAGATGAAAGCTCAAGAAGTAGAGTTAGCTTTGGAAGAAGTTGAAAAAGCTGGAGAAGAACAAGCAAAATTTGGTAAGTGTCTTGAGAAAAACTTTATTGTGTTAACCATTCTATTTATTTGTTGAATAGTAGAAAATCAAATTTAATATATTCTAGGAAATAAATAAATTAAATTTGTTTTGAAGACATTTCTAGATCTATTTTGTGGATATGGTATATAATGGTTACTTTTACATAATCTTGTTATAATGTAATATTTTTAAATAATCTTATTGTTTTATTGAAATGCATTTCAAAATTTGTTTTGAGGTAAATCTAACCAGTTGAACCATTTGCCTTTTTTTTTTAATAGAAAATCAATTAAAAACGAAAGTAATGAAACTGGAAAATGAACTGGAGGTAAGTCCTTTTTTATTTCCTAAGGAGTAGTTGTCATTAACTGTATTATTTCAATATTTTTTGATTATTATTTCTTAAGAAAAATCAAGAAGTTGACATTGTACTCAGTTGTTTGTTCAGTGTAATAAATACTTATGTGTTGTGAATTAAATACCCAATTATGATAATATAAATATACTTAAGAGCTAGATGGAGCTTCTAGTTTATAGAATACTCCAGAAGATTACTAGTAATTGAAATAAAGGGGAGGATGTGAAGGTTTGAGGAACAGTGACAAAAGGATATGGTAGAAGTCACTTTTGACAAAGCTAAGTGCTAAAATATGAACATATTGTTGAAGAACTAAATATGTTAAGGTTTCTGAGAAGGTACAAAGGACTGACTTGGAAAGGAGGAAGACCCTCTTCCTTTGTATTAGGAGGGAAGGAAGAGTGAATGTACACAGAAGGTCTTATGTTTGTAGGTTTATTTAGAAGTTGAGAGATTGTAGATGAGATTGTAGATGAGAAGACAAGAGATAGGAAAGGGGAAGTAAATTCAAGGGATTATAGTATAGAGTCCTTTGAGGTCAAAGGACAGGTCTGTTGGGGATAATTGAGAAAATGTTCCTGCTTAGACAAGGATTTGTTGTAGGTATGGCAGACTGAATTCAAGAAACAAGTTTAAAAAAAAGAAAAGACTGGTCGAAGTTATGTGAATATGTAAATTGCTTAGGTCAGCTTTTGATGGGGAGTATGAGTTAACTCATACATAAAATTCCAGTGAATTTTAAGGATCAACTGGGAACTTGATGGTTTGCTGCTATTGTGAGTATGTAGAGATGGAATAGTATCTTGTGACATCTAAAGCAGCTGGAGTTTTTACAGGATGGTGGAGGAATGTTAGGGATGATAACATGGAAATTAGTTGCAGGATAGAATAAATTTAGGAAAATACCAACATCTGTTCTTGAAAGAAAGAGCAACTTCCTGTGAGAAGAGTTCCAACGAAATTAATATCCTAAGAGAAGCAAATCACAGAAGATAAAAAGGTGGAAAAGAGGATTCTGTAAAGAAACAGAAGATGTAAAATATTAATTTTTCTTGAGTGAAACCTTAGTGGAAAACTTTTTGAGGGAGAGGAAGAAAGAAAATTTGGTGATGGGAGAGAGATGGCAAAAGTGTATGTTGAAGATGCAAAAATGGGACAGGCTAGATAACCAGTGATTTTGATGTTTTGGGCCAAGACCTAAAATTAATAGAAATATCAGTCAAACTAGATTTGGTTTACTGCAGGTTTTTAAAGCTAACCTAAATCTGGTTGTCCAGTACGTTAGGATATAGCACTTGTATGTATTTACATTTATGTTTGTTAAACTTAAAATTAAAAATTCATTTCTTTAGTTGTGCACAGCTGAATTTCAAATGCTCACTAGCCAAATGTAGGTAGAGACTGCTGAACTAGACAGTGCAGATAACAGTTCTGATCTAAATACTCCAGGTATGAGAGAGGGGGCAAGTCAGGAGCACTAAGATGTGCAGGAGGATCGGAGCCTGGTTTCAGACCTCTAAGGCTTAGAAGATGTCTTGATAATTCATTGCCTACGTTCTATGCCTTTGTAATTTAGTCTGGTGCCTGTGCTTTAGTAGCTGTAACAGACTCTAAGTAATTAAATTAAGAGTCCTTTCTCAGTGGCTTAGTGGTTCAGGATGTGCTTAAAGTGTTGTCTGCCCATGAACCACAGAGTAAATAAGTTAGTGACTTTAAAAAATGGTCCTCAAGACCTAGGAATTAAATAAGAGACACTGCGCCTATTAGAAAAAAAAGTAGGCCCGTATCGCCATCATGTTGGATTAGGCCCCAACTTTCTTAATAAGACTCCTGTAGAGCAAGAATTAAAATTAAGAATAAATGGGATTAAAAAAAAAGAATTAATGGGATGGATTCAGAATAAAAAACTTTTTTTCAGCAAAAGAAACAGTCAGTGAGGTGAATAAAGAGCCTACATCTTGGGAGCAAATTTTTACCATTCACATATCAGATAGTGCACTAATCTCTAGGGAATATAAAGAACTCAAAAAGCTAACACCAAAAAAAAAAAAAACAAATAGCCCAATCAGTAAGTGGGCTAAGGAACTGAACAGACACCTCTCAGAAGGAGATATACAATCAATCAAAAATATATGAAAAAATGTTCAATATCTCCAACAATTAGAGAAATGCAAATCAAAACTACTCTTAAGATTTCATCTTACTCCTGTCAGAATGGCAGCTATTATGAAGTTAAACAACAATAAGTGTTGGCGAGGATGAAGGGGAAAAGGCACACTCATACATTGCTGGTGGGAGTGCAAATTGGTAAAACCAATATGGAAAGCAGTATGGAGATTCCTTGGAAAGCTGGGAATGGAACCGCCATTTGACTCAGCTATCCCACTCCTCAGTCTATACCCAAAGGACTTAAAAACAGCATACTGTAGGAACACAGCCACATCAATGTTTATAGCAGCATAATTCACAATAACTAAACTGTGGAACCAACCTAGATGCCCTTCAGTAGATGAATGGATAAAGAAAATGTGGTACATATACACAATGGTATATTACTCAGCAATAAAAGAGAATAAAATCCTGGCATTTTCAGGTAAATGGATGGAGTTGGAGAATATAATGCTAAGTGAAGTAAGCTAATCCCCAAAAAAACAAATGCCAAATGTTTTCTCTGATATAAGGAGGCTGATTTACAATGGGGTTGGGAGCAAGAGCATGAGAGTATTAGAAGAACTCTAGATAGGGCAAAGAGGTAGGAGGGGGAATTGGGGTAAAAGAGATGGTGGCATGAGATGGATATCATTACCCTAAGTACATGCATGAAGACATGAATGGTATGAATATACTTTGTATACAACCAGAGATATGAAAAATTGTGCTCTATATATATAATATGAATTGCAATGCATTCTGCTCTCATATATATAACAAATTAGAATAAAAAATTTTTAAAAATACAATAAAAAATTATTCTTTAAGTAATGTTATTCTAAATGTATGGTACTGAAGCATAATGGAAATTGTAAATCAGGATAATTATTTCCTTGTTGATGGACTTGAACACCCAAATATAATGCAATTAATTTAAGCATTTGGTTTATTACTTTAAGATGGCTCAGCAGTCTGCAGGTAGACGGGACACTCGATTTTTACGTGATGAAATTCGGCAACTTGAAAAACAATTGGAACAAAAAGATAGGGAATTGGAGGACATGGAAAAGGAATTGGAAAAAGAGAAGAAAGTTAATGAACAAGTAAGGCATGTTTTTTTCAATGAATCTTAACTGTTCAAGTTAAGATGTCTGTAGAACATCTGGTTTTGCTTTTTAAAAATATTGATAATATTGTCTCTAAGGTTTTATATCATTATTCATTTTGTCATTGTATCTTTAACATGTAATGGAAGCTGGGTGCAGTAATACATCCCTGTTATCCAAGAGCCTTCAGAAGCCGAGGCAAGATAACTGTAAATTTGAGGCCAGCCTCAGCAACTTAACAAGACACTGGCTCAAAAATAAATAAACAAACAAACAAATAAATAGGTCTGGTCATGTAGCCCAGTGGTCAAGTGCTCCTGGATTAAATCCCCAGTACCAAAAGAAAAAAAAAAAGTGTGTGTATATGTATACATACACATACACACCAGGCACTTTAGTGACTTTGAGGATTAATTCTTTATATTTGGAGGCACATATTTCTGAGGACATTAGAATTATATTTATGAAATGGATGCTTTGATCTTGAAGTTTTGTGTGAAAAATTAATAGGCACTGGGTTTCTTTGGCAGTTTCTACTTTGCCCTTAACCATTCATTCAGTTTTATTAAGTATTTACAGCATAGCAAAGACTGCTAATTACTCGAGTCCAGTGAGTTTCTATTATCTAACTCTCAAAGATTTTCACAATCAATAATAAAAATACCATAGGGAAATATATAAAGTTAAAAAAAATACTCTGGGATACTCTCTGGAGGGATTTGTCACTCAGTGTTGAGATTTGGGAAGTGATATGAGACCTGAAGTAGGAATTAATGTAGCAACAGGAATAAGCATTCTGGGGTAGAAAATACAGCATTTTTTGAGATCTAGATATAAGGTATGTAGTATGTTCTGGAACTACTATTGTTCATTTTTGCTTGAATATAGATAAAACAGTGCCATGTACTTTATATACATCAATTCATTAATTATGAATTATTATGTTAATTCATATATATTATGCATTATTCATTAATTCATTATTCTTCATTTGAAAATTTATCTCGTATGATGTCATTTCTACCACGTTACCAATAAAGAAATTAAGAGATACATAAAGGTTAAGTAATTGCCCATGGTTACAGAGCCAATAAATGATAAAGCCAGGATTTGAATCTAGACAGTCCTACTCAAGTGTCTGTGCTTTTGTCCACTGTATTTTCCGACCTTCCTAATTTTAATACTCAAGAGTCCTCTGAAGAAGTAAGGGCCAGTTCCTAAGGAATTTGTTTATCTTTTCTAAAAGTACTCGAAGGAAAATTTTTGAACACGATATCAAGATCAGGTCTATATTTTTAAAGTTTACTCTGCTTTGTGGAGAGTAAATTGAAGACTACCAAAACTAGTAAGGAGACATTTGTGTTAATTCAGGCAGATGCTAATTATGGCTTAATTAAGGTAATGGCTGATGGGATTAAGATGCATAGACATATTTGAGAGAAGTAGATGTATTTGCACATGGTGAATGATGGTGGGAGAAGACAGATAAATGGGACAGTCTGCCTGTTTTTATGTGTTAGGCTACTGGATAGGTAGGTAGATAGTTCCTTTTACTAAGAAGAGACACAAAAGGAGTTTAGAGATTTTTTTTCTACTGGAGATTGACCCTAGGGATACTTTTCCAATGAACTACATCCCAAACCCTTTTTATTTTTTTGTTTTCAGACAGTATCTCACTAAGTCACTGAGGCTGACCTGTAACATTTGATTCTCTTGCCTCAGCCTCTCAAGTAATCCCTCTGTGGGATTGCAAGTGTACATCACTTGCCTGGCCAAGATTATTATTTTAGTTTTATATGTATTAAGTTTGAGTTCATATTCAAAAAGGATACTTGTGGATCTGGAATTCATAAAAGACATTTGGCAGATGATGAGGATTTATTTTCATCAGTACAGATACTAACAAAGCCAGAAAAGTGATTATAGAATGGATTTCAGAAATGCCTAATAAAGCAATGAAAGAGGAATAGATACTTTGAAGGAAATCCCATTAAGAGTGTGACATTTGAGAGGCTGAGGGGGAAAAAACATCAGTAACATTAATACTTTATTATTAAGTTCTTGACTTCTCTCTTGTTAAAATTTTCCAATTCAGAATACAATAGTTTATTTCTTAATTTTCAGATGAAAATAAAAGGATAATAATAACAGGCAAACTTCTAAGATCTGAATTGTACTTTGCATTTTATTATGAACTTTCTTTAAATTTTTTATTTTGAAAAATGTCAGACCTTCATGAAGATTGTAAGAAAAACAATAAACATCCATAGTCCCCACATATAGATTCACCGGTTGATAACTCTGAACATTAGCTTTATCTTTCTTTCATTGTCTTTATACACACAGAAATACTTCTCTTTCACTGCCTTTTTTTTCTACTGAGCTATATGAGAGTTAATTGTAGAAACTTCACACTTAAAACATTTCAGCATGTCTCTGTTAAAAAGGATATTCTGCATAACCACAGTATAATTATCATACTTGGGAAATTTAATATTGATTCTGTATTATAATTTAGTACATAATCAAATTTCCTCTTTTGACCAATAATATCTCTCTCATAGCACCCCCGCCTACCTGTCAGTATCCAAGGTTCCATTAAGTTTCACACACTGCATTTGATTATTTATTGTAGATTTTCAAATGTGGTTGTACAACGTTATCATTCTGTCTTCTCAAGAAGGAGAAAATAGAAAAGTAAAGTATCAGATTGTTTATTGAAGAGTAGGTGATAAAAATTATCATGGCAATTATAATAATATTTGCTTATTTGAGAAAACAAAACAGTCAAAAGTAAAATCATTTGGATGTGAAGAAGAAAACTCTATAGATATATACATATTATTTTAAAATTCTATTTACTGAGTATTATATTAAGGGACTTTATCTTATTTAGTTTTATGTCAGCATATGAAATGAAAAAAACTGATTTTAAGAGGTTAAATGCCTTGTGTACATTTTATTGGAAATCTATGGGCAAGAGATATTAGCCTAGGCCAGTCTAATATCAGGTTGCTTCATTTAACTATTAATGCATTGACATATATTTCTAAGTAATTAGAAGCAAAGAGTTTTCTAGCTATGAATGACATGAAGAATAGTAAAATATAATGATCTTTGGCAGAAAACTACTAATTTTATTAGAGATTTTTTGGGAATGGGGAAGAAAAAAGGAGAATAATTGTTTAAAATTTTTAATTTATTTACTAATTTATATTTTTTTGTTTGTTCTGGTTAGTTTTTAAGTTTGCATGGGTTTTTTAAAAATCTTTTAACCTGAGTCTTCCTTGTCCTTTCTAATCCTTAGTTTGAATAGATTTTTGTCTTATTTGTGTTAGGTTGATTTGAAGTCCTTATAGTTAATTGTTTTTTTTACTTTATTTGAAAGGATTTAGAATTTAGATTGACAAACCAAAAAAACTTGTTTTTGTATTAAATTGCTGTTGAATTTTATCATATTTATTTTTTTTTACCATTTTAGTTGGCTCTTCGAAATGAGGAGGCAGAAAATGAAAACAGCAAATTAAGAAGAGAGGTTGGTAAAAAATTTTAGTTGTGATGGTTCAATAAAGATACTTGTTAAAAAAAAGTTTACATAAATTTATATTGTAAACAGAAATGGAATCTTCCAAGTAACTTATGCTTTTAAATTGGTTGATCTTATGATACCATTTTGTGTCAAGGAACTAGAAGATAAATCAAAATGTCAGGTCTTTCATCTCTTAGATCTGTGTTGAAAATCCTGCTTTCTATTCAATAATCCATTCTTTGCTAATTTGCTAATTGAATATAGGAGTGGATTTCTGTTCTTATTGCTCTTATTTTATTCAGCATTTTTTAATAATTTTTGTTCTCACAAAGTTTTGTAAATTCTAATTATTATTTGGTTCTTCGGAGCCAAATAATGTTTGTATATTGCTTATTCTTAATGTAGTAGCATAATCAAAATATTTCATTTCATTTGATAGTTAATATTCTTACTTTCTTTGATTATCCAAAATAATGTACTCAAATCTCCTAAAGTTTCTTTATTTTTGCTTTCTTTAATTTCTGTCTATTATTTTTAATTATATATTGCCTTTCTCATTCCTAATTACCTTTTTTCTGTCCTTTTCTGGAGAACAAACGTCTAAAGAAAAAGGTGAGGCTTTAAGGGTGGTAAAACCTTGGAAATTTAAAGATATGTTCTGAGAGCAATATTTAGAGGATATAGTTTTGTTGTTTCGGATAATTTCTTAAAGGACTGTTGTTTTTGATCTACCTTCAGAATGAACAGCTTCGTCAGGATTTTATTGACTACCAGAAACAAATAGATTCACAAAAAGAATCACTTTTATCAAGAAGAGGAGAAGACAGTGACTATCGATCACAGTTGTCTAAAAAGAACTATGAACTTGTCCAATATCTGGATGAAATTCAGGTAAAATGAATAAAGTCAATTTAAAGCAATTATTCTTATAAACTTTAGTTTCACTATAATGAAATCTAGTATTTAGCCCTCCATGTAATTCTTCATTATAAATTGGCCATCATGTACTTATAAATCATGAAATAAATTGCATCTTTGAAGTTCCAATTCTTCATTCATTCTTTTTGTATAAGCCTATCTTCTATTTTGGGAACAATTGAAATCCTGTGTACAATATTCTTGATGTTTAATGTAATTTAATTGATTAATGTCAATTTATCCTAAAGGTACATAAAGAATTTTCTTTTGTGCAGTGCGTTATTAATGTCTCCATTTAATTTTAACTTAGATTAAGTTTGACTTTATTTAAAACTTTTTTGAAAATTATAGTGTCTCTTAGGGCAGGGGGTTTAGCTCAGTGGTAGAGCACTTACTCAGCATGTGCAAGATCCTAGGTTCGATCCCCAGTACTGCCAAAAAATAAAAATAAAATCATAATCATAAACTCATAATAAAATCATAAACTTTTTTAGACTTTAACAGAAGCTAATGAGAAAATTGAAGTTCAGAATCAAGAAATGAGAAAAAACCTAGAAGAGTCTGTACAGGAAATGGAAAAGATGACCGATGAATATAACAGAATGAAAGCTATTGTTCATCAGACTGATAATATAATGGACCAGTTAAAAAAAGAAAATGATCATTATAGACTTCAAGTAAGAATTATTGTCAAGATAGTTTATTTAAAACTTCATGTTGTTTCATTACTGTTTATTGGAAGCACTTTAACTTTCTAGGATGTGAATTTTGTCTCTCTTCTTAATATTGTAATATGTTGTCCTCATGATATTCTTGTCCATATGTGTTTTGAATTTCCCTCACAAACATCTTGTAATTCTTGCCATCTAGGAATATGTAAGTGACATTTTAATAAACATATAGATGGAAGTCCTGTTTATGCATTTTAGACCTTAATAGGTAATTTTCCCTTGATACTTTTGAAAGTCATATCATTTAGCTTTAGATCTTAAAATGAATATAATATAAATATATATAAATGTATTAGAAATCAATACATTGTTTACTATTTATATGGGCATAAACTTATTAAAAAAAGTAGAATAATGTTTAAAAAATACAATTCTCTAGTAATTAAAGAAAATTGTGCAACTATAGGTTGAGTATTCCTTATCTGAAATGGTTGTTAACAGAAGTGTTTCAGATTTTGAATTTTTTCAGATTTTGAAATATATGTATATGTGTAAAGAGAAACCTTGGAGACAAGATCCACATATAAATATTAAGTTTATTTATGTTTCATACCCCAAAAATGTTAGGCAATATTTTTAGTGTACTTGCCTTTCAATTGACATATATCACATGAGGTTCAGCATGAATTTTCCAGTTGTGGCATTCCATCATTGCCAAAAAGTGTATAATTTTGGAGCCTTTTAAATTTCAGAATTTTGGATTAGTATTGCTCAACCTGTATAAAGATACAGAAACCATCATATGTTACGGGCTACTCTAGTAATAGATTATGTAATGTGGTACATCTGAGTATATGTAAATATTCATATGTAATAAATATATTTATGTTACAACAATTAGTACCATTTCTTGAAATAATTATTACCTTTTAGGTGAAGGAACTTACAGATCTTCTGAAAGCAAAAAAATGAAGAAGATGATCCAATCATGGTAGCTGTCAATGCAAAAGTAGAAGAATGGAAGGTGCTTTTCTCAACTTATATAATAGCATTTTCATTTTCTATTTTAGGTTTTAAATTTAAGTTTTATTTTTGTATAAAGGACTTATAAGTTAATAAAATTTTCAAGTTTTTTACTTATTTATTTTTTAATTGATGGTGTTATAAGTCTCAGAAAAGCTTTGTAGTCTTTGCTCAT
Source organism: Callospermophilus lateralis (assembly GCF_048772815.1). Classification (NCBI taxonomy): domain Eukaryota; kingdom Metazoa; phylum Chordata; class Mammalia; order Rodentia; family Sciuridae; genus Callospermophilus; species Callospermophilus lateralis. The sequence goes on from NW_027513736.1 coordinate 912,843, forward strand.
TTGTTATTGAGTGAGTGCTTTCAAGTCAGGGTTAATCAGTGGGATTAAGAGTAGGAGAAGAGATCTATCAGAATCACTTGGGAAGCCTTTTCAAAATTCACCTCTTTCTCCTTACCACCCTTCAATCTCAACCAATTCTGCAGCCTTTCCATGTCAGAAGCTGGATTTTTGATAGTTATATATTTGAAAAACATGAGATGGCTGAATGAGTAATTCTTATTTTAAAAACTCTCTTCTTGAGTCATTGCTTTTAATAGGGATCATGTAAATGTTGTTGGCAATGGGAATTGGTTATCATCTAGGAAACTCATATAATTAAGTATTTTAAATGAAAACAGTGGCAATGGAAGTGAGGCCTGAAAAATCAATTAGGGGTCACTAAATTTTATGTAAGGGTCTAGAGAGTAAATATTTAAGTCCATCTAGTCTGTTTGTAACTGAACACTGCTGTTAACATGTGAAAACCACCATAGACAAGACACAAATCAATGAATAAGACTGTTTTCCAGTGAAACCTTTTTTACAAAAACAAGTGGCATATCAGATTTTATCTGTGAGCTATAATTGACCAATTCTTGGAAAAACTAGTTTGTTTTTTTATGAAATTAAATTTTTTGGTGGGGAAATCATATGATAATATGTGTAACATAATTTTTTGACTTACATCTTTAAATAATTATTTTATCTCAGTATATATAGTATTGCTTTGTTGTTTTTAATGGCTGTTTAAATTTTCTTTGTCATATGTGTATTTATAATTGATTCCTTTGTGTGTAACATTTAAGTGGTTTCCAATTTTTACTGTTAATAACAGTGTTTTAATAAATATCCTTGTATGTATTTTATTTTTTAAATATACATGTATGGTTGGTAAAATAAATTGCCATATGTAATTGTGATATTTGTTGCTGGTATATTTCTCCAGTTTGTTGCTTATGTATTGGCTTAAGTATTTTTTTAAATATGAAGTACAATATTTTGCTGCATATTTTCACAGACTTTATGCCAAATTATTTTTGTAAAAAAAAAATGGGATGCAACAATATGTGAAGCTTCTTTCAAAAAATGTGCTGGTATTACTTAGAAATAATTTATTACTAAACTTTCTTTGGTGCAAGATTAGAATATACAGACTACTCAAGTATGTTATTGAGGTGGTGACAATTATTCAATGAAATGGTATTTCTTTGAATATTAATTAGTTAAATTTATGATTTTTCTAATGGTTTTTGACCTTTGTGTCATAATTAGAAAGGCTTCTAAGTACTTGTTTTCGAATTTCTTTTCTTTTTTTTTTCCTAGTGTCTTTTGGTTTCCTTGTTCGAATTTAAGTCTTTGAAGCATATATAATTCATTTTGGTATAAAGATTGTAATATGGATTCCACAGACCTATTACTGAAACATCATTTTTTGAATATTTCATTTCATACTGAAATATAGTTCCATTTTTTACCATACAAAAACTCCTGTTGACTTTTAGATTTGTTTGGACTCTCTTTTATGAAATTAATTTCACCTGTTATCTAAAATTATTGTTTAATTATTTCATGTATAAGTAAATGCTGTTCTCATTGTTTTTTTGTTTTTAGACTTTTATGAGCAACTTTTACAAGAAATTTAGAAGTAGCTTGTTCAGTTCTTTTAAAAAATCTTACTTTTTTATTGGGTATGTATAAAAGGTATAGATTGATTTAGCGTAAACATTTTTATGATATTCAATCCCTCTAAGAAAAAAAACCACTTTTATGATACTTTATTCTTCTCAGTGGCATTTTAATGCTAATTTCATAGATAAGTTGTATAAAACTTATGTAATAATGTGGAAGAACATATAAGTTCTGATTTAGGAAGGAATTATGAGTTGAGTTTTTAAAATTTGAATTCTGAAAATGTAAAAATTACAGTGTGCATTTTTAAATCTTTTTTATTTCAACTTCACATTAAAGAGAATTAAGGTCATACTTTCTTGTTCAAAGATTTGTATTTCCTATGTTTTTTTAAATGTGCTAATGGTGTTAACCGTAAGTGAGGAATAGTTTGTCTTTTGTGTCACAGATATTTTGTTTATTTCTAGTTAATATTGTCTTCTAAAGATGATGAAATAATTGAATATCAGCAAATGTTACATAATCTGAAGGAAAAACTTAAAAATGCCCCGCTTGATGCTGATAAAAGTAATATTATGGCTCTACAACAGGTGAAACCTTCTCAGATTTTCATTTGTTAATCCCTTTTATCAAAGTTAAAAGTGTGAACGTTTGTTTATTTTATCACCTGTGTCTAATTTAGTGACTTCCACTACTAGGTGTATGAGAAAGTCTTGTAATTTCTTGTTTCAGCTCAAGAAAAAAATTAGAGTAAGGGTTAAAGTTAGAATCATTTTTTTTTTTATTTTTCTATGTTGATGTAGATAATATAGCCATTGTTTTAGTCAGGAATTAAAGAGAAACTATTCAAAACTTTAAAAAAACATCTTACTACTCTGTTATTAAGATTTATTATATAATATTTTAGTCCTGATATACCCTGTTACAATGTGAAATGAACTCAAAGTGTGGTAATAACTTTAATGAGCTACCTAAAGATTTTATTTTTAATAAAAATGTTTTAATAAAATTTTAATAAAAACTTACATGGAAAAAAAGCACACTTTCATAAACATAAAATAAAAATTCTAAGTAACACTTTCCTTGTCATTGTATTCCTAAATATAACAGGCAAAGATTTCCTGCAGCCCTCTTAAATGACAAAAGTCTATTGTGGGGTAGTTATACACAAGCAAAACTACTCACCCGGCGAGGTCAGGCAGGAGGCTGGAATCTGCAAGGTCGGCAGCGGCAGCAGCAGCTTCGTTCCACCTCGAGGTAGGCAGCAGGTCTGGGCTCCTGTGGGTGGTGGAAGCGGCTGCTTCCTTCTTGCCAGGAGATAAGGCAACGGGGGCGCGGGGGTCGGCGCCGGCAAAGTCCGCCTGGTTGGTTCCTGGCGCCACCTCGTTCCTCCTCCTCCTCAGGTGGCCGCCGCTTGGTTCCTGCCGACGCCTGGTTCCTCCTCCTCAGGAGGCCGCCGCCTTCCTGCCACCGCTGCCGCGTTCCTCCTCCTCAGACAGTCGCCTCGTTCCTGCCGCCGCCTGGTTGGTTCCTGCCGCCGCCTGGTTCCGGCCGCCGCCGCCTTCCTCCTCCTCAGGTGGTCGCCTCGTTCCTGCCGCCGCCTGGTTGGTTTCTGCTGCCGCCTCGTTCCTCCTCCTCCTCAGGTGGCCGCCGCCTGGTTCTGGTTCCTGCCGCCGCCTCGTTCCTCCTCCTTCTCAGGTAGGCGCCGCCTGGTTCCGGCCGCCGCCTCGTTCGTCCTCCTCCGGCGGCTGCGGCTGCCACCTCGTTCCTCCTCCTCCTCCGGCGGCCGCCTTCCTCGTTCCTGCCGCCGCTTCGTTCCTCCTCCTCCTCAGGTGGCCGCCGCCGGGGTCCGGCCGCCGCCGCCGGGGTCCGGCCGCCGCCGCCGGGGTCCGGCCGCCGCCGCCGGTTCCTCCTCCTTCCGGCCGCCGCCGGTTCCGCCTCCTTCCGGCCGCCGCCTCCTTCCGGCCGCCGCCTCCTTCCGGCCGCCGCCTCCTTCCGGCCGCCGCCTCCTTCCGGCCGCCGCCTCCTTCCGGCCGCCGCCTCCTTCCGGCCGCCGCCTCCTTCCTCCTCCTCCGGCGGCCGCGGCCGCCGCCTCCTTCCTCCTCCTCCGGCGGCCGCGGCCGCCGCCTCCTTCCTCCTCCTCCGGCGGCCGCGGCCGCCGCCTCCTTCCTCCTCCTCCGGCGGCCGCGGCCGCCGCCTCCTTCCTCCTCCTCCGGCGGCCGCCTTCCTCGTTCCGGCCGCCGCCTCCTTCCTCCTCCTCCGGCGGCCGCCTTCCTCGTTCCGGCCGCCGCCTCCTTCCTCCTCCTCCGGCGGCCGCCTTCCTCGTTCCTGCCGCCGCTTCGTTCCTCCTCCTCCTCAGGTGGCCGCCGCCGGGGTCCGGCCCCCGCCGGGGTCCGGCCGCCGCCGGGGTCCGGCCGCCGCCGGGGTCCGGCCGCCGCCGGGGTCCGGCCGCCGCCGGTTCCTCCTCCTCAAGTGGCCGCCTCCTTCCGGCCGCCGCCGGGGTCCGGCCGCCGCCGGTTCCTCCTCCTCAAGTGGCCGCCTCCTTCCGGCCGCCGCCTCCTTCCGGCCGCCGCCTCCTTCCGGCCGCCGCCTCCTTCCGGCCGCCGCCTCCTTCCGGCCGCCGCCTCCTTCCTCCTCCTCCGGCCGCCACGGCCGCCGCCTCCTTCCTCCTCCTCCTCCGGCGGCCGCCTTCCTCGTTCCTGCCGCCGCTTCGTTCCTCCTCCTCCTCAGGTGGCCGCCGCCGGGGTCCGGCCGCCGCCGGGGTCCGGCCGCCGCCGGGGTCCGGCCGCCGCCGGGGTCCGGCCGCCGCCGGTTCCTCCTCCTTCCGGCCGCCGCCTCCTTCCGGCCGCCGCCTCCTTCCGGCCGCCGCCTCCTTCCGGCCGCCGCCTCTTTCCGGCCGCCGCCGCCTTCCTCCTCCTCCGGCGGCCGCGGCCGCCGCCGCCTTCCTCCTCCTCCGGCGGCCGCGGCCGCCGCCGCCTTCCTCCTCCTCCGGCGGCCGCGGCCGCCGCCGCCTTCCTCCTCCTCCGGCGGCCGCGGCCGCCGCCGCCTTCCTCCTCCTCCGGCGGCCGCGGCCGCCGCCGCCTTCCTCCTCCTCCGGCGGCCGCGGCCGCCGCCGCCTTCCTCCTCCTCCGGCGGCCGCGGCCGCCGCCGCCTTCCTCCTCCTCCGGCGGCCGTGGCCGCCGCCGCCTTCCTCGTTCCTTCTCCTCAGGTGGCCGCCTCGTTCCGGCCTCCGCCTGGTTCGTTCCTGCCTCCGCCTCGTTCCTCTTTCTCAGGTAGCGTTCATCTTTCTCAGGTAGCGGTACTGAGGTCGGCTTTGAGGGAAGCTAGGGCTGTGGTAGCGGTGGCGGCTGCTTTGTTCCCGCCAGGAAGTAGGGCAGCAGGGATGGTTCCGCGAGGGCTTCAGCCGGGGCGGTGCCGGCTCTGCTTCATTCCCGCTTTGAGGTAAGGCGGTGGGGTCCGCGTGGGGGGCAGTAGGGGCGGCAGCAACTTCCCTCAGGCAGCAAGGTAGGGCGGCGGAGCTGGGGTCTTGGGGTGTGGGCAGCTACGTTCCAGTCAGGCATCCCCGCCACCGGTGTCCACGAGTTGCGGGGCCTTTTGGCTGCTCCTATTATTTGGCGGCTGGGGGGCCCTCTGTCCGTGGGCAGCCTTCCCCACAAAGGGCCTCGGAGCTGCGTGGACACCGGCAGCAGCAGCAGCGACAGCAGCAGCAGCTCACCTATGAGGGCGCAGTCATTTGTTGTAGGTTTTGGGGCTTTGTTGTTTTTCCTTGGGCTTTTACCCTTCTTTTCGTTAATTTTGGATAAAATGTCCCCCGTGATGTAAAGATTGAGCAAGGAACCTTGGTGACATGGGGAGCTTTGCAGAAAGTGCAGTTTGGATTCTGCTTTTCCCATGGTGGCAGCTGGATGAATCTTCACTGCTGGCCCTGGAAAAAACTAGGGAGGCTTGTTAGTTGAGTTTTAAATATCCCAGTATTGTGTTTAAAGGTTTTAGTGCATAGGTTTTACGTTCACCTTAAATAAGCATATGAGCAGTTAACAGGGAATGTTTTCCTCTGGGAAAGGGAATTTGGTAGCTCTGACCCATGTCAGTCTGTGAATATTTAGACCTGTAGTGACTTTTTAACATTTTTCATAAGAATCTGTTATTTACAGTGTGTCATATGTTGTTAATACTCCTTGCCTTAAGTTCCCCGGCAAATCTTTTTCATGCCTTCTGAGAAAGTAGACAATTGATAGATTATCCAAGGAATGGAAAAAAATGTGAGTGGGTGATTTCGGACAATCCCTGAGAGCTGGCATTGTAAAACTCATCCTATCCCCAGTAACATTTTCATAAATTCGAGCACTTTTGAAGCCTTTTTATAAAGATACAATTTGGGAATGATATTAAGATAAGGAAAAGCTGTTGATTGACTTCTTAGATTACATTTCTTCCCTTTTCTCTTTAAAAAAGTTTTCCAAGTGATAACTTCATGAAGATGTCCAGTGATAAGCAAATGTCCGATGATGATGACAGCCCTAGTACCAGCAGTGGTAGTTCAGATTTGGACCAGCAAGACCCTGCTGTTCCAGAGCCTGAAGATCATGAAGAAAGAACCTTCTGCCACCCATCGGAAGAAGAGCACCACACTCTCTAGCAAAACCACTGCTAAGTTATCCACTAGTGCTAAAAGGTAACATTGTCAGGTTGTCTTCCAAGCAATTGGATGCTTTTATTTTTACATCAAGAACAATACTCCAGAAATACTTCATGACCAATTTTATTTATACTTGAATGAATTGTCATCCTTTAGGGAGCATGAAAACGTCCTCACTAAAATTATGCTTCTAAGCAAACTTATTCTGTACTTTGGTAATTTCAGTAAGAGTCCTAGAGACTGAATTCTCATCCTGACAGTTTAAGGAGTTGGCAAGGAAAATGTGTGAAACTGAATTAGATGGTACATTGGGGATGTTTCCTTTTGTGAGTTACACTCTTGAGTGAAATTAGCACGTGTCCACCTGGGTGTCAGTCCAGGCATCTGTGGTGGCAGGTTCATAAAAGGAAATGTGTCACTTTTCATGAAAGGAAATGATCAAAAAAGTTTATATTTGCTAAAAAATGTTGAATGTCAGGCCTTGGCATTTTTTGAAAGCAGATTTTAAATTTGCTTAGTTTTACAAACAAGTCTTTAAATCCTGCATAATAAGTATAATTTTTTTGTAGTTATAGTTATCCCTCCTTGTTCTTGTGAGAACAAATAAAACTGAAAAGTAGCCATTAACAATCTCAGGTGTCACTTTGCTGTTAAAACTTTGCACATCTTTAAAACTCGTGGATGTTCTTGACATAGTAGTGAAAATCAACAGCAGGAAAAAACATTTTGTTGGTTGTAAGTGAAAGATTATTTGTTTCCTGCTGACTTTTATTTTCTATGATGGCAAAAAAATCCATCAATGGGACTCCATCAGTGATAGTGGTTGTATTGAGTAGAACTCTTGTATCAAACATAAAATACACCTATAGCATTACTTAATGTTGATGTTTTGTTGTTTTTCATTGATCACAACTAAAAGAAAGAATAAAAAAACTGATCAATTATTGCATTTTATAGTGATTCATGTTCTTATTTTTCTATATATTTTCACCTTCATTGCACCATTAATCAAACACTAATGAACTTGAGAATATTATATTGAATAGCAGCAGTCTTTGAAATAATTTAAAATTCTTCTCAGTGTGTTGTAATCTTGTGGAGAGAACATTAAACAACTTTTGAAAACATTGTAAATTTCAAGAAAATCAGAGAAATGCTCTTTTTCCCCTTACCTCAAGGCCCTCTTTCCTCCAAGAGTATGAAATTTAAATTTACGTGCTGAACCTAAGATCAGAGAAAATAAATGGTTAAGTAAGATTGCTAAAATAGTCCTTGGAAGTTTTTCATTGGTAAAGGTATTTGTAAATTTTAAACTTTTTTTAAACAGATAAATATTGATAAAACTATTAATGTGCTTTTGCAATAGCTTTCTAATTTTTACCACAATAAAAGTGGATTGAAGTCATTGTCAAAAATATTCTAGTGCTTTTCCTCCTTCCGTTTTTTGTCATTTGCATATAAGCTTGAAAAGAGAATTTCTTTGGTAAAAAGAGTTTTAAAATAGATTTTATATCCTTTTGTTTAGTAGTAGTGGAGGACTTTCTCAAATCAGGTGTAAGTGACTTACCTAATTACAGTAGCAAGTGAGAAAAAAGCTGCAATTTTCTGTTAAGGAGTTTGGGTTATGCCTCTGAGAACAAAGAGGAAGCAGCCATGTTAGCATTACTGAAGGCAAAACCAGCCTTGCATTTACCTGCATGATGGTAGAGGGCATTCTGATTTTCTGGTTATTCTGTAGACTGTCTCAAATCCTTTTTGTCTGTTCCCATTTCACTAACAGAATTCAGAAGGATCTAGCTGAAATAACCCTTAATCCTCTCCTAACTTCAGGTAAGAATCAAATTTTGTTGTTTTGATTTCTAAATGGTGGAATAATATCAGGAGATGAATGTATTATCCTTGTATGTATGTGCAGCAGAAGAGGCTAGCTAGCTATGTTTGCTTCCTTAAAGCTTTGCAAGTGCTTTAAACAAAAATTGCCTAGGTGAATTAAATTAAATTAGGAGAAAAATACTCTTAGCATGTATCATATATTCTGTACTTATGAATATAGTGATCTTGTGCTTCTTGCTGAGATTTGTTTGAGTGGTGTTGATTTTTCTGTTGTTTTTCTGTGGAATATATTTATTCACAAGTATTTTGTAGAAACCTGTAAGGTTTTAAGTTTTAAAGTTAGTGCTTGTGTGCAATCTGAATTGATTTTCCAAATTTAGAAATTGTTGAATATGGTGTTACAAAATGTAAAACAGGAGTATAGTTGTATCTGTTGGATTTATTCAATAACTTGCCTAAAGGACAAATTTTATGTGCTAAGCTATGGTTGTAGTTGTTATTTTCTAGAAAGCACATTGTTGGAATTGTTTACATTTTAAGCAAATATCCTAATGACTTGGGAAATTTCTTAGCAGTAAATTAATTGAAATTGTGAGAAGAATCAAAGTCAGTGGAACTCAGATTTTAACAAATTGTTGACAAATTGTATTAAAAGTAGCTGGTTGATTTTTTTCATTTGTGTCTTATATAGTGTTCTGTTTATTTTTGAATGGTGACTGTAGGGTTGACAAAATTTATCAAATTTAGAGAGCAATATTATAAATAAATTGCATAGAAGTATGTGCTCAAGAATGAGAGGGGAAGGGATGCTATAATTAAGGCAGTGTTATGATTTGATATAAAAATGTTTTGGTGTTTAACCTGTGTTTTGGCTACAAATTGTGTTTGCTCTTGTTGATCAGCACCATCTCTGAAGTCTACCTGAGACATAATAAGGAATAATCCATTTACTACCTTGTGTGTGTTAACCAGATCCCCAGATAAGGGGGATCTGATCCTGATTTATCCAGTGAATTAATAGTTTTGCTTATATTTGTAGTCGCAGCCATTTCAGTTTAAAAAGGAGACATGAATGTGAACTAATTATAAACAGAGTGGTATGTCAGATCTCAAAATATTACTTAAAAAGTATACTGCTCAATAGTGTAGCCACTAGCCACATTCTGACTATGGACCAGGATGTTGTGGTTAGTTGAAAATGTGATATGCTGTAAGTGTAAAATGCATACTGGATTTTGAAAACTTAGTACAATTTGTAAAAGAATAAATATTTTAAAGATATTTATTACATGTTGAAATGATATTTGACATGTTTAGTAAATGTTTTAAAAATTGTATTTTTATCATTTTAGCATAGTTATTAGAAAATTCAAAATTACATGTGTAACTTGCATTATAATTTTGTTGAACAGTATTGCTTTAGAGAAGAAGTAAATCAGTATTTCTTTTAGCCTTCTAAATGGTGTGTCAAATCTGTACCATTTAGGAGGTCAAGTTAAATTTGCTCTGTGGAAGAATCACTTAACTTTCAGAGTATATTCTGATAATTTCCATTATGAAAGATGTAAACATCTGTCAATTTAAAACTCACATGTCTTAAAGTTGCATGTCAGTTCAAACGTTCTTAAGGGTTTATGTTGATTTTCTGCAAATGGCTTAAACCAGTGTATGAATATACATCTAGAGAACATAGTAGATGTTGAATTGAATGCTCTCAAAGCAGTAATGTACTGGTGAATTTGGTAAAGAATTGTGCTTTAAGTGTTTAACCCAGGACTGTTTCCACAAGGTCACAGGATTATTTTAGATGGAGGAGAATCTTTCTGTGAAATAGAAAGTAATTTTCACTTAGCACATATTTTTCTAGAGGGTTTCTTTCGGGTATTTAAAATCATTTAAAGGAATTGGCTTGTACCTACTTATTATGTAAGTCCAAAAATGAGACCCACTTCAGGATTAAAGACTGTTTCCCCAAATCATGGAATGGAATCTGACCTGGCCTCTGAGCTGACTTTGTGCTTTGTGTAGGGCTTTTCTTGTGGGCCTTGGGTGGCGGTCCAGGTGTGGCCTGAGGTTGGCAGGTTTGCAGGAGGGCTGGGGGTGGAGGTGTCTGACGGTCACTCCCGCCCTCTTCAGCCCACTAGCCACAGGTGCTGTGTGCTCTGGGCTGAGTGGAGGTTGACCTTGGACAGTCTTGCCACCTGCAGTGCTTCCCCATCTGGGAGTCAGGGCAGGCTCTGAAGCCTCCTGATAACAGACATCTCCTCAGGAAACCTGTCCCTCTGGGTGTGTCTTAGCCTGTTTCCCAGCTCGGATCCAGATGGGTCGGGTGTCTGTAAAAGAATGAGGAAGGCCTCCTACAGCTGTGACATTTTCTCTCCTGACTCCTTCCAGCAACCTGGCCAGCAATCGCATTGGATCCCTGGAGTCAGGAGCATTCGATGGCCTATCACGGTCGCTGCTAACTCTTTGCCTGAGCAAAAACAGGATTACCCAGCTTCCTATAAAAGCATTCAAGTTACCCAGGCTGACACAACTGTGAGTACAGAAACCAGCACTTTAATTAAGGTTATAGCCCAATTTTTATGGGGGCCAAACTTCCCCAAGGACCTAGCACCAAATGCAACCCCTACTTCCCCCCCCCCACCTTGCCCCAGTAAAGTTCTGCATGAACTGTAATTAATGCCCCTATGACAACACCTAGTAAAAGCAGATTGGAGCTGGGTCTGGGGCCGGTGGGCCACCTCATCTTGCAGGGATGAGGTCCACTGAGTATGGACGTGCAGGTTTATGCTAGTGTCCTCCTCGATGACATGAGGAATCCTGCTGGTTAGCTGGCGTGGCTAGTGCTTAGGCTGCATTCATTCTGTTTATTTATCTCAGAGGTTTTAGTGTTGTTTTTAAAGGTACCCGTAAAATAAGTACCTCAGGCTTGATGGCATCCTCGACATTTCTTGAATTTGGCAGGAAGTTAGCATGGCTAAAGGCGGTAAGCAGGAGATGGCAATTTTTATCTCCTAAATCTTACGAGGTGGTTGATTTATGATGGTCTCTCGCTTTTTTTTTTTTTTTTTTTTTTTGGTACCGGGGATTGAACTCAGGGGCACTCAACCACTGAGCTACCTCCCCAGCTGTATTTTGTATTTTATTTAGAGACAGAGTCTCATTGAGTTGCTTAGGGCCTTGCTGAGTTGCTGAGGCTGGCTCTGAACTCACAATCCTCCCACACCACTGGGATTATAACCCTGTGCTACCATGCTTGGCTCTTGATTGATTGATTAATTGATTGATTTTTGACTTCTTTTTATTATTGGAAGAATAAATGTCAAGAAAACAAGCCAGTAGTGGAAATTTGGTTTAAATTGACGAGAACAGTTGTTGAGGCTCAGTGGGGTGTGGATCCTGGGCTGTCTGCGGAGAAGGTCTCCATGATGCTGAGGAGGTTGGGTCACGAGATGCTCCAGAAATAGTTGGGGGAAACCAGGGCTTTCCCATTAGCTCCATGTGTCTTTCCCTGCCCCTCCAGGCCACCCAGAGTCCTTTCAGTCTCCCGAGGCTGTCTAGTACTAGAGCCAGCAGCTGAATGTGTGTGCTTCATGGGGGGTCCCCCACTGCGCTTGCCCCATATATGGAGATCCCATCAGATGCCCTGACTGCAAATGTTTTTGCATTAGATACCTGCTGGCTCGCTGGCTGGGAAACTCGGCAGGGGTGTGTGTGTGTGTGTGTGTGTGTGTGTGTGTGTGTAATGTGCACAGGGAGGCTCTGACCCTGTGGGCTTCTTCTCTTCAGGGACCCACAGTGTACTGTGCAGAAGCATCTCTGCTTTGCATGACCAGGATGCTAGTGGCTTCTCCTCCTTTGCCACTTCAGCTGGGCTGGAGCTCTGTCGTGCATATTCCAGAACACTCTTCCTTCCTCAAGTCTGTCATTTAGAATCTGAAGTTCTAAGTTGATGATGGTCTGAGGATTAAGAGAATTTTCAGAAGAAAACAGTGTGAGGCTCTACCATTTCATTTTTATGTGGAACGAATTTATACAAATTAGGGCCGGTCATGGTGGTGTGTGCCTGTAATCCCAGTGGCTGAGGAGGCTGAGGCAGGAGAATTGCAAGTTTGAGGCCAGCCTCAGCAACTTATCAAGATCCTAAGCAGCTCAGCGAGACCTTGTCTCTAAATCAAATATAAAAAAGGGTGGGGGTGTAGCTCAGTGGTTAAGCACCCCTGAGTCCAATTCCGGGTACCAAAAAAAGAGCAAAATGTGCATCGGTAACTTCCATGAGAGAAACCAGGTGTCTAGGCAGAGCTGTCATTGGTGAGGATTCTGAGAAGTGAGGAAATGGCACATGAATGCTCTTCATTCAGTGGGGTCATATCCTGAGATGCCCACTGTGAGCTGAGGATGTCATAAGTTGAAAATACACTTAATTCCTAGTCCCCAGGGCATCCTAGCTTGTAGCACAACACATGGTAGAGTGTCAGTTGTTTCCTCTGGGTACTACAGGGGTGAGGGGGAGCCATCTCTCTGCCACTCCCAGCATTGAGAAAGGATTGTACCAGTTAGGAAAGATCTAGATTCGGAATTCAAAGCGGAGTTTCTGCAGAATGTGTGTTAGTCTCACACCTTCATAGAGTGTGAACATCACAAGTTGGAATACTGTAAGTCAGGGACCTACGGTGCATACTTAATGAGCATGTTGGGAGCCAGATCCTCACACTGCCCACAACCCCGAGGTACATTCTCTATTCCCTCTCCATACAGCACCATGAGGTGGATTCTTCTGGATATTTCCATTTCGCAGGTGTTCAGACTCATTAAGCCATCAAAATAGCAAAATCAAGATTTAAATCTTATAGTCATGGAGCTGGGAGTAGTGGCACACACCTGTAATTCCAGCATCTCAGGAGGCTGAGGCAGGAGGATCGTGAGTTCAAAGCCAGCCTCAGCAACTTAGCAAAGCCCTAAGCAGCTCAGTGAGACCCTGTCTCTAAATAAAAAATATAAGTAGGGCTGGGGCTGGGGCTCAGTGGTTAAGCACTCCTGGGTTCAATCCTGGGTACCAGAAAAACAAAAATCATACAGTCATTGGACCCCAGAGCTAATGCCATGTCTCCTGGCACAGTGGATTTTTTCAGGTGGATGAGGATAAGGGCTGCCTCCCTTTTCCCCTTCTCTCTCTGTTCCTCTCCTGACTTTGCCCTTGCTGAGAGCTCCTCTGCCCACTCATCTGCCTGGTTCACTTTGACTTAGCTGAAAGTGACTTATGGCTAACATCCCCTGCCCTTCCAAACTTTCTGAGTATGTCTTGGCCTGGAGACCCTCCACTGGGGTCTGCCTGTCTTCTCTCCGCCATGTGTATGCACACCAGGGGGTCTCCATGCTTCCCATGTGCTCTTACACCCTCAGTGTGACCACCGTGTCTGATCGGAGCGTTGACCAGGCACACTCCGGGTATTGGGTAAAGGTCGGACCCCTTTGACTCCGGGCACTGTCATTGCAGACACCTCGAGCACAACAGCCTGGTGGAAGTGAACAGCGGCTCCCTCTTTGGCCTCACGGCCCTGCACCAGCTGCACCTTGGCCACAACTCCATCTCACGCATCCACTGTGATGGCAGAGAGCAGTGGACTAAGAAGGGGTGTAGGCCTCGGGGGCAAAGGCAGCTCAGAGGCAGGCAGGCCGGTGGCCCTGTTCTGGCAGAAAGAAGGATAGATGTCCAGGCCAGCCAGGCCCAAAGCAGGAATGTCAGGTCTTTGAGCTCCAGGCCCTTCATACCTCCTATTTTTGAAATAACAGAGGTGTAGCCTGTTGGTCCCCATGAAGAGCCTCTGTCCCCAGGGATTTCTTGGGTGTGAAAAAAGCTCCTGAAGTCAAGGGCTCTGTCTGGGAAGGGCAACCTAAAGAACCCTTCTTACTGTAGCTTCTTGCAGAGTGATGGTACCTTAGGCCTCTGGGCCATGGTGTGGCATACCTGTAATGCCAGTGACCTGGGAGGCCAAGGCAGGAGTATCACAAGTTTGAGGCCAGCCTCAGCAAATTAGTGGGACCTATTTCAAAAAAAAAAAAAAAGCTGGCAATGTTGCTCAGTGGTAGAGCACCCCTGGGTTCAAGCCCCAGTGAGAGAGAGAGAGAGAGAGAGAGAGAGAGAGAGAGAGAGAAGCAGTGTGTTTGAACCACACTGGGATCATGAACAGAGCAATGGCGACCCGCTGACTGGAAGAATCTGTGTGTCCTCAGCGCTTGCACCTCAGTCAGCTTCCCCAGGGACCTGGCTCTTCCCTTTACCTGTCGTGCCTGGTGGAGGAGGTGGATGTGCATGGAGGCTCACAGTGTCCCCCCACCCTCCATTCCTTTGGAAGATCCCCAGGCAGGACACCCAGGCTGGGCCTGAGGGCACCTGAGCTCACTGTTGCCCAAGCTGAGAGCCACAGTGGTGACCCCTGGAGAGGGAACCTGGGTCCCCTCTCTGTCCTGCATGCACAGCCGGAGCTGCATAGCCAAAGGTCGGAGAACATGGCCATGTTCCCGTGTCTGCACCCGTTTCTAGATCTCTGCTTGTGTTGGGGGAACAGGTCCTCGCTAGGTGGAAATTTTCAGTTTCATAATGCTCTAGTTTAGTCCGGTTGGGTTTCCTTATTTTTCAGGAGAGTTTGGGAGGGTTTTCTCCTTTCCCACTTTTCATAGGCTTGGCCTAGAAAAATCGTCACTTAATGTGAGCAAGCATTATGGGTGCCAGGCACACTCACAGGGACCTGGAACTTCATGCTGCGCTTGCAGCCCGAGTCCTTAGCCGGTCCCTCCAGTTGTGTGTCCCTTGCATCTCGGGCCCACAAGCATCCCTCTGCTGACCTGGCGTTTCAGTCTCTGTGGGTCAGTGGTCAGAGCGTGTGCCATGCAACAGCCTGCCTCTCCCTCCCCGCTCACTGCCCTTGGACTTGGGGTGTTAGATTCGCCCTCCTGGTGCTTTAGGGTGCTGCTTCCTCCCTCTTGTGGTATCGGATGGCACACTCTTTGCTCAGGTGAGGACCGCATGAGGTAACTCCAGGGACACGTGGTTCTCTGTTGTCCTAGTCCAGGAGCCCTGGGGAAGCAGGGCAGGTTGAGTCCCACAGTCCTGAGCCTGTCTAGTTCCTAGGGTGAGGAGCCACCGTCCTGTGACTCAGCAGAGGGTGTGTGACCTCCTGGGAGAAGCTGTGCTCCAGAGCCTTGATGGGGCTTTGAGCTCCCTGCTCCCCTTTCTGGCTGTGGACCACTGTCTGCTGTGCCCTTTAGAGGGACCAGGGGTCACTGCAGTATGCCTTGACCAGTCCTAGAAGCTTGCCCCGTTCTCAGGTCACCTCAGAGGCAGGCTGAGGGTTGCTTTCCCGCCCCTCCCCTAAGCCAAATTCCTTAATTGCAGGTGAGGATATAATTTTGGTCTCCTGCCAGGTCTTGTGACTGACAGAAACCATGACTTATTTCTCCAGCAGGGAAAGAAGGCTGCCTGCTGCCCCCTTTAAAAACCCATTAATCTTCACTGATACTATTTTTGTTCTTCCTGACCCAGCCCAAACTTCCCATTTTTCAACCAGAGGTGACCCGTATGCCAAGTGACCAGCGCCAGGGTTGTGTCAGAAATGCAAGGGTGTCTGGGAGGAGGGTTGGAGTCTCACATGCAGGCTAAATGGATGATTTGGGGTGTGTCCTGTCCTGCTCACAGGGAGGGTAGGTGACACTCAGGCCAGAGCCTCCAGCCTGAGGCTGAGGCCATGCAGTGGTTGTCCCAGGCAGGGATGCCTGGTGCCCTCTGCTGTCCAGTGCATGGAGTGGCAGCATCTGACCCACAAGGGGCCTATCCAGGGTGTCGGGCCTCTGCCAAGAAAAGTCTGAATCAGGACCAGCCTGGACACCAGCAGGGAGGTTTTGTATTGCATGACCTTGTGCCATCCCCACAGTTTAACCACACTGGGACCTGCACAGCCATCCCTGTTGTTAGGCCAGGTGGATGACCTAGCTGCACATCCACTGTGAGATGCTCCCTGCCCACGGAGATCCCATGGGTTGTTGTAAGCAAGTCTGTGAAGCCTGATAATGGCCTGTGCCCCTCCACCTCCCCTGGATTCTGTCCTTCAACAACCTCACGTGGCTGGACAAGGAGAGCCTGGTCAAGCTGGGCAGTTTGAGCATCCTGTGCCTCAGCCACAACTCCATCAGCCACATCACCAAAGGCGCCTTCAAGGGACTCAAGAACCTGCGCATCTTGTATGGCATTCACTGTGGGAGTGACCAAGCGATGGGGTCCTGGGCAGGAGAGCAGAAGAGGGCAGAGCCGGCCCCTAAAGGCCAGTGCAGTGCCAGAACCTTGAGCAACTGGTGACCAACGAGCATGCAGGAGGGGTGTGGTCTTAGTCAAGAACAGGGACACAGCACAGTTTGGGAACAGGAACCTTTATGACCAGAGATCAGCCATCTTCTGAAAAGCTTGCCACGCTGATGGAAGCCCTCAGGTGGGATTTTGCCATGTCTAGAGAACCAAGCAGACCAAAGCACTGAGGCCCCAGAGTGAGTGTGCTGTCTCTTGATCTCTTGCAGAAACCCCGTCCTTGGTGGTACCCTTGGAAGACCTCGTGGTGTCTGTGGGGGAGATGGTGGCCCTCCAGTGCAATGACTGGCAGCCCTCCCCCCGCATCACCTGGCTCAAGGGGAACTGCCTCCTGAGCCTCACCGACAGGCACCACTTCACCTCCGACAACCAGCTGCTGGTGGTCCAGAACGTGGTGGTGGAGGACGCGGGCCAGTACACCTGCGAGATGTCCAACACCCTGGGCACGGAGCCCGCTCACAGCCAGCTGAGCATCTTGCCCACGCCTGGCTGCAGGAAGGACCACCATGGCATCTTCACCATTACCGTGGTGTGCAGCATTGTTCTTATGTCGCTGGTGTGTGTGTGCATCATCTACCAAACCAGGAAGAAGAGCGAGGAGTACAGTGTCACCAACACAGGTGAGCACGGTGGCCGTTCATTTCCAGGGCAGGAGAAGCCAGGTCCACACTCTTCAAGAGCTCTCATGCTCTGGGAACACCAGGACCTCTGGGAATGTGGTTCTGGAGAACTGAACCCTTGGTCTTGCGGACACTGGGTTCATAGTCAGGGCAGAGCCAGAAATGGAGCTGCCTTGGGGCTAGGGCTGGGGCTCAGTGGTAGTGCACTTGCCTGGCATGAGTGAGGCACTGGGTTTGATCCTCAGCATAGCATATAAATAGATAAACTAAAGGTCTATTGACAAGTAAAAAAAAAAAAAAAGAACTTCCTGCTGATGTCCTCCTCATAAACGGAGGTGGATTGTCCTTGAAGCATCACAGTGCTGTGGATTTATTAGTTCTGTCTCCCTTCCTGTCACTCTTCCCTGTCTTTTGTGGTCTCACATGCTTTTGACCTGGGCTCAGGTTCAGCTCGGGTCTGGGAGGGCCTCCTACCTGCACCAACTCCTGGTCTCTGCGCAGCCTCGATGGCTGTTGCCAGGGGATCCTGTTCGGGGCCTGACAGTGAATGCGCATCTGCATCTGTTGTCACCGCAATCCTGAATATTTTATTGTCTTATCTCCTTGAAGATGAAACTACTATGCCACCAGATGTTCCAAGCTACCTCTCTTCTCAGGGGACCCTTTCTGACTGGTGAGAAACCTCAATCAGGACTGAGGGTGGCCATTGGGCCAACAAGCACATAGAGAGCAACAGTAAGGCCTCTGACACAGTGAGATGGAGCTCTATCTAGGTGACTGTCCTCCGTAGGTGGAGATGGCCTGGCCTCTAGCTCCCTATTCAGGTGTCTGGCGTTAGGTAGGAGGGAGCATCAGGTGAACGAGGCAGCTGCTGGCCCAGGCCTCTGTTGTTCAGCTCAGTCCTGGTCTGTGCAAGCTCTGCAGAGGTTTCAACATCCTGTCTCTCCAGAAGGTCACCATCTGGGCTTAGCAGTAAGCCTCCCAGTTCGATAAGTTAGGATCACTGTCAGAAACAGCTGAAGGGAAACCCCAGGCCCTGAAACCAAGCCCTGCTTCCACAGTTGGCCCTTGGTATCTGTGGGTTCGATTCTCTACACACTAGAAATATCCAGGGCGGAGAAGGTGATGCACATGCAGCCTTCTTTTCCTTGTCATTATTCCCCCAAAACACAGTCCAATAGCTGTGCACACAAAGTTACATTCTACTAGTCACAATGCTTAATCTAGGGTGACTTACATGGGACAGTGTATTCAGGTTATGTGCAAATGGTGTGTTGTTATATACAAGGGACTTGAGCATCCCTGGATTTTGGGATCTGTGTGGGGGCTCTGGCACCATGAAGGTACCAAGGGATGCGAGTGCAGTGGCAGTGCCAAGACCTGCTCTGTATTCCATACTCACAGGGAAAGCTCTCTGCAGGGGCCGCTGTTTCAGTTGGTGGGAGATTGTGAGCGCTTGCTGAGCTGAAGGCCGGGCCTGAGAGAGCTGGTCCTCTAACATGGCTGCAGATGCTCAAAGAGTGCTTGCTGGGAAAATGGTACTAGAAAACAGGCCCATTGCCAGCTTCGTGGTGGCACAGTAGTAACTCACACTGATAGAGAGACTACAGCAGCAGCCCCACCCGTCCTGCTCCTCAAACTCACTGAGACCTCCTCTGCAGTTTCTAACCTGGGGAGTCTGTTGCAGGTGTGTGTCTGAGAGACGCGGGCCTCTTCCCAAAGGTTACATCCACAGCATCATGCAGAGGCAGCCCAAGCTCTGTGTTAGATACAGTAAAGAGCCCTGGAAAGTGTCAGAAAAAGCCACTGGGACACCTGGTCCACCTATGATGGGCAGGTGATGCTTCCACCAGGAAAAGTAGTGTCTTTTTGAAATCAAGATCTGGGTTGACCCACTCACTAAATGAAGAGGGGAGATGCCTAAATTTCCATCTAGCACTCTCTAAATTGGGTATTTAGTATATAAACAGGAAGCTCTTGCCTGGTGCCCTTTTAATTCTAGAGGAGTGTGTCTCTTAGTTACTATTTATGGTACAGTAAACCTGAGCAAGAATTTTCCAGAATAATAAGCAACATAGGGGGTTTTAGTATCTGTTCACCAGGGCTGTTTTGAGGTTAAATTTCTAATAGTTCAGAAAACTCTTAACCCTGCATGGTACCTAATTGTTGGGGTTTTTCTTTTTTCTTTTTTTTTCCTCTGATCACAGTAGCGTGACTACAGTCACTAAGTACAAGATTAGCTTAATCTGGGGCATGTGAGCAAGAAGGACCCCATCTCCACTAACGGTGTGGCATGTGCCCAGCCTTTTCTGTGAAGGTCTTTTGGGAAGGGGCGTTTGCAGGCCGGGGGCAGGACCCCCACTTGGGTGCAGGTGGGTGGCCTGTTCTGTGGGGGTGGCTCTGACCTGGCCCATCTCTCCTTCAGAACCCAGTGGCCCTCTTGGGTGCAGTGACTGCAATGCTGATGTGGACAGTTACTCCAAGGAACAGGCCCCCCACCCTCAGCCCACATGCAGGGACAGCACACAGCCAAGTGCACTATGTGGCCAGGATCCCAGCCAGGGCGACCAAGGAGTCTCTCCACATCATCCTCGCAGTGGGGCCAGGGACAGGTCCCTCTACCCCAGAAAACAATAGAATGCCGACATCCTTGAGGAAGCCGGCGGTGTCCCTAGATGGAAAAGGTGATCCCTTACTGTCCTCCTGGCCTCCCTGGCAGCTACACTAGCTGCCACAGCTGGTCATGCTGGAACTTGGCTCTGACGGCCTTCTCTTTCCCCAGGGGGCTTTGCCTGTACTCTATAGTGAGGCTGTGTGACGCGGACCCCGCAGACCTTCAGCCCTGCCCTGTGTGCCCTTCAGGCAGCACGGAGCTCCCAGACGCCTCCTTGGCCTTTCCTGCAGGTTGCTGTTTCCTTGGAGGGGGGTTAGGAATAGTTCTGGTGCCTTAGTGCATGGTGGGAATTTAGAGACAAAAAAGACATTTGTTTCCTGGGGTTCCTGGTGGGTTAGGAAGGACGGGGAGTCCTTGGTGTTGTGTGCTCTTCGCAGTTACATTTAGCCTGCGTTGGTGGCTCCTGCAATGTGTCTTTGCCATGAGGGGCTTTTCCCTGGAGGCTTGCTTCTTTGAGGGATGAAGTGAAGGTTGCTAATCCACCACAAGCCATGAGTTAGGACGGTAGGCCTTTCTCCCTTCTCTGAAGCTCACTTTTTCTTAAAAGCAAATGTCATCTTGTCCATGTCGCCGGATTGTTAGCTGAGGCTTTTTATTAAGGCAAAGGCTGCTGGTGTTGGTACCTGTGGATTTTTCAATAGTGACGTTTTAATTCTGCCAATATAATAGTACATTGGGGGTAAAAAAGATCAAGTTCTCACCTTCCAGGGCTAGCTCATGTCTACTGAGGAGCCTGAGCAGGCCCATCCATGCCCTCCCTTCACATAGACGGGTCTGGGTGTGGACTACATAAGATTTAGCCCTAGACCTGGGTGTGTTTGCACTTTTGAGACCTGTAGCTAACTGTCTTGTGAGTGCCAATGTGTAATTCACTGAAAATTACATTGAAACAAATAAGGTCCTTAAAAAAATCTCAAAGTACATTTCTTTAGCTAAAAAGCTGAAGGGAGATATTAGCCAAATGGCTACCTATGTCAGATGTTCCTGTCAGAGGTCATCATTGTTCCAGAGGTCATCATTGATCCATTGTTTTGTCCTCAACAGTTAACTGATATATGTTACTTCCACAAAATATGTGAATTTGCTGCTTCTGAGAGGCAATGTGAAAGAGGAAGTATTACTTTTATGTACAAATTTATTTATTTATAGAAATTTTTGTACAATGTACATTGAAAACATGTAAAATATTGAAGTGTCTAACAAACGGCACTGAAGTGTCTTTAATAAAGGTTCATTTATAAGTGTTGAACAAATGGCAGGAATGTAAATTGGGATATATGGTGTCCTTAGGGAGACAACAAATGGCTTCTTTTGGCTAGAAAATGTATGTGCAAAGCAGGTTTGCAGGTTAGAATCATGCAACTTATTCAGTAAATATTTATTAAGCATTTGCTAGACACTTAAGCATAGGATACCATGGTAAGCATGATAGAAAAGTTCTCTTAGGGAAACTGTTAGTCTATTAGGGCAGGGATATTAGTTAAGAGCTATGATAAGGACCACATGGTAAGATCTAGATCAAGTTTCAAGATAAATTGTCTTTGAAGAAATACTGTTTAAGCTGAAACCTGATGGTTGAATACATATCAACTAAGCACTGCTTGGAAAACAGTCTACCTTCTCTAATCCTCTAATGTCCAAATCCTGTTAACCAAATTGTGCATTATGTGTTCAGTTGTCAATACAAATGAGTTACTGGTACTCTAAGCAATTGAAATTGGCATGAAAAAGAAGTATATTTTCCATTCTTGGTCTAGAAGATACCATGCCAAATATAGCATGACATTTCTTCATTTATAAATGCAAAAAAAGATAATGATTTTAAACATCTTACAACAACAATTTGTTTCTTCACTCAAGCTTAACCAAATTTTGATAGAATAAGTTCAGTTTTTAACATAATATATGTCACTTGGATGGTAAAATAGCATCCAATTATATGTTCAGTATCTGATGAGAGTCCAGAGGTAGGATGGTATATATTTTAAGTTGTGGGTTTCTGTAGCAAGATTTGCCAACTGGAGTATATAATGAAATATGTAATGAGATAAGCCTAATGGATTTACAGGAAAAGTAGAATTGATGAAGAGGTCTAGGCTCAATAGAAAAAAGATGAAAGGTCAGAGAATTGCTGATAGAGTGTGCAAAAAGGGAGATGCCCAAAAACTGAAGAGAAGACAATGAGTGACAAACATCACCAAAGAAAGTGGGTAAGGAATGAGGTACTGAAATATAAAGCATCAGAAAAGGGATAGTTTGGGGGATGGCAGGTTTTAGGGTGTGGCCATAGGAGTAGATGGATGAAAGAAATGGAGAAAAGCAAGTAACTGTGATTGTATCTTGACATGGGTGGAAGATGGTGAGGTTTAGTGGTGCTGTCAAAGCTTTAAGTCATGTGTGAATATTTTCAAAAATCTGAAAATTACCCCAGTTGGGGATCAAATGGGAAGTAAATCTCAGTAACAGGGTATATGCAAGAATCTGATTTAATAATCAGCCTACAATCCCCTGTAGAAGGAGGAACAAGGAATTGCTTAGAAGTGATGGAATGCAGACAGGATGCAGCTCTGGCTTAATCAAAAAGAGGTGGCCATACTTCAGGCAAGGACTTGTGAGCCTGGGGTGGACAGATTGAGTATGAGGTGGAGTTCAGTGGAATAAAATGGGAAGAAATAGCTAGGGGCTCAAAAGAACAAAGATTTGGAAACACAAGTCCTTGGTTGAGAATAATAGAAATGGAAAAGGAACTGCACAGGCTCAGGCTAATGAAAATGGTGATTAAAGCCAGGGATAAAGGTCTTGATGGTAGTTGATTTTCAAACTCTTTCTAGAGCTTGAATGTTAAAATGTTTCCCTATTGATGCAGACAGGAGTACTCAGCTCTATAAGCCAGACAATGATCTCTGCCCAGTGGCCCGGGTTCGATCCTCAGCACCACATACAAACAAAGATGTTGTGTCCGCCGAGAACTAAAAAATAAATATTAAAAAATTCTCTCTCATTCTCCCTCCCCCACTCTCTCTCTCTCCCACTCTCTCTTTAAAAAAAAAAGTTACACACTCTTATTAAATATTTTTTAAGAGAGAGTGAGAGAGGAGAGAGAGAGAATTTTTTTAATATTTATTTTTTTTAGTTCTCGGCGGACACAACATCTTTGTTTGTATGTGGTGCTGAGGATCGAACCCAGGCCGCACGCATGCCAGGTGAGTGCGCTACCGCCTGAGCCACATCCCCAGCCCACACACTCTTATTAAAGTACATCTACTATGTTTCATAGGCTAAAACAGTATTTAGGTATCCAACTACCTTTTATTACTTATTCACACTTGGAGAAATTATTATCAAATATTATCTACATCATTCCTTATATGCTTCTTTTGAAATTATATTTGATAAATTCTTATCAAATATTATCTACATTATTTTTTATATGCTGCTTTTGAAATTATATTTATCTACACATTGTATTACATATATGATATTATTATTTTTGTTGTATCATGTATTGGATTTATATATTTGTGAATTGTAAAGACTCAGAACACAAGATCTACATTTTCAAAATTGTTCAAGACACTTCTAATACTAAAACTTATCATTAGACATAATTTAAATAAAGCATGTGTTTCTGAGATCAAACTATTTTCAAAATCACCAGATTATATTTATCATAAAATGTTGAAAAGACATGGAAATACCAAATCAAAAGTTTAAGATCACCCTCAATTCTTCCCTTCAAATAAAACCTTTATAAAACTTTGGTTTTACTCAATGTTTTGCCTAGTAAAGAGCAGCTTTTTGCACATACTAAGAATCAATGGACATTAGAAAATGAATGAATGATGGGTGTCAATCCATGTGAATTCTAAACGAAAATTAGATCAATGTATATGTATTTCTTTTTAACTTGTTCTTTTTTCACTTAAAATATCCCTAGCAATTACATATATTCAGTATCTTCATGCAACACAATTTTTATAGCTGAATCATGTTCAAGTCATTCAATTGAATGAGTTACCTCATTTTAAATCTATGAGAAGAGATTAACATTTTTTGAATTAGTATGACATACCTCTACTGGATCTTTAAAAGTCCAGGAGTCTTCACAATTGGAGATGATGTGTCCATCTGGCCCTATTGCCTCTTCACTTTGTCTGTTGACCCCAACCCAATTTCTTCCAGAGAAATTATGTACCATTTCCAGGAGTGACACCACGCTCTCAATTTGTGGGCCCTAAAGCACCCTCCTCCTTCCACCAGGAATGCTAGTCCTACTCCTCATCTGAGAACACATGTGTAACCTTCCAAATCCAAATCCAAGATTTTACTACTAAATCCTGTATCACAGTGATCCTCAGGAATCAGCATAAACCACACAGAACAAGAAGTTGAGTAGAGATGAGGAGAACTGAAGTTTTAGGTCAATTCAGGAGAAAGAAAAGAACATTTTGGTTTGAGTGAGCAGCCAACCCTCTAGACAGGGTTATTTTCCTGTTGTCCATGAACAAGAAAAAGCCATCTAAAGCAGCACATTCTTTTCTTCTCTTAAGGAAACAATGGAATTCAGTTCCTCTCTTCTGAGGCCCACAGTGATTGGAGAATGGATTGGTAGAGAAGAAAACGATGCTGATCCACTAGCTGCTGGAATTCTGCAGCCCCCAGTTTCAAGAAGTAAAAATGACCAATGGGAAAGTGAAGACAGTGGCTCTAGCCCTGCAGGAAGGTAAGCAGAGATGCCTTCCGGGATTCTATGACTAAAAGATGAATGGAAAATAAACCCAAGTGCAGGATTTTGATGAGATACCTCATAGTAATTTTATATAGAAAAACTGGTAAGCTTTGTGTGGGATAAAACATTTAGCTAGATTTAATTTTACCATGATATGTGTGTGTGTGTGTGTGTGTGTGTGTGTGTGTGTGTGTGTATGCTTCAAAACATCACATCACACATAATAAGTACATAGTTTTACATGTCAACTTAGAGTGTCATTAGGCTTGCTCTTGGTTTGGGTGTTTTTCTTCACATCTAGGTGGTTACCATCTTTTTGCTACTAAAACCAAAAGGGAGAATAGTTTCAAGGTTATAAGCTGTTAGTCAAGACCAACTATAACACTGGGCAGCAAGTGGCTGGCTGTTAAGACTTGGAGAGGGGATTCCTGAGGTATTAGAATGATGTAATTCATCATCAGGAAGAAAAAAAACTTAAATGCATAATATAGTGTAAGAAGTAGATTAAATGTGAAATATAAGAAAATAGAAATCTTGCTTTAGAACTATTTAGGTTTATAGTTGAAAACTATGATTCAATATAATTATCCATAATATTTAATTTTTAAAACTATTCTAAACTTGCAAGTACATATAACTCTTACTCAGAGCCCTGATGCCCAAATGGTGGCAGATTTGCCTTAAGCATCCTTATTCTGGTACAAGTGAAGTAATGTTGAAATGTCCAGATCATATTTATTAGGTAGAGCATATTCAAGATTATCTTGTTTTTGTAATATCATTTTGAGAGTGCAACTCAAAGCAAAATGAAAACTTCAAGGAAGTTGAGGTGGAAAGCATTATGGGAAGCGTGGCTGACACCAAATTGAGAAAACATTTAAATATTCATAATTAAAATGTACCAGAAACTTGTAATAGGAACTTTCTATGTCATTAGCTGACCACCACAAAAACCTTGCTCCTATGCATAAATCAGCCACACTAAATTTGTATTGCCTCTGTTAAATTTAGCAGCAGCCCATAAATACTTTTTTCCTCAAAGAGAAAACCATTTTCTACATGTAATAGCTTTCAGAGTTTCTTTGCTTTGACTTATAACTTGGGTGGAGGGAAAGAAGTTCAAAATACTCATTAATGTGCTTCAGACATATATAAAATTGATTCTATTTCCATGAGAAATAACTTTTAAATAATATAAATAGTTGAAGTGTCTTATGTAAGGAGGAGAAAAACATTTTTAAAAATCCATTTATCTTCTTCTGTGAAACGCCAGATCAATTTCACCTATCAATGAGGGTAATTTTATTTTTAATATAAGACTTATAACACCCACTAGACCTTTATCTTTATTCATTGGTAGATATTTAGTTCTTAAATGTAAAATAGAGGAATGTCAGCTTTCATTTTATTTTTATTTAATCATAATAATAATCATGGCTATCTCACTGCTTCTATGTTCTTCCTTGCTTCAGTGAGGAAGCTCTTATTCTCTTTGGAATGCTGAATAAAGGGGAATCCTAATTGAATCATTTTCTGCAATCCTAATTGAATACCTTCCTCTGAAACTCATTATTATTAGTAGTAGTATTAGGGATTGAAACCAGGGGTGCTTATCCACTGAGGCTCATCCCCATTCTTCTTTTATTTATTTATTTTTTAAAAATTTTGAGACAGGGTCTCCTGAAGT
The DNA here is from genome assembly GCF_048772815.1 of Callospermophilus lateralis. Classification (NCBI taxonomy): domain Eukaryota; kingdom Metazoa; phylum Chordata; class Mammalia; order Rodentia; family Sciuridae; genus Callospermophilus; species Callospermophilus lateralis. The sequence continues at coordinate 938,995 of NW_027513736.1, forward strand.
GGCTCAGGGCCTTATTAAGTTACTGAGGTTGGCTTTGAACTTGCAACCCTCCTGTCTCAGCCTCCTGAGTCATTGAGATTACAGGCATGCAGTCTATGAAGAGCTTTCAAATATTTGTCTTGGAAAGTTGCTTTCACTTTTATTTTTCTTTGTGTTTAAGTTATGGGTTCAGACATACTTATGAATATAAGAAAGTGGTGAAATTCTACCTTGATGTTCCATTAGAGCAGAAAAAATATCTGAAATACATGTAGAGAACAGTGGTAAATTCTGTTAGAAACTACATTTCTCCCTTTTTTCTAATTCAAGACAGAATTCCTATGTTTTTGCTACTAGCTCACACAGAATTCAGCTTGATTTGGATGAATAAGAAAGTGATGTAGATAACTTTTTAATGGATGTAGAGTCTGTACCTATAATATTAGTCTTTCCCCTTAAATAGTAATGAACATGTACAATAATTTAGCCTTATTAAACATTAGCAGGCTGAATGATATTCTAGACTCCTCAAAGAAAATTTGATTTTCAAGCCTGACTTCATCCATTTTTCTTTCTCCCACTGGGGCTTGCATATGGTTGTTGTTGATAAGCTTCTGTTAAAGGAGTGATGGAGGTAAGGACTGTTACTAGACATCTGCAAGGTAAAACTTATTCACCAGCTTATTAACTTATTGTCTATCTTTAGTTGTTGCCCATATCCCTTGCACATTTTTTCCTACATCTATTGTTCATATTTTTCTCTGAATTGTTGTTATTACAATACTCCATATTTAGCAAGTAGCCAACTTTCCCTTTCATGCAGAATGATAGAAACATAACAGGCTGAATTGTCACTCTTAAAGAGAATTAAATAGATGTTATACTAAACCTTGAGAGTCTTTTGGGTAGAAACTTACCTGAAATATTTTCCTAGAGAATTTTTTAAAATAATGTATTTCAATTAAACTTTTTTCCTTAGCCCCCCTCCCCCAAGTATGGCATTGTACAAAAAGGTTCAACAATTTTGAAATGTGTAACTGACACCTCTAATGGTTCAGTGCTGGTTAAAGTGAAGGCAGTTGCAAGGGTACTATGGGGAAACTAACAGAAAAGAACAGGAGACACTAATATGACATCCATGACCCCTAGCCAGTCTCTGGATGGGACTTAAGAGCTCTGTAAATCTCTTAAATTCCATGCAAAATTTTGTATTTTGTGTTGATGGACATTTTTCCACCTATTCTTTCTTTGACTTTCAAATTCATAATTGAGAGAGCTTTAAAAAAAGAAATTAAAAAACCCCTAAACAAGAGAAGAAAGGGTGTTTATAAAAGTGAGGGGGATGTGTTGGGGAATGCTTCAAGACTTCCTGTGTTTGTCAGATACCACCTATTACAGACAAGCTGTAGCTTGTCTGGACAGTTAGTCGGAAAGCATATATACCTACTGCACATGAAGAGTTATAAAAAATAATCACATGTTAACAAAAATAAATGTAAACAAAAATTTTCATAATCTTATATAATCTTACTTTAAACCATCTTAATTAGACATTGCAATAGCTATGTAATGAATTTCCTAAAATAACTTGTTAAATCTTAATGTTAATTTGTAAATAGGCTCATCAAGCCTTGAAAACCTAATGAGGCTCCTTTGAAGCTGAACCACCTTACTAAAACAAGAATAATATCCATAAATATTATAGATCTGGTGAAATGGCTTTGTAACTTAGCACTGCTATTTGATTTTAAACATGCCATATAATTAATCTAAATCTTATTATTTAAAAATATAGGTTAAATGTCTCTCTAGAAACTAAATTTTCTTCCTGTTAAGAAGTTTCCCTTTCTTTAAAGTTCAAAATGACTTCTGATATGCCAGTGAATAAAGCTAGGAAATGCTCCCTTTCCAGAGAAATAGACCAGGCAACTTACAAATGTGTGACATAAATTTAAGAGGTATTAGGTCATATGATGGGAAATGAAGCAGGATAAGAAGAACAAAGCAGATCAAAGAGAGGGTACTCTTTTACATGCAAAGACCGAGAGCAAAGAAATTGCCCTACTACTGTCATATTTTGATTATTGTGGACATCATACAAAAAATGTAAAAAACAACAAAGAAAAGTCAAACTTAAGTAATTTAGATATACTCTAACATGAAAATTTTAAGGGTATAAAATATTGATTAATAGTGGTAAATCTGTCAAAGAAATCCAAAAGAGAAGCCTTAATATCCAAAATATACAAAATTTGTACCTCATGACTAATAAATTTGTTTTAAAACTAGAAATATAAAGCACACACTTATTCCAGAATATCAATGAATTTATTTTCATATGGCTTAAAATTTATTTTAAGGTGTTTAGCAATACATTAATTTATTTGAGTAGAAAAACATGTTATTTTGCAAAACACAGTACTAGTTATCCATAGACTTCATGTGTGTTAAGCAACATTTGAGGCTTACTCCATATCTAGGTCTTCCAGACCTGTGCTATATTAATGTCAACACCATGTGTTTTCATGAGATTAAAAAAATACTTGCTTCAACCCTCCTGAAATCATCTTGATAATTGCAGGTTGATGCATAGAAGTTATGCATTTATAATCTAACTTTTATTCTTCATCTTCAACATTACTATCTATGTGTTTTTTTTCTTCTTTTTAGTATCAATCTTCCTATTTACCTGGATTTTCTTATCTCTCATGTTGAAGACATATGGATCCCTTTAATTTTGAATTTATTTAATGTGCTTGTAAGAGGGAAAAAAGTAGTTCAAAAAGAAAAAAGTCAACTTGCTAAATATTTATTGAACATTAATAGCAGATAATGTGCTAGATACTGGGTAAGAGTAATGTGAAAGAAAAAAAATACTGTATTCAAAACATTTGCTTCTTTAACATTCAGGAAATGAGAAAGAAAGAGGGAAAGAAAGTAAGGAAAAGAAAAAGAAGAGTCTTACTTCTGCAATTCAGCTCCCACACTGCTAGGCACATAATAAGCATTTAATAAGTGAACATTCACTAAATTGATTATAAAACATAGTATTTAGCTTTTTTAAGCTCTTCTACATAAAAACCTAAGTACAACAGCTAAGCATGAAACTTTATGATCTCTTCAACTCCCTGGGCTTTAATATGAAGGCAGCCACTTAATTTCTAATTGTAGTTAAGAAAAGAGATAGATTCTTTCTCAAATGCCATGAAGGTGCACTCTACAAGCTCAAGATTTAGTTCTCGAGAGACATCATCCAGATTTCTACCACACAGAGACACTGGGCCAGATTAAATGAATTTTACCAATCTGTGCTCAGGGACAGAGCATGATGCAGAGTGGAGCAAGGTTGGAAACACGGGAGAGACTGGAGACAGGAGGTGGGATATGTGGAGGAGCTGGAAGGGGTTTCACCAGGACTGATAGGCCCACGAGGGCTGAGGTAGGGGAGGTTGGCCACTAAATTTAAACTTTTATGTTTTCATTTAATCCAGTTTAGAAGTTACCCTTCTAAACCAAAGCAAAATGATTCTTTGAATATATTAACACCAAATGGAAATATTGACTGCTGCTTTTTTTCATAAGGTCTCCCAAAATGTTCCCTTTCTTGTTATGTTGGAAGCCATGCAAATCTTCAGGATGCCACCTGGTGTTCTTTGAACACATGATCTATTAAATTACCACTTAGAGACTGCTCTGTGCATTCTATCTTGATTCACTTTATCTTTTTTTATAATCAACTTTTTAATTTATATATGACAGTGGAATGCATTACAATTCTTATTACACATATATAGCACAGTTTTTCATTTCTCTGATTGTATACAAAGCATATTCACACCAATTCGTGTCTTCATACATGTACTTTGCATAATAACATCCATCACATTTCACCATTGTTTCTAACCTCCTATTGCCTCCTTTCCCCTCCCACCCCTCTGCCCTATCTAGAATTTGTCTATTCCTCCAATGCTTCCTCTCCCTATCCCACTATGATCAGCTTCCTTATATCAGAGAAAACATTCAACATTTGGTTTCTTGGGATTGGCTAACTTCACTTAGCATAATCTTCTCTAACTCCATCCATTTACCTGAAAATGCAATGATTTTATTCTCTTTTATTGCTGAGTAATATTCCGTTTTGTATGTATGCCACATTTTTTAATCCATTCATCTACTGAAGGGTATTTAATTTGGTTCCACAGTTTAGCTATTGTGAATTGTGCTGATGTAACATTGATGTGGCTGTGTCCCTTTAGTATACTGTTTTTAAGTCCTTTGGGAATAGACTGAGGAGAGGGATAGCTGGGTCAAATTGTGGTTCCATTCCCAATTTTCCAAGAAATCTCCATATTACTTTCCATATTGGCTATACCAGTTTGCAGTCCCACCAGCAGTGTATGAGTGTATCATTTTTTCCCACATCCTCACCAACACTTATTGTTCTTTGTCTTCACAATAGCTGACATTCTGACTGGAATGAGATGAAATCTAAGATTTGCTTTATCTTTATGAAAGCATTATTATTATCCTTATTGTAGCAATGAGGAAACCAAGTCCCAGAGTGTTTGTTTCTCTGTTCCAAGGTTGGTTACCGGACTCTCTTGGTCCAAATTCTGTGCCCTTAAATGATTTACAGCCTCTCTCTGCACAAGAGTTCCAGGACTGAGAGCTGGAAAAGGGAGGGCCAGATGAAGGCTCTGAGAACCCTTAGATGCTCTTCGAAAGACCTCAGTCCTCTCTTCCTTTTATTTCACTCAACACTGCTCTCTGCATTCTGGCTGCCCACAACATTGTGCTCTCGCGCTCTCTCGCTCGCTCTCTCTCTCTCTCTCTCTCTCTCTTATTAATTACTTAATTAAATCTTAATTAGGTATATATGAAAGCAGAACACATTTTGATTCATTGTATATAATTGCATCACAACTTTTCATTTCTCTGGTTGTACACAATATAGCATTGCACCTTATATGCAGTCATACATGCACTTAGGGTAGTGATGTCCATCTCATTCCAACATCTTTCCTTCCCCCATACCCCCACCCTACCCCACCTTCCCCTGTGCCCAAAGTTTCTCCATTTTTCTCATGCTCTCCCCTCCATTATGCATCAGCATCCACTCATCAGAGAGAACATTTGGCCTTTAGTTTTTTGGGATTGGCTTATTTTGCTTAGCATGATATTCTCCAACTTCATCCATTTACCTGCAAATGCCATTATTTTATTTTTTAATGCTGAGTACTATTCCGTTGTGTATATATATACCACACTTTATCCATTCATCTATTGAAGGACATCTAGGTTAGTTCCATAGTTCAGCTATTGTGAATTGAGCTGCTGTAAACATTAATGTGGCCACATTACCATAGTATGCCATTTGTAAGTCCTTTGGGTATAAGCCAAGAGTGGGATACCTGGTGAAATGCTGGTTCCATTCCAAGTTTTCTAAGGAATCTCCAAACTGCTTTCCAGTTTGGTAGCACCAATGTATGAGTGTGTCTTTTTTTCCACATCCTCACCAACACTGTTGTTTGTATTCTTGATAACTGCCATTCTGACTGGCACGAGATGAAATCTTAGAGTAGTTTTGATTTCCATTTCTCTAGCTGCTAGAGATGTTAAACTTTTTTATATATTTATTGATCAATTATGTATCATCTTCTGAGAAGTGTCTGTTCAGCTCTTTAGCTCATTTATTGATTGGGTTGTTTGCTTTTTTGAGTTCTGATCCTGGAGATTAATGCTCTATCAGACTTGCATGTGGCAAAAATTTGCTCCCAAAAGGTAGGCTCCCTATTCACCTTGTTGATTGTTTCTTTTGCTGAGAAGAAGGTTTTTATTTTGAGGCTATTTTCTTGTAATTATGCTATTTTTTGCTTCTTTGATCTTCAGCCTGTGGGGCCAGAGAAGAGGCAGGACCAGTCTTTGCTTCTCTGCTGCTTACAGATTTTGATCTATCAATTTACCTGCCACACCACCACCCCTCAAAAAAATTCTCCCTAGAATTGTGGCTTCCAGAATATCATGTTTTCAGCCTGATCATCATCCACATGTTCTTGAAGCCATGCTTGACCATCCCCTGGTCTTTTCCCCTTCCCACTTAGGCACTTTCCCTAAATCCTTATCTTCCTGGTGAAATCAATATAAACATCAGTGATTCTTTCCCAAATCTGATCCCTCCTTTCCTTCACCTGCTCTTTATTATTGGTTTTGAATTCCACCTTGTCTGACCCACTCATTTGCTCTATCATATCCTGGACCCTCTCATTATCATTATCTGCCATTGCTATTGTCAATTTTAGGTATCTCACCCTCTCTCAGCCTTTGTCCTTGTTCATTCCTTCTGGCACCCAACTTTTGGGTGTGCCAAGTTTCCATCCTGATAATTTTTGATTGTGTTAAATTTCCATTGCTCCTGACCCACCACCTGGTTCCTTGTTTTTCTCCTTATTCAGCTTTTGTCCATGGCCCACTATTGTAGTCAGTCTCTTAAAGATACCTTCAACTCACTAGACTCTCGTTTCCTTTGTCTTAGTTTCCTTTTAACAATCCAATTCTTCTTTCTGTGGTGAAACCAGCAAAGGCTGGAGAACCTGTGGCTCCACTGGCTGGCGTCACTGAACTCATGACCTCCCAAATGCAGGTGCACGCTGGAGCTGCTTGGCAAAGTTGTTGCCAGTGGCTGAACAATCCACATATCCACTTTCGTCAGAAATGATTTCACGTCTTCACTTCTCTCCTCAAATCCCAAACTCTTCTCCTCCTCTTCTTCTCTAATGATGATGCTGCTTTCTGTTTCATGGAGGAAATAGGTTCAAAGACTCTTCCTCCACAATCACCCTCCCAGCACCATGGGTGGGCTTATTTCACCTGTGCCCAAATGGGTGCAGCCCACACTCCCACCCAAAACAAGCCCCTCACTTAGTTCTAGATGCGTAGTCTCAGCCACTATGCAAGCTGCTTATTCCCTGTGTCTGCCTCTATTCTCTCTTCTAGATCATTCCCATCACCATAAAACTCTGATGGGATGCCTCTCTACAAAAGGAAGCCTCCTTCCTGGCCACAGCTGTCAATGCTCTGTTTTTCATTGTTCTTACAGCCAGGCTCCTCACTGCCATTATTTTCTGTTCACTATCCCCCTCTACTTGTAATCTTTTCCCAAAAGAATTTTATTTCCACCACCTGTTGAAACCACCTTTATCAATGTCAACCAGAAGGCTTTTAATGTCTCCCATTGTCTTTCCAATGACTTAACTTCTGCCTTCTGAAATTCCAGCATCAAGACTCATCAATGCTCATCAAGGCTCAGCCCCCACCTAACAGCAGCATTTGGGAACCTATCAATTGTGTGTTCTGATGTGTTCCTCACAGTCCTTATCTGTAATTATGAAATTCAAGCTGCTCAGAAAACTGAAATGGTTTTCATAACTCATGACAGCAAAACCAGATCTGAACACCGTAGATTCTTTATTTAACCTACTCAGTGGTGATGCTGATACATAACGACATAGAGAACTACTGTAATTGATAGCAAAGTCAAGCCTCAGACCCTCCTTGGAGGTGTCACATAAAATACAGTTTATGCAGCTGAGCACATCCAGCCCCAAGGAATCTAGAAAAACAGTTATGGACCTGGAGTAGAAATCTAAGATTACATTCAGGAAGATAAATTTATTTGTAACTAGGCATGTTTTGATCATATATTAGCTTTACAAAACAATGTTATTTTATGGGAATGAAAATAAACATTGGCGTTATGTTTATTTGTATCAAATAACATCTTTAAGATAGTATATATCTTAATTTTGCATAAAACATGTAATTTCTAGTTATTGTATATAATTTAGGTAGATAATAATAAATAAACTTGTCAGAATCTTCATAAAACACCTGCTTCAAACAGTATTACTTGGAGAATTATTATTTATTAATAAAGGGGAAAATATCTATAGAACTATAATTGAATTTTTGCATAAAAACAAAGTAATTTTATTAAGCATATGATATTATTCAATAAAATATTTTGTTGTCATTTAAGTTTACAGTATAAAATGCAAAATCAAAATGAGAACTTCAGTTGCTCTATTCAACAAGCATATTAATCTAGCTACTTTCCATAGTGCTACAAATATTAGCCCTTTTAAGTTGTCAAATTGTCTATATAATAGGCAATACTATAATCTACATTACAGACAATGAAAGCAAGAAAAGAAATCTTGTATATATAGAATATCTTTTCATATGTCTTAGTGAAGCATATTTATATTTTGCTCCTGTATAAATTTCTCTTATTTATTCATTTATTGTGGCATAAGGGATTGAACCCAGGGCCTTGTGCATGCTAGGCAAATGCTGTACCACTGAAATACACCCCTAACTCCCCAACACATAGGTAGTTTTTAAATTGAGCCTCACTTTGGAAAATCATGTTTTCAAAAGAAGAAAATGAAATTTTATTTTAGAGAGTTAGCCATCTGTAACACAATGTGTTTTTAATTCAGTGATATCAGTTTTTCCATATAAATATTTTAAATAATTTCTGATTTTTTTTTGTGACAAGATACTACTATATTTAACTGGAAAGAGAAAAATAATGTAATACTTTGAAAGCTTCACATAAGTTTTACATATAAAATATGGAGTCCCAGGGAGAAAAAGAAATGTTCTAAAAATAGTTTTTTTTCTAAATCACATATCTTGATTTAAAGTGTCAATGGTAGTAAAGTACTTTCATTATAATAAATGATGCATGTCTCCATATTTATACTTCAGAGGTGTTACATAGTCAATAATGGTAGGTTCAAAATGGTTCCTGGTCTAATAACTGCTTTAGTTCCACCATTAGGGAAACTGTATAGTGGCATTTTTACTACATGCAATTAATAATATTTCTTTTTTTTTTGCATTTTAAAGCAATTAACTCTTTCTCCTTCCCTGTAAATCATTAGTGTTGTAGATGTGCCAGATGTAGTCACAGTATCTACATTCAACTTCCATTCAACATTCAATAAACATTTACTGAGCATTTATGTGCTAGGCTGGGTTTGGTCCCAGGGATATAAAAATAAAATAATAATTGTCTGTTTGCAGGAAATTTGCACTCAAAGCACTCAAACTAAAAATGTAAATACATCACTCTAGTGGTGTTTTCTACCTGCAATAATTGGGCTAACACCCACTTGCATATAAAGGTGACATTTAATCCAGAAGTGAGGGACAGTGATCAGAGAATGTGTCTTAGACATGCTGATGCCCCTGGTTAGTCCTGAAGGACAAGTAGGAATAAGATTATTGGGTGTCGTGTTGTCATTACTCCTGTAGGTTTGTTCACAGAGACATGGGCTCTTCTGTGACGGGTCCTCTGTTTTGGTCAGTAACAGTGAGGGGGGATGAGACCAAGGGATTCTTAAATGAGACACAGGTTACTTCTCAGTGCTGGTATCTCCTACATCTCAACTGCTCTGTTATGACATTTCTTGTTTTCCAACTAGAGGATTGGGTTTTGGAGAATATGTAATGATAAGCAATTCATAATTGTCCTTTGTTAATTCTTTTTTTTTTTCATTTAGACAGTTTAGTCTGTGTACTGAGCAAGTTTAATATTTCAGTTTGGACTTTCTCTTTGTAATTCCACACATCTCAGCATAGGTTTGTGGTGGAATAATAATGTTGGTTTCTAAGTTATAAAGTTTCCCTGTGATGTACATTTTCTTAGTTTTGAAACTGTTTGTAGAGTAACATGCAAAATACAAATGTTAAGTTCTTGAAAATTTATGTGATATCAAATTTTAGGTCATAGGACTATTGTAAGATGCAAGAGAGACATTTGGTATTTCAAATATCTTCTTGAATCTATGATATGTTGTAGAATGAGTATGCTAAAACTTATGTGTTTTTAAGGGTTTAACTTGTTATGTATATCAGGCTATAACTGGCTAAAATTTAATTTATCATGCATGGGAAGCACTCTGTAAACCTTATGAGGTAATGCATAAGTCAAAGGTATAATTATTACCTAATATTAATATAAACAATGATTATTCCTCAATAAAATAGGTTGATATAAAGGGAAACATTTTTTACTTGTACTAGTAGATATTAGTAAAAGTGGTGATTCTTATTTCAGCCATGAAAATATCTAGCATTGTTAATATATTATTGATTAATAGTTAATTACTCAGTTGTTTAATTGTATATATGTGGATTTCTTTTTTAACTGTTTTAGGTATATGAAAATATTATATATGGCATCTATAATTTTTAAAATAGAATAAGTGTTCTCTGTAAGATTGTTTTAAATACTGTCTATAAATGCATAGTACAAAAGTAGGTTAATGTAATATTAATGCTACCTATCAGGTAATAAAATAGCCAAACTTGTAGAATTTTAATACACAACAGTTTTAAACACCTTGGAAATTGATTCTGTAATTATGAGACATTGAATAAGATATCTGACATGTAACATCAAACCATGTAGTTCTCAACCACAAATGCAAAACATTCTTAAATATTTATGTTGGCAATTAATGGCCACAATGAGTAAAATATTTTACTAAGAATTTTTCTTAAAAATTATTAAAATCTAGACAGGCATGGTGGTGCATGCCCATAATCCCAGTGATTCAAGAGGCTGAGGTAGGACAATCACAAGTTCAAAGACATCCTCAGCAACTTAGAAAGACCCTAAGCAACTTAGTGAGACCTTATCTCAAACTATAAAAAAAATAGAAAGGGCTAGGGATGTGGCTCAGTGGTTAAGTGCCTCTGGGTTCAATGCCTGGTACCAATTTTTTAAAAAAGATGTATTGAAATCATTTTTTTTTAAATATGGTGAAAAGGTGTCATGATAGAAAAAAAGTAATTTATAAAAATTATATTTATTCCATTCTTCTTAAAGAAAATTTTGAGGGGCTTTATTAGTTTAAAAGATTTTTCAGTTTGTAAATATGAGCCCATTTTTATTACATTGCATGAATTTATCATCTTATTCTAGTTGAAACTCAAATAGCTATTATGTGTTTGATTTTTTCCATGTGATTTATTCTGATTTTTATTCATTTTTTAAATCCTCAGAATTATATTTGACAGATAACTAGCTTTCTACAGATTTTATTATGAAAGATTACTTGTAAAAATTTTTAGGCTTTCTTATAATTGGTGCTGAGGCATATATCTAATAGTCACATTCCAGAGATGTGTAAAAATTAAAACATTAGTCATGCTTTATGCTTTCCATCCTTAGCTCATAATTATATAAAACTAAAATTATATTGCCAACCCAAATAAAGTTATTACAAACAGATATCACTTGTTTTAAAATGAGTAATCATGAACAGTTTATAATTATACTGATTATTTTGCTGAATGTCGTCATTGAATTTCTGTAACCTCAATATCATGCCAAATTTTGTAAAATAAAAACTTAATTTGTTAGAGGGACTCAGTACCTTAAGGCATTCTTTTGGCAAATTGTTTTACATCCTGATCAACCTTCTAGAAAAAGGATATTCACTGTTGTTTTTTTTAAATCAAAGACCCCTGAAAACAAAAAGCTCCCCATCCTTGCAAATTAAGAACACACGTTTTACCTAGTGAAAAATGAATGCTTTTTCTCAATGATATCAAAATACAAAAAGGAAGGGGACCCTAAATGTTTTCTGAAAAATTATCTATGTATGTATGTATGTATGTATCTATCTATGTGTGTATCTATCTATCTACGTATCTATCTATCTATCTGTCTATAATTTAAGGTATATAGAACACTCTGAAATACAGAGTACCATACAAATGCACTTTTGTCAATTTTTTTTTCTTTTGAGTATTGATGAATAGAACTCTCGGGATGACAAAAAATTGTCACTTTAAAATGAGGATTAAAAGATTCTTGACAAAAGTCTGAAAATTTTAAAAAATTAAATCTGTGTATCCTTCAATATTGTCCATAAGATTTCTTAAAATACTATATGTAAAGTTATTCAATACAATACAAAAATGATTTAATATAGAATTAGTACATAGTGGAGAATAACATACCCCAACATGTGTTGTTTTAAGATATAACAATTTTTTTAAGAACCACTGAAGTTAGTGCTCTAAATCTCAGATACTGATAAAATAACTTCCCAATTACCTCAATCTGAGTAGGTCTCATCTTGAAATATATGATATTCTAAAAAATTTCAGTAATTATTGTGACTGTTGATGACCACAGTTAACCAGATTATTGAAAATCTACACATGTATTTTTTTTTTACTTTTCACTAAATCAATCTGCATAGTTGAAAAAATAGGACTTTATGATGATGTATGAAAACATCTTTCACATGCTAAATACTGTTTTATCCTGGTAAGCCTGTGTTTTACAGTAACAGTCCTGTGAAATGTTCCTCACTACACAGTTTTCACTTATGTTTCTGAATCCTAACTTCAGCTGTTTTTTGTGCCATCTCTGCCTGCACAAATTCCAAATGAGTGCAGGTTGAAGTGTGGCTTTTGAGGAGCTGAACATGGCCCTGTGTTTGCCTTGCTATAATCCAATGATGACATTTGAGAAAATCCATTCAAACACATTCATTCAGCAAGTATAATGCACCTGGACTGAATCTTCTAAATCTATGAGGCAAAATACATCTTTTTTTTTTCCTTTAAAAATTAATTACCAGGGCTGGGGTTGTGGCTCAGAGGTAGAGCATTTGCCTAGCATGCGTGAGGCACTGGATTTGATCCTCAGCTCCACACAAATATAAAATGTGTCCACCTATAACTAAAAAAATAAATATTAAAAAATTAATTCTCAGGTATCTCATTATAATGACAGGAAACTAATACATATCCTGCATCTCCAAGAGTTTCTTCTGCAAAACACACATGATTGTTATCCATCCTCTGGTCACTGACTTCAACTCTGAACTCAACTGCTTACTATATGATATTGACCAAGTTAATTACATATATTTGCCTTGGATTTCCCATCTATAAAATACAAATAATAATATCTATTGCATGGTGTTGCTCTTAGGAATAAATAAGTTCATAAGGATTCAAACTTAAATAACTGCCTGTCACCTAGCACAATACTCTATTATCATTTATAATTATAACCACTTGAGGTCACAATTTTCTATTCACAAGAAAAAAAAATCCTTGTTTTTAAGTTGGCAAAGTTCTATACAAGCCAGTCTCTCTACTTCTCATTAAAAGAAAACATATTTGACCTTGAACCATCAAGAACTGAAAAGCAGGAACCAATCCAAGTTAAAGCAAAATGCAGGAATGAACCAGATCCATGACATGAATCATTCATTTATTGAAAATTTAAGATGGCAGCATTTAAAAAGATTTCATGTGACTCCTAAAGGTTCAAAATTCTCTGTAATTTTTCCCCCTGTGGTCCAGGACTGGTCAAGCATGAAGTTTCCTGGAAGCTTCTTAGTGTTCTTTTGCCCACACCATCCCACCTCAGTGCCTGGGAATAAGTTAGCATCCAGCCACCATGGTGAGATCCATGTAATACAATAATGCAGCCAGTGGAAAAGTTAAGAACCCATCAAGTCCTGAAGATATTTTCTTGTGTTTCAGCATCTATTCGGTAACATTTTGTTATCGAGTGTTATGGGAACCCAAACAATGTTCTAAGCCACGTGCCAAATGCAGTTCAAGTTCCTAAGATGTTATAAGTAATAGTAAATGCATTTACTAAGTTTTTGAAAGTTTTTTATTCTCTATAATGTGAAAAAATATTTTCACGATCATTAGATTAGTCAGAGTTTATTTAAGTGCATATTTGTGCACAATGTACTATTTAAGCTAGAAGAATTACTGTAGACTCAGAACATAAATCTCTAAAACTAAACATAGAAGATAATATGGATTTTCCTTTTTAGACTGTCAAAAGGCCTGCACATTTTCTGGTTTTATTTTTCTTCTTCTTCTCCTCCTTTCTTAAAGAAAACCTTCCTTGGTTTTGCTTCAAACTATTATATTTGGTTGTTGACATAGTTTCAACTTGAGTTCGAACTTCATTATTTAGATGGGAATATCCAGAAATCATTTGCAGAGAATTATAATACATGAACATTAAAACATTCCAGTGATCCTTTGCAAATCTCCTACAAAGGAACTTTTAGTTATATTTTTAGTAGACATATTGAAGGGGAGTGTCTCTAATATGCTTTTGGTCATCTCTTCATTTGCATTAATATAAGCAAAAATTTCCTATTCCCTAGAATAATAAACAACAACAAAAAAACCTTCAGGGGTCCAGAGATCTAACAGTCAGATGTATCACTGCCATGCTGGGTACTTTGTGTTGGGGGGCATATGTGATACTATTTTTTGACAAAAAATAGTATAATATATGTTATTCTATGTTGCAGATGTTGGGGAAGAATCCTGAAGCTATAATACACACCATGAAGGAGTTGGAACATCCTTTGAGGTATTGATAGTCAAGTAAGAAATACAGTATGCAGTGTGTGTGTGTGTGTGTGTGTGTAGACACATATATACAAATATAATAGAAAGTAACCAATGTGATTCTGCAATCTGTACACATGGTAAAAATGGGAGTTCATAGCCCACTTGAATCAAATGTATTAAATATGATGTGTCAACAGCATTGTAATGTTTTGAACAACCAATAAAAAAAACAAATATATTAGAAAGTTTTACAGAATACAACTTGAGAGTGTGAATTAGATTGATGGAGACAGGTAGTTAATGTCTGTGCAAGAAGGAAAGAATCGGAGAAAAGGAAAATAAAGTAACATTTATTAGGCAGTGCAGTAACTATGATTTCACATGGCTCATCTCATTTATTTTGCATATCGACTCTGCATAGTCAGTATTATTTTTGATATGAGTTGAAAGAGATTTGAACCAAGGTCAGTATATTCCAAAACACCAGATTTTGTGCACTATGATACATTAACTCACCATGCCTCACTCCTTGAAATTAGTTATAAAAACTATTTAAATTTTTTTTTTGCTAATCCTAACATCTGTGTCAGCTCACGGAACTTTTTTTATATGTGATATTTTCTCTTGTGGTTCTCATTTTTCTATCTGCTTTGCATTCTGGCAAAATTTAATGATATTCTACATGCCTATAATCCCAACAACTCAGGAGTTGCTGAGGCAGGAGGATCAAGAGTTCAAAGCTAGCCTCTGCAACTAAGGGATGCACTTAGCAACTCAATGAGACCCTGTATCTAAATAAAATGCAAAAAAGGGCTGAGGTTCTGGCTCAATGGTTAAGCACCCCTGGGTTCAATCCCTGGTAGCAAAAATTTTTTAATTATATTCTGGTCATTTATAGATGATACATCATAGGAAGTCTGGATTATGTTGTCTTCCTATAAAGGATATTCTGTTTTATGTGTCATGCAGGCTAATTACTGGTGAATTGTTTTGATCATATTATATTTGGTATTATTATTATTATTATTATTATTATTATTATTTGGTACCAGAGATTGAACTCGGGGTACTCAAGTACTGAGCCACATCCCCAGACCTATTTTGTATTTTGAGAGACAGGGTCTTACTGACCTGCTTTAGCACCTTGATTTACTAAGGCTGGCTTTGAGCTCATGATCCTCTTGCTTCAACCACCTGAGTCACTGGGATTATAGGCATATTCCACCGCGCCCGGCTAGGTTTGGTATTTTTCTTTTTTTCCATATTTCATGGTGCATTATACTTGTACATAATGGTGGGATTTGTTGTTATGTTTTCATACATATGTACAATATAGTGATAAAACTTAGCCAATATTATTCTTGAGTATTTCTCTTTTACCTGCTTTCCTCTCTCCCCTGATCCCTTTCCTCTATTCTACTGATCTCCCTTTGATTGTTGTGAGATTCCTTTCACACACACACACCTTTCTTTTCCTTTTTCCTTTCTGGCTGCCACATACATTTTTAGCATGAGTCAATTTTGGTTTCAAATGTAGGTCTACCATTTTCCCTTTACTCTTTTGTGTGTGGTTCTTTTTGCTAAGGCTTATTTCTGAACTCTTAATTAATTACCTGATATATTAGTGAAGCTGCTGCAACCTGACTCTGCTGGAAACCTAATTTCTTCCAACATTGCCATTTAGCATCATCTTCAGTCTTTATAGCAGTCAAACTCTGCTAAGCCTTAAAGAGTCTCATCTGGTACATTCATTTCAAAAATGAATTTCCTCCAGGCTTTTAGTATTCTCTCTCTAACACGCACACATAATCACATTGCACCCACCATACATAACTCAAGACATTCTTGTCCACAAAATTCCAACCACTATGATAATCTTGCACTTTGATAATTTTCTCCTTAACTCAGTATGACCACCATCTTACTTGAGCTTCATCTCCCTGTATAAGTGTGTTTTGTGCACCAGGCCTACAGTCATGTCTGAAATTAATACCTGAAAGTGTTTAGTTTTTCTAGTTTTGTACTCTTTTGTGTCAGGAAAACAAATCCAGTACAGTAGATCTATAACAGTTTCAAGTAAAAGTACTAAATTACTTATATCCTTGCCCATCAATAGTGGTAGAGGCACTTAGGTGAACTTACATAGAAACTGCAACATCTTACATACTCAACAACAATTTCATTGCCCATGGAACCCAAAATTAATTGAAAGAGTAAACCCCAAAATGGATATCTGAATAATAAACTGGTCAAAATTAGTAAGGCAGTCAGACTTAAGTAATCATATATTTTACCAATAGCACTAGCTTAAAAGTATGGGTCTACATTAACTAGAAAAATACAAGTTAATGTCTAGAGTCATAAAAGTTTCTATTACAATCCAATAGGCAGTCTCCTATGATGCTTTAATATTATATGATAGTTGTGAAATGATTACAAATTAATAATGAACATAATCTTTTTGCAGATTAAAATGTTCTTCCCTGTATTATCTACAAAGTTTAGATACACCTCAAAATGTCCTGGAAAAGAAATTTCTTAACTCTCATCAAAATGTACTGCCTGGTTTTTTCCTACATTTGACATGACACAGTGTCAAGATTTCTAGTCCTGAATACACACTTTCTATAGGGAAGAGACATTTATCTTGGCAATTAACAGTTCATTTATCTCATTTCATACAGCCAGTTTTCTTCGTAAGAAAAGAAATGTTTATGTATTTGTTCTGCTGACTTTAATCTATAATCTAATCAGGGATCAACAAACTTTTCCTGAAAAGAGACTGATAATAAATATATTAGACTTTGTAGGCAAGTCTTCATTGCTACTCAAGTGCCAGTGTAGCACAAAAACAGCCTAGACTTTGGGTAAATAATATAAGCTTCTGTGTTCTAATAAAACTTTGTTTACAAAAGCAAGTGTTATTGTTGGACACCGTGGTGTGCTCCAACAGTCGCAACTACTCAGAAAGCTGAGGCAGGAAGATTACTTGAGCCTAGGAGTTCAGGCCAGCCTGGGAAATATGAAAGAAAGAGAGAGAGAGAGGGGGGGGGGGAGGGAGGGAGGGTGAGAGAGAAGAATGAAAAATAGAAAGAGAAAAAAAGGAAAAAAGAGAACAATTAAAAAAACAGTGTCAGGCTGACAGCTATGATTTGCTCATCACTGTTCCAGAGTATTAATTAATGTTTATGCTCACAACAAATGTTTGGCTAAGCTGTGTATATACATACATACATACATACATGAAAGCAATTTTGTTCTTTTTGTTTGCTTTCTTTTATTTTTTCCATTTTTTTGGTGATACATTATAGTCGTAAATCATGGCAGTATTTGTCGTTACATATTTCCACATGCACAATATAACACTACAGTTTGGCCAATATCATTCCCCAGTATTTTCCCTTCACTCCTCCCTCTCCTGGTCCCTTTCCTACACTCTACTGATCTCCTTTTTATTTTCACTTTTCTTTTCCCTTTTCCTCTCTTGCTTTCACATACGAGAGAAAACATATGCTCCCTTGACCTTAGGAGTTTAGCTTATTTTGTGTAACAGAATGTTCTCAAGTTTCATCCGTTTTCCAGCAAATGACATAATTCACCTTTATGGCTGAATAAAGCTCCATTGTGTGTATATGCCAAATTTTCTTTATTTATTCATCCTTGATAAGCACCTAGTTTGTTCCATAGTTTGGCAACTGTGAACTGTGCTGCTATAAACATGGTAGTATGGTAGTATGCATGTACTACTCTAGTATTATGACTTTAATACTTTAGGATAAACATTGAGTAGTTGTATAGCTGGGTTATATGGTGGTTTCCTGCCTAGTCTTTTGAGGAACCTCCATACTGATTTCAATAGTGGTTATATCCATTTACAATCCTATCAACAGAAAAAAAAACTGTCCCTTCTTCTCCACATTCTCTCTAGCATTTATTATTGTTCATATTCTTTTTTTTTAAGTAGTTGGACACAATACCTTTATTTTTATTTATTTATTTTTAATATGGTGCTGAGGATCAAACCCAGAGCCTCGCACGTGCTAGACAAGCGATCTGCTGCTGAGCCACAACCCCAGCCCCATATCTTTCGCATTCTTGATGGCTGCTATTCTGACTAGAGTGAGATGAAGGCTCACTGTAGTTTTGATTTGCATTTTCCTAATTGCTAATGATGCTGAACATTTTCATAGATGTGTTGCCCATTTTTATTTCTTCTTTTGAGAAGTATCTGTTTAATTCATTTGCCCAATTAAGCTAGGTTATTTGAGGTTTTGATGTTAAGTTTTTTAAAGTTTCTTATATAGTCTGGATATTAATCCTGTGTCAAAAGAGTAGTTAGCAGGGCTGGGGATGTGGCTCAAGTGGTAGCGCGCTTGCCTGGCATGCATGCAGTCCAGGTTCGATCCTCAGCACCACATACAAACAAAGATGTTGTGTCTGCCAAAAACTAAAAAATAAATATTAAAAAATTCTCTCTCTCTCTTTAAAAAAAAAAAAGAGTAGTTAGCAAATATTTTCTCCCATTCTGTAGGTTCTTTCTTCATGTTACTAATTGTTTCCTTTGCTGTGCAGAAGCTTTTTAATTTGATGCCATTCTGTTTATTAACTTTTGTCATTATTTTCTGAGCTTTAGGAGTTCTAATAAGAAAGTCATTGCCTGTACCTATATGCTGGAGTCTCAAACCTATATTTTCTTCCAAGGATTTGCATAGTTTCTGGTCTAATTCCTGGGCTTTTGATCTCTTTCAAGTTTGTACAGGGTCTAGTCTTATTTGTCTACATATGGATAACCAATTTTTCTGGCACCATTTGTTTAAAAGCCTGTCTTTTCTCCCAATATATTTTGGCACCTTTGTCAAGGATCAGATGACTATGAACTGTGTTGGATCTTTTTCTGTGTCTTCTCTTCTCTCCCATTGGTCTGTGTATCTGGTTTTATGTCGGAGCCATGCAATGGTTATTTCAATAGCTTTGTAGTATAATTTGAAGTCAGGTATTGTGATGATGCCTCCAGCTTGCTTTATTGACTTAGAATCGTTTTGGCTATTCTGAATATTTTATTCTTCCAAATGGATTTCAGGACTGTTTTTTCTAGTTCTGGAAAAATGACATTTATTATTATTATTATTATTATTATTATTATTATTATTATTATTATTATTTTAAATATATGTATGACAACAGAATGCATTACAATTCATATTACATATATAGAGCACAGTTTTTCATATCTCTGGTTGTATACAAAGTATGTTCACACCAATTCGTGGGTATTTTGATGGGAATTGCATCAAATCTGTCTGTTGCTCATAAAACCAATTTCAAACATATACAATCATATTAGTAGTGATTTTAGTGTCCAAAAAGAGATCTACTAAACAATAATTACTGGGCTGGTTTGGTGACTTGTAGTCCTAACTACTCAGAAGGCCAAGCCAGGAGGATTGCTTGAGTCCAGGAGCTAGAGATCAGGTTAGGCAACATAGCAAAACACCCATCTTAAAAATAATAATAATTACTGATGTCAAAACACATCTCAATCATTATGATAGTCACTAACTCTTCAGTGTTTTCCTTGAAATTCTAATATACAATTAGTGAATGTCAATTTAGGACTAATTGTGCTGTTTTATAGAGGAGAAAGTTGATTATAATGGTAAATGAAATCAGCTATCATGAACTGATTTGTGTTTATTTAATTACAATTATCATGCTGATGACTCTACATATTAAGTCTCCACCTGTAGTCCCCTAGGTGCTAATTTTAAAAACATGAGTTTTCATTAAAAATAAGAAAATAACCCCCTCCATATGCATTTCAATAATTCAAATTGTATCATAATTTGACTATTAACACAAAGGAAAATCAGTGCAACTAATTCAGATTTAGATTTAAGATTACACAGTGCAAAAGAGGGAATAGTCTTGGAAAGGGAAGTAGAAAAATGTAAGATCCCTCTTAGATGTCAGAAAAACTAAATTCAAAAATGTGATTTTTTTAAAGGTAGTGTTAACTTGAAGTGGAAAACAAAAAGCAAAAAACCTTTGAAGCAAAGTCAGTTGTGTTTACAAGGGCCTTTGGGTTTCTTTTTTGTTTTAGTGCTTCTGGTTTTTAAAATTTTGATTTGTGGAGGATGGGCAGAGGGGATTGAATCTAGGTGCTTAACCACTGATCCACATCACCAGCCCTTTTTTACATTTTTTAATTTTGAGATAGGGAATCCATAATTACTAAAGGCCTTGCTAAATTGCTGAGGGTGACTTTGAACTCAAGATCCTCCTGCCTCAGCCTCCAGAGCCACTGGGATTACAGTGTGCATCATGAAGCCCGGCCTTAAATGTTGATTTTAGAATCCTTTCTTTTTAGCTGATAAGAGAAATTACAAAATACAGAATACTTGCAAACTACAAAATATAGGATACTTACAACTAAAGGTGCTTTGTTAAATGATCAGAGTTTAACTTAAGTTTCAAGCAGTGACTCTCAAACTGGGAGAGTGATACTATTTTATCAAGAGAAATTTAGAAATGCCTGGGGGCATTTTGTTGTTGTTTCACCATGACTGAGGAAACTACTAACATTTTTTGGCCAGGCCCATAGATAGTATATAACCTTCAGATAGAAGGAAGAGTTCAAACCAAAGTACCAATAGAGTTCTATCAAGAAACCCTGGTGCAAAGAAGTAATCTACCAAGGTCTCTTACTTAACTGCAAGGAAAACACAGTTGCAGTTAAGTAAGAGAACAGAGCAGGTACTGGGTGCAGTGCTGCATGCCTGTAATCCCAGTGGCTCTGGAGGCTAAGGCAGGAGGATCCTGAGTTCAAAGCCAGCCTCAGCAAAAGTAAGGCCCTAAACAATTCAGTGAGACCCTATCTCTAAATAAAATACAAAATAGGGCTGGAGATGTGACTCAGTGGTCTAGAGCCCTTGAGTTCAATCCCTGTTACCAAAGAAAAATAGACCACCCAGGTGACTTGTTTGTACCACTAGGTCTACCTAAAACGAAAAGGGATTTTATGCAGTCAAATTGTTTTATTATCCATTTAAATATAATTCTTTATTTCTTTATGTTTGTCAAGAAGTAAATATATTTAAGATAAAAATGAAAAATAATAAAAGAATGACAAGTGTAGGAACCTAATGATGACTTACACTTTTTGATTACAGACTTGAGATTCATCTGAAATGACAATGCAATCCCTAGCTATTGCAACAGAAATCTTAACCTCTGAGTGAAAAAAAAAAAGAGGGATGTTGAGATACCTTCAATCATCTTTTCTCACTTCTGCGTAAGTACCAAGAGAGGTTGGCCAAAAATATTTTAAAACCTTAAACATACTTTTAAACTTGGCTTTTCTTTAAAATAAGTGCAAATATATGATATGGCCTAGTGTTAATTTACAATCCCTACTTTCTTATGCTGCGACTATCTTTAAATGTGCCCAGTTTGAACTGAGATGTGCCATAAGTCAGATATCAAAGACTTATTATGAAGAGTGTAAAATAACAGTTATATTTTTATTTTGATTACAAGTTAAAAGGATGACATTTTGAATATATTGAATTATGTAAAATGTATTATTAAATGAAGCTCATCTCTCTTACTTTTTAAAATATGACTTCTAGAAAATTTAATTTACATGTAGAGTTAATATTATATTTCTATTGGTGGTTCTAAGGGATCAGTGAGAAATAAGAGAAAGATCATGTTCAGATTCTCTATGTCATCATTTGGGTTTGATGTCATTCACTGATCCTCTTATGTATTCCAAACCATTTCAAATTTCATGTGGATTTGGGTAAGACTGAGCTTTCATACTGTCGCAGAGAACTTACTTTCCCATATGTTTGATCAGTGTCCCCTGCTGAGTATAGTCTTCATAATAGTGTTTATGATCCTGTTTCTAATTTTATACTGCATGCATCAGTTAAAATGCTGAAGATTCAGGAGGGCTTGCTTTGCTTCAGTGTATGCTCTGGTAGACTATATGTTATCCCAAAGAACATATTTTCTCCTCCACTCTCCCTGTCTCCTCCAAGAGGTGCTTGTGATCTTCCAAGCACACTTTGGGAGGATGTTATCAGCCTTACTTTGTTTCAGTGAGAAGAGAACAGTTTCCAGAGTAGGCACTATCTAAAAATGGCTCCTTAGTGATGAAAGCATTTATTGCCAAGACTTTTGTTGCTTTGTCAATTGTCTATATTGGCTGTAACAGCCAGGATTTTGCTGTTTAATTATTTAAATCACATAAATGGGCAATCTTTCATATATTATCTCATTTTCTTCTTAAAAAATGAACTATACAATTTTAACTTTGACCCATATTTGTATAGATGAAATATCTGAGACTCAGAAAAGTTAATGATTTGCCTATAGTCACACAATTAGACTTCTGACTCTTACTACAATCCTTTTGGCTATATTCCTTACTTCTGCTGTTATTCTGGTAAGGAAGTAACTTGTATTTCTGAAAACTAAATGTATCAATCCAAACAGTGCGGGGCTGGGGATGTGGCTCAAGTGGTAGCGTGCTCGCCTGGCATATGTGCAGCCCGGGTTCGATCCTCAGCACCACATACAAAGATGTTGTGTCTGCTGAAAACTAAAAAATAAATATTAAAAAAGGCCAAACAGTGCACTGTGGAAATTGAGATGTATAGGCCACATGTCCCCAATATCTGTTCTGCATTTATTTCAACACACCAAATATTTGACCTCCATGAAAAGAATGCCAAGGTAAATTAGGGAGAACCAGAAACAGGAACTCATATACATGCCATATATTAGTGGCAATTTCAGATGTTTGAGTTTCTTTCTTTGTACAATTGAAAGTGGAATAATATTTGTCAGGGCTAGACAAACAGTAGATGCTGGCAGAAGACCTTGCCTTGTATATGACTCACTCCCATTAGTACAGTACACTTCGACATGACTTTTTAATTGTGGGGAATGCCTCAGCCCTAGTGGTCATGCCCAGCCTAAACCTCCATCTTCCCTGGATTTAAAGACAAGATACTTGTTTAAATTCCACTGAAGTTATATGATCCCTTTACTTAAAGTCTAATATTTTCTGCATTTTTATTCTATTAAGTCTAAATCCTTATGCTTGATTTTCAAGGAATTTCATAATCTGACCTAAGCACACAAATATGTCATCCTTTATAGAATCCTTTCCTCTTAGCAAAATGAGGTGTCTTTACTGTCCTTTAAACATATTTCTTTCTGCTGAGTCTTTCTTATGCTGTTTAATTCACTTGCTTTTTATTCTCTTTTTAGAATCTGAATCTTATGTACTTATCCAGGTCTAACTCAAATCCCAAGACTCATCTCTTACTTTTAACTCTTTAGTGTTTATGATTTGTATCAAAATGCATTTTAGCATTTATTTTGTGGCAGGGTAGGGCCCTTGCCACCCTCCCACTGCACTAACTTTTACCAAAGAGGAAACTGGTGTTACCAATAAAGACCTGTTTATTTTTTAGGAGTTCCCACTTTCGAGATTATAATGAGGATCTAGAGTCACCTCCACCCTTGGAGATAGATCCAAGATTGGGGTCCTTAGGCACAGGTGTAAAGGTTGATCCATTGCCTAAACCTCTTACACTGGCACAGAAGATGGAGTACATACACACACACACACACACACACACACACACACACGCCAAAACTCAGGAAGGAAGGAAGGGAGGGAGGGAGGGAGGGCAAGGAAAGAAGGAAGGAGACCCTTTGAAATCCATTGAGAAATGATATTGTTCTGGTCAACCTGAGAGAAAATGGATATTTGTTGTCATTTTATGACTTACCATATTGTGACCAAGCATCGTGCTCTTATTTTTATTAAGTTTTTACTAAGACCTTTACTAGGATTCACCTGGTTTATAACTTTCTACCTTTAAATATAACTGAATCTGCTGGGAGGTGGTGGCAGAGTCTGTAATCCGAGATATTTAGGAGGCTGAGGCTGGAGGATCGAAAGTTTGAGGTAAACTTGGGGAACTGAGCCAGACTCTGTTTCAAAATAAAAACTAAACTGGGCATGGTGGCACACACCTGTAATCCCAGCGGCTCAGAATGGTGAAACAGGAGAATTGGGAGTTCAAAGCCAACCTTAGCAACTTAATGAGGCCCTGAGTAACTCAGTGGGACCTATCTCTAAATAAAATACAAAAGAGGACTGGGGATGTGGCTCAGTGCTTGAGTTCCCAAGAGTTCCATCTCTGATAGCAAAAAAAATAAATAAATAAAAAAATAAAAAATAAATAATAATAATAATAAAAGAATAAATAAAATAAAAAGGGCTGGGGATGTAGCTCAGCAGTAGAGCACCCTTGGATATTTGTACTAGGGAGTACAAAAAAAAAAAGAATTTTTCAATGCATATTACTTTTTGTCTAGTTTATTTCATTCAGAATCTCCCTGTTTTTGCTATTATCAATAGTTCTTTATTCTTGCTAAGTATGTTTCCAAAATTTATTATCTATTTTCCTATTGATATACATTGGGGATTTTTTTTAAGAAAACCAGGTTATATTTATACAGTGGAAAATTATTAAGCAATGAAAATAAGAAGTACATTCATATTCAACAACTTGGATAAATCTTATAAAAATACATATGGAGCTAAAAAAGCCACACACCAAAGAACACATGTGTATGATTACACTGAATAAAGTAACAAAACAGGCAAAACTAATCCTTGTTATTAGAAGTTAAAATAGTGCCTAACTCTGGGGGAGCGGAGGGAATAATTAGGGGAGCAATGAGAGAGGGCTCATGAAGGTGCATTTGATGTCCAATCTCTTGACCTGGGTTAGGTTTAATGGATATGTTTACTTTGTGATAATTCATTGTGCTATACATGATTTTCTTTTGGCTGTTATATTTAATAAAAGAAGTTCTATTAACAGTAAAAAAATCAATCTCTACATTCATGGAATAGTTAGTAATCAAATGCCTACTATATGGTTAATATGAGTATAAGGATTCTGAGGCATGACATGTTCCCACAGTCCAACATTGGGGATTTTTTGACTATTACAAATAAAACCACCATGAATAGTTGTGCACAAGTCTCAGTGTGGATGTATGCTTTTATTTCTCTGGAGTAAATATCTCGACAGATGTGATTTAATTTTTAAAGCAACTGCCAAACAGTTTTCTAACAGTTTGCCATTGTTTGTACTACATGGTATAGTCTGCAGTTCTAAGAGAGATACCATAGTCTTCATCTTTGTCAACATTTGTTATGATCAGTCTTAAATTTTGTCCATCCTACTGTATGTGTAATAACACTGCAGTTTTGATTTACATTTCAAATTATGTTGGATATCCTTTCATGTGCACATTCACCATATTTGTATCTACTTTGGTGAAGAAAAAAATCTTCTGCCCATCCTTTCAAATTGGCTCATTTTTCTTATATTAATAAGTTGCAAGAATCATTTGCATATCCTAGATATCATTCTCTTGAGAGATATATGTTTTGCCAATACTTTGTCCTAGTCTGTCAGCTTACCTTTCCATTTCCATAACAATGAATATAGAATAGACAGTTTGTTGTTGTTGTTGTTTTTAGTACTGGGGATTGAACTCAGGGGCATACCACCACTGAGCCACATCCCCAGTCCTATTTTGTATTTTATTTAGAGACAGGGTCTCACTGAGTTGCTTAGTGCCTCACTTTTGCTGAGGCTGGCTTTGAATTTGCAATCCCCCTGCCTCAGCCTCTTGAGCCACTGGTATTACAGGTATGTACCACCACGCCCAGCATGAGACAAAGTTTTTAAGTCTGATCTATTTCTGAGAGGAGAGAGAGAAAAAAGAGAGCATGAGGCAGAGAGAGTCTCTGCCAAGCAGCTTTTTATATTTTCTTCCAGAAGTTGTATAGGTTTAGCTGCTACATTTAGGTCTGTAGTCTATCCCTACCAGTAGTGTGTGAGGGTTCCCATTGATCCACATCCTTTCCAACTTATTATTATCTTTTTGATTATAACCATCTTAATAGATGTGAAGTAGTATCTCACTGAGGTTGTACATTTCCCTAATGGTGCTGGGTATCCTTTCATTTGCTTATTGGCTTTTGCTTATTTTCTTCGGAGAAATGTCTATTCTAATTTCTTGCCATTTGTCTTTTCATATTGAACAATAAGAATTGCTTATGTATTCTCGGTAGTTATATTCTAAGTACATGAATTGTAAATATTTTCTTCTATAATTGTATTTTCACTTTCTTCGATGGTAGCCTTTAAAAGTTTTAAATTTGATGAAGTTTATTACTTTATTATTTTTTCTTTTGGTGCTTGGGCCTTTGGTGTCTTAACTACGAAGTAATGACTTCGTAGTTAAGTTCTTCTCCAAGTTTTACTTATGTTTTCTTACATTTGGTTTTGGTTCTTACATATATATGTGTTGTCCATTTTGAGTTCTTACATTTATGTCTGTGGTCCATTTTGAGGTAATTTTTATGTGGGGTAGGGTTTAACTTAATTCTTTTGCATTGGGGCTGGGGATGTGGCTGAAGCGGTAGCGCGCTCGCCTGGCATGCGTGCGGCCCGGGTTCGATCCTCAGTACCACATACAAACAAACATGTTGTGTCCGCCGAGAACTAAAAAATAAAAATTAAAAAATTTCAAAAAAAAAATCTTTTGCATTAAAGACTACATCATTTTGAAATATATTTTCATTTGGAATGCAATTCTAGGATGTCAGTGTTTTTTTCTTTCAGAACTTGAAAATATTGATGTACTGTTTTCTGGTTTGCATGGTTCTTGAATGAATTTTGACATTTTACTCTCACTCCTTTGTACATAATGGTATCTGTTTTCTGTAGATGCTTTTCAATTTTTTTCTTAGCACTGGTTTTAAGCATTTAGTGTATATTTGTGTCATCTTTATCATTTTTCTTGTTCATTGAGCTTTTTGAATCTGAGTGTTCATCAGATATGGAACATTTTTATTTATTATTTCTTCAAATGTGTTTTTCTCACCTCTTTTAGGAACTACCATAACACATATATTGGACTGGTTGAAGCTGTGCATACTGATGCTCTGTTCAGTTCAGTCTCTTTCTCCGTGTTTCATTTTGGAGAGTCTTTATCACTGCATATTCAGTTTGCTGATATTGACTTCTTCAATGTAGAATTTGCTGTTAATCTCATTCAGTGTAATTTTCACCTTAGCCATTGTTTTATCTGAGTTTGAATTAGATCATTTTTATATCTTCTTTTTTCTCCTTTACATGCTTATGCTTTTCCATAGCATCTTGAACATATGGTATACAACTGTATTAATGTCCTTGTATAATAACTCTATCACAGTGTAATTAATGATCATTTCTATTAATTTTCTTTTCAACATGGGTTATATTTCGCTACCTCTTTGCATGCCTCATACATTTTTATTGGATTCCAAACATTGTGAATTTACCTTGTTGAGTATTGGATATTTTGTATTCTTTTAAATATTCTTGAGCTGTGTACAGCTTTTTTCTGAACTATCTTGGAAACATTTTTATCTTTTTAAGATTCTGCTAGACAGGAGTTACCTTCAATTTTGGGCTGATTTTTGCCCTTTACTGACTATGTTACTTGATGCCTTTTTATTATAGATTTTCCATTCCAGCTGGTGATTACAAAAATTGATCTCCATGCCAACAATCACCACCACCTTCCATCCTGTTCCTTTCTGAAGATTCTTTCTCTGGCCTTACATGTGTGCCCATTGTTACTTAACCACAGACTTCAGGGGAACCCTCCATAGATGTCTAGAGAGCTAGTACATGTACACACTCTCTCTCCCTCTGCAGTTCTCTACTCTCTCCTTTACTCTGATCTGTGACTTCTAGCTGCATCGGTCTCTTCAGACTTTAAAATCCATCTCTTCAACTCAGGAGATTTTCTATTTGAGTTTCCCTTCTCTGAATGTGGCCTGAAAAATTCTTTCCAGGGAGTAAATTGGGATAATCCTAGCACTCATCTCTCATGCTTAACTTTATCTTAGAGGTCACTCTTATGCTGCTTACTATCTAATATCTGAAAACTGTTGTTGTTTGTATTTTGTCCACTTTTTTCCAATGTTTCATATGCAAGGGTAAATCTGTTGCCCCTCTTGGAGAGATTTAGTCCTCCATAATGTTTAACACTATTCTCTGGCACATCATTTACAATAGATGAGGTTCTTCCTGGTAACGGCAGCGTTAGGCCTTCTGAATGTTCCTAGGCAAGTGCCTTCACAAGTTTCCAATGGTATATGTTATTATGCTGCCAATTTTTTGTTTCAGATATGTTTTTCTTGTCTCATTTAGATTGTACTCTGACATTAGGAACCCTCATACTTAGAATTTTATGTCCCCTCCACCCAAACTGGATACATTTACCTTTAACAATTACTCAACCCTTACCCCGTAAGAATTCCCTTTGAGGTATTAAAGAATATTGCACTTGAGATTATTTATCTCCATGCCAACAATCACCACCACATTCTATCCTGTTACTTTTCTGAAGGTTTTTAACATAACCTTATATTAAACATCAATGCCACATATTTAAATGCTATGAGTAAAAGTGAATGCGGATTCATCCACTAATTGTATGTATCCTGGTAGAAAGAACTACCACTACCTTATTGTGGCCAGTTGAGAAATTTTCTTCTCATTATCCACCAGACTAGTTAATATGTCTTTAAGGCAATAATTTTAAAAAATAATACTGATAAATCAAAATATTGAAAACTCTACAAACTAAGCAGCTAGTTCTTCAGTAACTGGAAGCACTAACTATGCATATAAAATTATATCTGATTATGAGTCAAAGTAAATATCAAGAAGATAATATGCAATTAGATCATTTTGCTATTCTGATTTTTCCACCAATGAATTATCATTAATCTCTATTCTATAATAAGAAAAATTCTACAACATACCATATTATATAATAAGAAAAATAGGAAAAAATTAAAACTAGTTTTTAAAGAACTGCTTAAATATTCCAGTATCATTTAACCGAACAACTACTCTCCACAACAACTATGTTTTTATTCAACACAAACATTCAGGGGTCCATTCCTGGAGTTGAGATCATTGGAACCATGAGTTTATTCAACAAATCATTTGTTAACTCTCTCATACATTCTAGGCATTTCCCTAGTCACTGATGTAACAGTAGTGATCAAAACAACTAATTTCCTGCTCGTGTTGGAAATTGTGTTTGAGGATGGGTTGGAGCACTCAAATAGATAAACAAATGTAAGGCAAGTAGTAAGAGAAGTCTAAAGTGGTAAGGCAAGTCTGAAGAGAAAGAAAGGCAGGGTGATGGGCTTGATAGTCATGGCAAGAGGCTCTATTTTGTGTAGGGTGGCCAGGGAAGGCCTTTATCACATGAAATGCCACTGTTGCAAAGACATGATAAAGTGAGGGGGGTAGTTAGCTAGTCAGATGATTTGGGGAGTTAAGGTTGAGGCAAAGTTGCAAGTGTAAATGCTCTGAAGCAGGGGTGGGCTTGGTGTATTTAAATGGAACTAACAGAGCAAGAGAAGAATGCTAGGAAATGGGGAGAAAAGGATGAGGGGAGTCACATTGATTAAGAGCAGTCCATAATAAGGCAGGGCAGTCCATAATAAAGTCATGGCTTTTTTTCCTTTTTTTTCCTGATACCAGAGATTGAACCTCCAGGGGCACTTAAACACTGAGCAACACCCACAGTCCTTTTTAAAATATTTTATTTAGAGGTAGGGTCTCACTGAGTTGCTTAGGGACTCACTACATTTCTGAGGCTGGCTTTGAACTCAGGATCCTCCTGGCAGCCTCCTGAGCTTCTGGGATTACAGATGAGTACGACCAGGCCTGGCTAAAGTCATTGCCTTTTATTTGGAAATGGGAAGCTATAGGAAGATTTTGAACAGAGAAACACAATCAAATTTATATTTAAAAATATCAGTCTAGTTGCCATCAGGACAGTAGATATTGGGGAAAATGAGGGCAGAAGCAAAGACAGAAGAAGGCTATGGAAATCATTCAGGTGACTTATGATGTGGGTTTGGCCTGTATATTGGCTTAGCAGATGCAGAGGAGTGGTCAGATTCTGGGCATGTTTCAAATGCTTACTTGGAAAGAAGGATGTCAGAAAAATAAATAAATAAAATGCTGTATAATTTATATCAAATTCTAGAAAATGCAAAACAATCTATAATGACAGGAGATGTTTGGAGACAGCCAGAAAAGGAGAGGGGAGGGATTACAAAGAAGGATGAAAGACTCTTTTGATTTTGGTGATAGTCTCATGGGTATATTCATGTCAAAACTTATCAAATTTTACACCTTAAACATTTGCAATTTATTGTAGGTCAACTATATCTCAATAGAATTATAAAAATAAAGTCATAATATTGTCTAATGGACTGGAGTTGGAATGTGAGAGAAAAGAGATCAAAGATGGTTTGTAAGTTTTGGGCTTTGAGCACCTGGATAATGGGAATTAAATTGTCATTCTTATTTCTGAGTTAGGGAAGACTGAAAGGAGCAGATTTTGAGAGAAAAATGAGTTCAGTTTTCAACATGTTGTTAGAGATGCCTAGTAGATACATTTTATAACATAGTAAATACATGGTAGAAAAGAAATGAAGAATGACTCAGACAGTTTCTCTCTATGATCCACTGGTTCTCCAGAAAGCGCAGAAGTACACTGGACCAACGGGGACCTCTCATGGCCCCTGTAGACAAATGTTTGTGCACACCTTTTTTCCATTGTTTTCTTTATTTAACATTATGAACATGGTGGACTACATTCTTTTCTCTAAGTTTTAAAGATTCAGTTAATTTGGGGAAACAAACAAACTGATGGGTTCAGTGTTGGAGGTTGATGAATAACTTTAGCAGAGACTATAGTAACAAGCCCTTGGTCACAGACAAATGAGAATGGCTCCACCAAGGATGAGAGCATTGCAGACACTCTTCCTTGGGCTGGCTAGCTTGTGCCTTTCCCCCCCTTAACTGTACATATCAGTAATTCAGCTATATTATGATTTAAATCATATTTTGCTCCTCTTGTCAGAAAGTACAACATTTGCTTGTTAGTTGATGGGTTGTGATGAAAAGGAGTCTACTCCTTGGGTTTGAAACTTAGCTCCATTACTCACTGTGTAAAGGTCAGGCGAGCGTCGGAGGAAGAGACCACCAAGAGACTATCTCATGCAATGGCAAAGGGTTTATTGACCAGCATGCTGGGGCTCAGAGCTCACTTGAACAGAGCAAAGAGAGAGCAAAGAGCCCTGACAACAGCTTAAGCAGAGCTTATATACTTTCCTTGAAGAGGGCAGGGAGGGAAGTTACATTCTGCAGTTTGGCAGTTGGGGACAGCACATTCTGGGAACAAGATTAGCAAACAGTTCGGCAGTTGGGGACAGCACATTCTGGGAACAAGATTAGCAGACAGTTTTTTAAGATTTCAACGGTGTTTTGTTGAGCATACAGAAAAACAGAGTAACAAGTACCTGTTTTATTAACCTTTCAACTGGATGTGTGACTGCCTCAATTTACTCTAAAATAAGGATTGGAATAGGACCTACTACTACTGTAAGGTACTATTGTTATGAAGATTAAATGAATTGATATGTATAAAACCTTCAGAATAACAACTGGACATAAAGAAAGTGTTCAAGAAATGTTAGCTAATTGCTTTCTTCTCTGACAACCGGTTTTGACAGTTGGTTCCCACGAAGTTGTGGACTTTTTCAGACCAGGACCAGATATCTTGTCTTTAGATTTTCATCCACTCCCACACCGTGCTAGGGCTTTGTCCAGCATCTGGCATGAATGGTAGCACAAAATGAAAGTTAAAAATA
The DNA here is from genome assembly GCF_048772815.1 of Callospermophilus lateralis. Taxonomy (NCBI): domain Eukaryota; kingdom Metazoa; phylum Chordata; class Mammalia; order Rodentia; family Sciuridae; genus Callospermophilus; species Callospermophilus lateralis. The sequence goes on from NW_027513736.1 coordinate 971,234, forward strand.
TGCTGTTGAATTAAATGATTTCTTCCCTTATGGATAAAGATAAGAATCTCAAGATCTTAGCCCGAAGACTACTGTCCATCTCTCTGCCCTCACTTGTCCCCGCCTTAAAAAAAAGCAGGCCATAGTCTCCAGTTTACACCCTCACTCACAGTTCCATTCACTTTCCCACTTTCCCCTTTCCTAATCAGAGGGATTGGGGTGGGGCTTCAAGGAACCTCTAGGAGTTTGAAGGGGAGGGAGCTTGGAACCATAGACTAGCTGTGACAAGTCATGGGTGGGATTTGGTAGTTCAGAAAAGGTGGTACCAGACCAGGAATGGGGGATGGGAGTGATGGTGAAGTGGAGTAGGCTAGTTCAGGATGGACCAGAAATGAGACGTTGATGAAAGCCAGAAAAGACCGGTTGGCAGAGTGGCGGGGGATGGTGGGTGGCGAATGGAATCATGCGGAGGGTCGCTTGTGAGGGCACCGAAGCAAAGGCAGGTGATTGGACGAGAAAGAGAGTCCTAGTTGCCACGGCAGCGACTAGAGGAGAAGGTCTTCAGTTGAGGAGCAGGTCTCCACTAGAGAAGGACGGGGAGCTCCGGCTCCCTGCATTCCCCAGTAGAGCCAGTGCATCGACCCCCATATATCCCTGCTGACGTGTCAACCGGGAAAGGCTGAAGCCTTCCCGGGTGCCGCCCCTCCGCGCCTTGCTACCCACCCTGCCCCCTGAGCCCCATGCCCGCCGCAGCCTACTCCACCGCGTCACCGGCTCCCCGAGGTGACCACAACATGGCTGCGGCGCCGGGGCTGCTCTTCTGGCTGTTCGTGCTCTGTCCGACCTGGCGAGTACTGGGCCAACCGGACCCGAGCACTGGCCAGCGCTTCTGGAAGCACAAACTCTGTGCAGACGACGAATGCAGCAGTGAGTGCGCAGGCGGGTGGGCGGCCCGGGGTCTCCGCGGTGGCTCTTCAGGGCTGCATGGGGCTCTGATCTCCCAGTCCCCAGCCCCGCCGGCTGGGCTAGGGGGTCGAAGGACGACGGGTGGGGTGCAGGAGTGACAAGAGCCTCGGGACCCTGCGTGTGCCCACTCCGGCTCTGCCTGGGCCCCCGCCAGCCCGCTCGGGTTGCGGGGGTTTGGACTCCCACTTGTTGCCAGCGTTTTATTTTTCTCTACTGACTGAGGCGGGGGTTGGGAAACACGATTCCTCAGGGACAGCTCTCAGTTTATTCCCTTCCAGGATTTGCCTAGGATCTCAATGGGTGATGGGGTTGCGCGCCACGCGCCCGGGGCTCCCCACACTGTAGCAGAGCGCTTTTCTGCCCCCGCCACAGGGACCTGGGCCGGTGCGGTATCAGGGCAGATGCTCTCCAGGGCTAGGTGGCCTTAATCCCAGTGGCAGGTTGATGGTGGGGCTCCTTGGGAAAGGCTCACTGGCCCCTTCGTTTTTTTTTTGCTGCACTGGGGATTGGGCTGGTTTTGCCTTTTAACAGGGACTAGAGTTTAGGCTTGGGAAGAGCACCGAGTCCAGGCACGCAATGTGTTCCGAGGTCTCGGCCCCGACTCTGCTTCAACCTGTCATTTCTGTGCATAGAAGCCTCCCTTCATATTTGAGGTAGGGTAGCAGGTGGGCCAGTAATCTTTTGCTTTTGAAAGAGGCCAAGGATCTGCACTGGCCACCTGGGAACTGCAGCCTCTTCTGTGTGCAGGAAGCGGACAGAATTGCTTCCCAGTCCTGGATTGGAGGTGGGCGGTGGGGAGGATGTAGCCATTCAGATGAAGAGGTTTGTTGCAATAACAATAATAAATACTCCAAGATTTTTATAAGCCAATTCAGTTTTAGACTCAGTTGCTAGTGTTGTTGGAACCTCTTTCCTCTATATATTTACTGGCCCAGAATTCTTCTTTTGGCCTCCTGCTTGGTTTCTAGTAACCTTGTAACTTGATGACCATGTTGTCCATAAATTGTAAGCAGTATATATTTTAAAATATTCATGCTGAAAAGGCCAAGAAGTTTACCATTGAGCTCTTTATGCCTAAATTGGTGTTACCAAAAACAAATTTTATAATTTGAATTGTTTGTTCCACTCCCATAAAGAAAAAAGATGTTTCCAATATATGTTAAGCTGTTCCTAGAGGTAACCCTAAGGCTGGAGTAAATAAACACTCAGAAAAGCAAAGCAGCTGCCATGATATTTCCTTTCAGTTTTGGGTGAACAAAATCAGGCTTCCAGCATGGTAGAATGTTTGCTATTCTTTGCTGTCAAGCGCTATCCTATGTGGGCTACCTGGACAATCTCATCACTGATGCTTCCTCAGTACTAAGACATGGTGTTGGTAAGGTTCAGTGGGGTAACATAGCTTGAGAAATGGCCTGTGTCCAAACAGATGTGACCAAACACAACAGGTGGGTCTGTGTTGTGTTGTAGGAAGTAGTGAGGTGTGTATGTCAGGTGTCCTTGTGTGCCTTCCAAATAAGTGCTCCAAAAAAAAAAAATAACTAAATAGGTGCTCCATAGTATGCATTATGTTGTCACCTAATATATTACTGATTTGTAAATCCTCTATGACCTAAGGGGGAACAAGAGAAACATTGCCATTTCCACTTGTGATGAGAATTCCCCACCTTAAAGTGTCTCTCACCTTCAACTTGGCCTCTTAATTATCTATGAATTAGGATGCTGACAGTTTTGAAAATAGTCCTATTTTAGCTTCAAAATAACGTTACCCTCTCCAAATCTGTGTTTGTTCCTCAGACATATATTTTTATAAAACACACTTTCTTGTGTATTTTACTGCTAATTGGCCTTTAGAAAAAGTGTTATTTCCATTTCTTCTTTGTGCTTTTTACATACATCTATTGTCCATTTCATCTTAAATCAGAAACTGTGTATTTGGTCAACCAAAAGAAAAATGTTGCTTCTACCAGTTTCTAGATCAATTGTGATTCTAGTCCTGCATTTTAAGCATGAAGGTATTGCCTGACCTTTTCTCATGGTTAAACTTGTTCCTTGTCAGATAGGATACCCACTTTTGATTTTTGATATTAATGAGGATGTTTTGAAACAATCTTAATGTTGGATATAGTCAACAATATTTGCTCAGAGAAAATACATTTCCTGGTAATTTACCCAGATCCTGAACACAGAGACAGCAACTCTTCTGCAAATGAAATTGACAGTGTTTATGGCTGCATGGTAGCACTTGCAGCCACTTAAAGGTAATGTCTTTTAGCGGTTAGTTCAAGTTAATTAACCCCTTGGAGGTTCCTGGATATTCTTCCCTCTTCCCTCTCTATTACCTCTGCATGAAGCCATACTTAAGCCTGTCCGTGTCTACACTTGGATTTACATATTTGCAAAATGAAGCTTTTTATGATTATGAAACAGAAAAAAATTGAGGCCTGCAAGAACCAAGAGTTTCACTGAAACCAGCCATGATTGGTGGTAGCCACATTGCTTTTTATTTCTCAGCACAGAGAAAAATAGAGAAGCTTCCTTTTCCCTTGTCTAATTGCAGGGAATATTGTATTTTATAGCAATAAAATCTCGAAGAATTTTAGATACTTTGAGCAGGTGAATTAAAAGTGATTCCAGAGAGTACTGGAAAAACTTGATTTTTGTTCATAGTGGGATTCATATTTCCTGATGGGTCAATGTGGATCGTGAAAAATCAAATTCTAATGTTTGTTTTTCTTTTTTCAATGTTCATATACAGTGTTAATGTACCAAGGTGAAGCTCTTGAAGATTTCAGAGGCCCAGATTGTCGTTTTGTGAATTTTAAAAAAGGTGACCCTGTATATGTCTACTATAAACTGGCAGAGGTATCACCAGAACTTTGGGCCAGAAGTGTAAGTAAAAGTTTGACAGGTGTTATATTCTTACTTTTGATGGGTTTTTCAGCAGTGTAGATTTAAATGACTGATTTCTTGGGGTCTTTGTAGAGTTAACCTAACCTCTCTGCCAGGCCCTGTGCTCCTAACATGCCTTAGGCCTGGCACAGCATAGAAAGTCAGTAGACTTTCTGAAACAGAACTGAACTGGTTGTGGTTGCTACCCCTCACATCAAGTTCCAGAAGGCTCTACACATCATAAAGGTTGTCATGGTGAAAACCTGACAATTCTTAGCTTTGCTGCTTCAAAAGGGAAGGATTCAAGGACATTAGAGTTAATCCTGTAAATTAAGTCTGAGATAGTAACTCAGGCATGCATATTTAAAGTTGATTTTTTTGTGTATTTTACCTAATCATTTGTGCTGTTTTTACTCTAAAAAAGCAGAATATTATGTTCATTATGTGCTTTTTTTTTTTCTTTTTTGCAACTTCTGGGTCATCCATTTCCTGCTTTTCCTATAATCTATGCCTGAAGGTTCCCCCAGGGGTTCTACTTCTAGCCAGTTGTATGGATCTTCTGATGAAAGACATGACATTGTTTATATCATGCTTTGATATTTTAAATGGGGAGATTCACAAGGAGTGACCTCATTGAGAGACTTATGAGTATTGTCCTTTTCATTTAAATGTGATATGTGGATTGTTTACTTAAAATAGTAGCAAGGGTCTTTGATGACTGTAGGAATGTTCCAGTTTAGAGACATTCCGGGTTGCATCCCTGAAAGTTCTCACCCTAAATAAAATACCACACAGCAGAAAATAAGAGTAATCCCTATGGGAAAACTAGTTTCATTTTGTTGCCATTTCTGATTCTTAGGGAATGATCTTGAAACTTGGTGCCTTTAGGTACAAACTTTATATTTAGACAGAGTCCCAGTTGCAGTACTCCATATAAAGAACCATCTATTGTTTCTTTCAAGTATACCAAATAGGATTCGTAATCTTTAAACTTGGAACTGTTTTTCCATGTACCCAAGTGGCATTTTTCATACAGTAGTCATCTTTCTCCCCTTCTTTGAACTTTTGGATAAATGGGCTTGATTTACATTTTCTCCTGTCACATTGTAGCCTGTTAACTATGTTCATCCCTAGGACTCTTGCCATTCTGGGTGGCAGCACTCATCCTGTCTTCCTGAGGAGCCCTGCTTTCAGCACCTGACCAGAAAGGATCTTTGCCGACTGATGAGTGTTTGGGTGGCACTTTGTTTGCATTGCTCCTGTGGCATTCATTTGTCTTCTTTGCCTTCAGTCAGGTTGTGTTTTATCTTAGCTCCCTATAAAGTGAAAAACTTAGTTAGGAAAGGACCCCTGTCTAATCCATCTTCCTTTTGAATATTTCCATTCAGGGCAGTGGCACTTAAGTACATTTGTTCTGATAGTAGCTTATGCAGAATTTGTTCTCTTCTGGCAGTTCTTTGCTCCCCACCCACAAATCAAATCAGCAGCACCTCAACAGGGATGATGTATGGAAGCAAAATTAGGTATAAAAATTATTTCCAGTCATGAGCCTCCATGATTCTGCATCATTTTTTTTCATATCACAAGAAATGGGATACCACCCAGTGTGTAATTATGGAGCTTTATATAATCTATGGTCTCAATTGACACAGATTAATAGGAGATAAATGTGTTTCCTTTCTCCATACATCTCTGGTTTTTTTTCCTTTTCCAAATTTAACCTTAATAGAATTTTCATCAGAAGGGAAAAGTGTATTTCCCCTCAGACTCGCCTCTCATGTCATGAATGTTATACTTAGGAAATTAAAAACTCTTTAGTTTTCAAAATGATTCTCCTTTTGAGTTTTTAGTTTTCATTCTGCAATGTTGTTGATTTTCTAGAGTCTCAGACTTTATCTGCCAGTGATGAAGCTTTTAATTGCTCAGTCTTATCTAATCTTCATGGCAGTATTCTACCACTAATACTGGCTCTCAGATGGTTTCTAGATATAACAAGAACATTCATGAATGGGGATATTTTAGAGTTAGTGATAAGATGCCTTTTTTAATTTTCTTTTTTAGGCGTTTGATTTGCCTATCAGTTTCCTTTAATTATTGGCAAGAATCTTCTGTTCCTTTTAGTCAGTAGTTAGTAATAAGAGTGTCTTTCTCAAGGGGAACTTTATATACCTTTTGTACACTTTATGTAACTTCATATAATTTAGCTGTTGGTGCTGAAAATAAATGGGGTTCTTTTCTGCAGAGGATTTATTTTGGGTGAAACTGAGGCTTGATATGTGGTTTAGTATGCATTATATTGTAATTTTATTTTCTCCCCAAGTACTTGTAAAAGTAGATTTGGAAAAAGCTAGGAAAGCATATACTATCAATACATTTGCTATAGTGGTAATACATTTTAGAGATTTTGTATTGTTTTTACTTATTAATTTTCATGACTGTTATGTATTGGTTAAGAAAGACATAAATATTGGTTTATGAGCAATGCTACAAAATGTACAGGTAAATTCTTGCTAGAGGTTATTTGGAATTGCATTTATAACCAGCTTTGATTTATATAGTTTTAACCATATAATATACAATAATCTCCTATGCAAATCTTTTATTTATTTCAGAAGTCTTAACTTTATATGCTCTGTGTTGAGAATTAAGCTAAATGTAAAAAAGAAAACTTCAGTGGTTGGAAATGTTGTTTTAACAGTTCTGTATTTGGAATAATAATCTCAGTGTAATTGTTATAGCAACTTTCTTTCTTGGTTATACCATATACCTATCTATTATGTGTATATTTCCTGCCACTTCTGAGAATCTCTTATTTATATTTCTTGTACAGAATTTATTTTATATTTGTCTCCTTTGCACTATAGGTTGGCCATATTTTTGGTTATTTTCCGAAAGATTTCATCAAAGTAGTTCGTGAATATACTAAAGAAGAGCTACAAATTTCAACAGATGTAAGTTATGGATTTCTTTTTTGTTCTCAATTGTAAACTGGCTTATAAATTTACCCATTATATTCAGTTAACTGCTTCTGAAAGTTTTATAATGTGTTTATAACATTTGTGTATCAGATTTTTATTTGAAATCAGACTACCTATAAAAAAAGTTTGAAAGGCATTCAAGGGTGATTATATTATAATCTGAGAGTTTTCTAATATATTGAAACAGATATTCTTATAGAAGGCTGTTTACTCAACTATAGGGCTTTTCTCTTCTGTTTTATATGTGAAAAATAAATAATGTAATATATTTGTACTTGGCTATTAAATTTAAGAGGTAAATAATTTCATTTTACAGGCAAAAGGAGGTATTCCAACTTGAAAACTACTCATTGGATAGTTATTAGACATTTTAAGTATATTTAGGTTAAATTAATAAACTCTAACTTTTATACTAGGCTAGAAATACGTACTTACAAAGGTTTTCTTATTCTTAGTCATATATGGGATCGTAGTCATGTTATAGATTTGGAAAAGGGGACCTGAGTGTTTCAGGTGATGTTCAGTCTCAGATCTTTTAAGGCCCCAACTGCTTCCTTTATACAGCATTCCTGTATTGTGCTCTGACTTAAATTGATTTTGTGACTGAAAGGATTTCGTGTTCTAGAATTCTCACTTCAGCTGATTATTTTCTAGAGTTTTAAATTGTGTAGTAATTGATGCCCACCAACATTGAAACATCTTTGGGCAGCTCTTTGTAGTGGCTGTAGAATATGCAAGCTGCTAGGCTAGGATAGTTCTTAGATTAGATGGGGTGAATGGATAAAGTCATCCTGTTTGTTGTTGCTGTTCCTAAAATTTCTTCATAATCTCAGGGGCCATAAAATCACTTCTGTTGCTTGTTGGACTTCATTGTTGGTAAAGAGAGTTAGTTCTTGGGATTTAAGCTGTGACAGCAGTTCACTGATTACAGAGAACTCATTTGTTTTGAACTCTGCCTTTTCATTATGTTTCCCATTACATGCATCCCTCATGGCTTAGAAATGCATGTGATGGGGAGAGGAAATCACTCATCCCTACTACATTGAACTGCCTCCCCCACCCCCAGAACCCCCACAGAATATTATGAAGATTTAATTAGGAGATGGAAATTTTTAAAAAAATTTCCATTCATACTATGGCTCCTTTTATATGTCAATTTGCTTACTAGTGGCAAGAAGGAAGACTAAATAAATATATAGATAGTCCTGAGAGAGGTCTTAGTGACTGTGAAACCCTGATGAAGAGGAAGGTGTATAACTTGTTGAATCTTGTTTTCAGTTTGTTCTTGTGGTAATAATAATGTGAGGAGCCTCCTTAATATCATTCTTTATTCCATCAAATGTACTTGTATCTCAGTAAGATACTTTAAAACTGATTCATCTTTCTCAATGCTGCAGGATCTTCCAGCTTCTCCTGAGCAAATGATTAAGAATTAAATTCTTGAAACATAGGTGTAGATTTTAGAGCTTGAGGATCCTACAAGTGATACCTTGCCTTTCCCTACTTTTGCTCAGAGCAAATTGAGAGAGACCCAAGAGTCAGGCTGTTGGAGACCAAATTGTCACCATTTTTACTCATTATGCTTTTTAAAGAATATGACCCATGTTAAAAAAAAAGAAAGAAAGAATAGACTTTCTAACACTGTAGTCTAGAAAAAGACAGATTTACTCAGCCATAGAAGGAGTTAGCCAATGGGGGTTGGAGGAGGGTAATCTGGTTGACCCCAAAGATTCTTTAGAACCAATCCTGAATTTGGGAGCATGGATGAGTTTGCTTTTGTGACACTTTGTTATTGACACACTAATGTTTTCCTTTTCCTTATAGGAGACAGATTTTGTCTGTTTTGATGGTGGAAGAGACGATTTTGATAATTATAGTGTAGAAGAACTTCTAGGATTTTTGGAATTGTATGATTCTGCAAATGAAGATTCTGAGAAAGCTATAGAAAAAGTGGAACAATTTCCTGAAGTCTCCCAGGATGTTGAACCTGAACCTAAACCAGTAGTAGCAAACTCAGAGCAAATTGAAAGTGCATTCTCAGAAAACACTATGGATCTTGAGGAACAATTTCTGGCTCAGAAGAACCATCCTCATGCAGATAGTCAAACAGATAATGCTCAAGGTGAACAAACTTCATTTGAACCCTTTGAAGAAATACTACAAGATGAATTGAAAGTGCCAGAAAGTGAAAACAACAAAACCAGCAACAGTTCTCAGGTCTCAAATGAACAGAAGACTAATGCTTATACACTTTTGAAAAAAGAAATGACATTAGACTTGAAAACCAAATTTGGTTATACTGCTGATGCACTTGTGTCTGATTATGAGACGACCAGACTGGTGACTTCATTAGACGAAGATTTTGATGATGAGGAATTGGATGCTGATTATTATGCATTTGATAAGGAAGAAGAGGAGAATGAGGAAAGCTTTGGGGAGCTCCCATTACTAACCTTTATAAGTGAAGAAGGCATGAAATTCCCAGTAGAGTTTGGAGTGGAGAAATATTCAATAGGTGAAGAGCAGAATTCAAATGAAGAAGATAAGGTTGAGGTAATTCTGCCCCCAGGCATCAAGGATGATGACAAAAATATACTGACAACCTTGGAGGATACTTTATTTATTGGCACAGGTGGTGACGAGAAAACAGATATGATGGATTTGGGGAATTCTTATTCAGAAGAAGAAAAAGAAGATGAGGAAGCTTTAGTTCCAGATAGAAAACAGAAGAAACCACAAGCAGCAACAGATTATATTTATCCTGAAAGTGCAGAATATGGTCTTTTTGTGGAAACCTCTAAGACAGATAATGATGAAGAGCCAAAAGTGGACATCGAACTTCATATTAAAGGAAAAGAGACAGATGTTCAGGAGCCTAAGAAGCACCTGATGCAAGATGTTTCAGAATTAGAGGATGAGAAGATAGAAGGGATGATTGCATATACTTCTCCCCAAAGCAATAAGCTCAGCTCATTGCCAGCTGTTGAAAAGGGCAAGGACACATTAAAATCAGCCTTTGAAAACAAAGAGAATGACCTAAAAGAAGCAGTTATCCATATCTCAAAAGACTCAAAAGAAGTGAATGAAGAACTCTCTTCACCTGGAGAGAAGATTTTGGAAGATAGCTTAGAGAATAAATCTCTACATAAAGCTGTAGGGAGTCTGATGACCCAAGAACAGAGTAAACCACCAGAATCCTTGGGCATTGCAACATTCCTGGGAGATAACCAAAATGATACATCCAAAGATGGAATGGAGGAGCCAGGTTCAGTAAATACACCAACCCTGCACATAGACTCAGTGGAGCATCAACCTCAGGAAATTAAAGAGGGACTAGTTCTGAAAACTGAAAATCAATCTGGATTCTCCTCTCCAGATGGAATTGGTTTGTTAAGAGAACCAGAAGAAGAGGTCCACAGTCCCAGAAAAAATTTTTCTTGGCAACAAGAAAGAGATGTGATTGTTACAGTTAGTCATGTAAATGAGAAGATAGGGCTTTCCAAGCACAAGGGTAAAGAGCAGTCCTTGGCTGAAGAATTGATTCAGCATAAGGCAACACAGGGGACACAGGAAATTAAAAAAACAGAGCAAACTGACGAGGTAGAAGTACCGGGTCTCCATACCGAAAGGCCAGCATCAGTAGAGGAGGATTATTGTCCCCCTGAAGAGCTACTGGAGGATGAAAATGCTGTAAGTGCAAAACAGTCAAAAGAAAAACATTCTGGGATTCAGAATGTTAACCAGCACGTTCTTGAGAAAGCAATTTTAGAGACTATCAATCCTGATCTAGAAACCAAAGAAAACAAACAAGAAATGAGTATAATTTGGGAGATTTTTAAGAAAAGTGAAACCACAGCCAAAAGGGTAGACATGATGGACAAGGAACGAGGTGATATGGAAATGGGAAAGGAGGAAAGTCCTCTGGCAGATGAGGAAGCCCAGGGACTCTTTGACGGAAGTGATGAGGAAAACACTCAGACTTCAGGGATAAGTGAAGTATTTCAGGATAAAAATTCTGATGATCTTGAAAAAGACAACCCTAAGGAACATCTGAACACTTCAGGGTCTACAGAAAAGGCTACTGGAAAAGAAATCTCAAAAGAGGACCTTGAGGACATAGGGCATATCACGGATGCAGAAAGCCAGGGTCCTGCTTATGCAGATCTTGAAGATGATATACTCCCACAGAGTCCACATATAGCCCTAAAGCCAGAGCTTAGCGATCAGGAGGAAGACTTGCCCATAATCCGCAGCTTCTTTACGGAACAAAAGTCCTTGCAACGCTTCCTGAAGTACTTTGATGTCCAAGAACTGGAAGCCATGTTGCAGGAAATGTCATTAAAGCTGAAGTCGGCACAGCAGGAGAGCCTGCCCTATAACGTGGAAAAAGTTCTAGATAAGGTCTTCCGTGCCTCTGAGTCACACATTTTGAGCGTAGCAGAGCAAATGCTTGATAATCGTGTGAATGATATTAGAGACATAGGAATAAAGGAAAGTAACATATTTGAAGAGGCTGCAGTGCTTGATGATATCCAATACTTGATCTATTTTGTGAGGTACAAGCACTCCACAGTGGAGGAGACTGCTCCATTGATAACAGTGCCTCCTCTACAGGAAATCTGGACTAAAGCTGAAGGTAAATACCTGCTTGCGGCTTGAGCTGGAGAAAAGGAGTTGTTCCATCCAGGTGTTTTTGTGTATTATTGTAAAGTTCTGTTCAGTTTCCATGTGCCTAAAGGAGAAAGAAGGCTGACTCAGGAGCCCCATATATTCCTTTATTCATTCTTTTGGGCTAGAGCATGAAAGGACATTGCTTATTCTTTTTTCCTTTAGGACAGTTGGGATTGGTTAGCATGTTCAAAGAGAAATTTTATAAAAAGTTAAAGAGAAAGATATAAATGAGAAACTAATGCACAAAAGTAGACCTGTTAACAGTACAGATTTTATGTTAAAATTATAAAAGGGCTTTATTAAACATAATTTCTTAATCATAAAATATCTGTACTAGATCATGTGGGTGTGGAGTTACTAGCATAACTTTTTTTATTTTAGAATTTAATCTCTTTTTATGTGGTGCTGAGGATCGAACCCAGTGCCTCACCTGCACTAGGCAAGTGCTCTGTCACTCAAGCCTAGCCCTGGAATAACTTTTAATGGATAGCTTGCCTGAATTCCCCTCCCCAACATTTATATTTGTGGATACCATGCTATTTCCAGTCTCTTGGGGGAGAGGTCACTTATTCTGGTTTTACTCCTCTGGGTTCTAAGGTCCTTGCATTCATATTAATCAAGGATGGAACCAGGATGACAAGCCTTATAATGTAGTGCTTGACACATAGAAGCCTTTCAATTAAATATTCGTCAAACTGACAATGAGCCCCAATATCCTCATAAAAGCTTTCTGTTTCCTGGTTTCATATTTGATCATCTCTATCCATTGTTTTTCAAAATGAAATACTTCAACTGAGAGTATATGATAAGAATTCCAGAAGGACATATAAAGCCATTGGAAAATTTACATCCCAAGAATGCTAATTTTACCTGATAATTTGGGGAAGAAAACAGTTGTACATTTAATCAAAGCAGATATATTTTGGATAAGAATGCAAAGTACAAGTGAATGTTCAGGGTAGAATATGAAGCTGTGAAGAGATAATCTTTGCTCTGGATCCTATTGGTCTATGTCCTGAGCTCAGGAAGGAGATAGGTTCACCATTTGGTTCCTAGGTTACTTGGAACATATTTGAAAGTCACATTAGCAAGCTAGACTTACGGAATTCCCTTCTCTATACTGGCTCGGTGAGACCAGCACACTTGTAGATGAAAGAGTTCCTGTTATTTCTGAGCAGAATAGACATTTCACATTTTTGTTCTGGACCAGAATTCTCTTCTGCACATTTATTCATGTGGGTGTATGTTGGTTTGCCAAGGGAAGTTAAGTTATTGAAGCCTCTATCATAAATGTATTTGTTTATGAAATACTTTGGATTAAAGGCTTCTTTATAAATTTGACTGTATAGTTCAGTCATCCTTTAAATGGGATGAAAACAATGAACCCTCCCGTATCCTTGCCCAGTTGTTCTCATGGGCGCATGCCAGGACAAGGAGGGCAGTGTTGAGGTATCTGGAGCTGTGTGCTGAGGGGGAGTGCTGATCATTGGGCTTAAGTGGGGGTAGATAGTGTCATCCAGCTGGCTCAATGCATTCTTCTCCCCTGTAGAGATGCAGCCACCCCATGAAGATGATTTTCCTAAAGAGAACACAAATCATCTTAATAGAAATCTTCATGAAGAGCCTCGCCTCCTGAGTCATCATTTAAATATGAACCATCCTGAAGAGCCCAGCCTCTTGAGTCAACCTGTGACTGAGGACATGGGTGTCTTAGAAGTGTCTCAGATCCCAAATACTGAGAAAGTAGACCCAGGTAAATCTTGCCAATTTTTCTCTACAAAGTAGAGGTATTATCATAATGAAGGCTTTCAAGGTTATTTGTTGCCAAAGGTACAAAATAGAGCAGAGAGTAATATAGGTACATGTGAGTTCAAAAAACAAAATCTCTTAAGTGAGAGAAAATCAAGAATAAAGATGACTAGAAATCAAAAATAGGCCAGAGACTGTAACTCACCTAAAAGCAAATGTTTAGCTATGACTAGCTTGTGTAAACCATTTACAACTAAAATATTATTCTTCAAAGGCCTTATGCTCTAAAACTGTAATTTTCAACCAGACCAACAGCATCAGAAACTCTGGGGGTGGGACCCACAATCTGTGTTTAGCAGGCCTTCCAGGAAAGTCTGGCCTGGTACAAGTTAGCTTGAGAATCACTGTTCATAGTCTCTTAAATTCTGTGTTTTTTCCCTTTTCTTCTAAATGGAATGTACTATACCTCAAGTCCTGTTTTGACTTGCTTCCTGGACATGGTAATTAAACTTTTTCAAATGCAGTCAATCGTCCAGATCTTTATACTTACAGGAAGCAGTACAGAACTGCAATCCATTTTAGACTGACACTTATGAATACTTCATCATAGTGCACAGTATCCAGTGGGAGATGAGAAACAATTTTTCAAAAAAAATCCCCAATAATGGCATCAATAGCATTCTACTTTTGTGTTGCTCACTCTCATTTTATCAGTAAATTACATTATGACTAATTGTTTTATTTTATCCATCCAGTATGGTGCTGTGAAGCCATAATTACTGTATTTTGTGTTTTTAAAGGTTCTGGTCTGTAAGCATAGCTATAGCATTATCCTGCACCAGTGCAGGGCTTAGCAGCACTGATCCTGACCCTGCCCCCATCTGCACACACAGAGTGTAGGAGAACTCATGGCAGGGGGGATTCAGTTAATTTGAGAAGGAATAACATATCAGTTCTTCCATTTTCCAGAAGACATTTCATTCATATATGAACACTACTGACTTCTGAACTGTCTTTAACTCCATAAGGTTCTGAAAATGAATCACGCACCATTAAGATTTGTTATTTTCATGCTCCAAAACTTTCAAGATTAGGGAAAACTTGGCTTACAAAATTAAGCATGAATTATTTCCCTGGCCTTTTAGGTTCCACCACAAAATGATGTCAATCACCTTTATATGTAAAATCTTCCCAAATGTCATTTAATGTGTCTCAAGTGCTGAGATGCTGAGCCAATGGGCAGACTTCACCAGCAGTCAAATTCATAGACCAATAGTGATTGGAGGGCCTGGGGTTGTAGCTCAGTGGTAGAGTGCTTGTCTAACATGTGAGGCACTGGGTTTGATTCTCAGCACTGCACACAAATAAATAAAATAAAGGTCCATCAAAAACTAAAAAAAAAAAATTTAAAAATTAGGCAAAAGCTTAAAAAAATAGTAGTGAATGGAATCTCAGGGTTGAGAAAGACCTTAGAGGCAACTGGTCCAACTTCCTTTTTTTTAGAGAGAGGGAGAGAGAGAGAGAGAGAGAGAGAGAGAGAGAGAGAGAGAGAGAGAGAGAGAGAGTGTTTTAATATTTATTTTTTAGTTATCTGCGGACACAACATCTTTTTTTTTTTTTTTATGTGGTGCTGAAGATCGAACCCTGGCCGCACGGCCAGACGAGCGCACTACCGCTTGAGCCACATCCCCAGCCCAACTGGTCCAACTTCTTAATAACTGCACGTTGGACTCCTAGCTGTTTAATCAAACGTACCCCAGGCTCATGTAACTCATACTGAAATTCCACCCCTACAAGCTCTCAGGTCTAATTGGAATTCTACCTCATTCACAGAGCCTCAATGCAGGTCTGTACCCAATATCCTTTAGTCTCTCTTGATATTACTGTGTTCTTTTTAAATAGCTGTCATCTGTCCACTCAATAAATAGTTGTTGAGTATCTCTGCCAGGTGCCAGATGCTGTGTTAAGCCTTGGCTCATTCCACCTGTAAATCTGCAAACCAAGACTCCCTCTCTTTCAGCTTTCCTAAAATTTTTAACACAAAGTTTCACCAGCACTAAATCCATGTTTGTTGAATGTCACCCTGTCTATATATCTCTGGTTTTAAAAATTTTCCTTTAGTAAATATTGTTCTGATAGCAGTTGTATGGCCATGGAAGTAGTGGAGAGTAGACTGGAGATTGTTCATTTTATAATTGAAGGGTCTGACAGCTCTAATTAGGATTTTGAAGTTTTCTTCTCTGTGTTAATTGTCTTTAGGAGAGCCACATATTCCAGGCACTGTGATTCATATATTTAGTGAAACACTGATGAATATTGAAACTGAAGAAAGACAATTCTTATTCTATAGCATAAAATAAAATAGCCATTTCCCCTTTCAATTTTAGAGCTACTTATAACAGAAGGTACTCCTGTTGATGATGCTGATACAGAAAAACAACTAAAGGACATAAAGTTGGAAGAGCCAGCAGATGCCACCCTTTTGGACAACGTGCTTTCCTTGTTATATTCATACTTGCTTTATTTCACTAAGATGGTAAGTTTGACATAGTTTCTTCAATTAGAATGTTGATTATTTATTAGTTTTTAAGTGGCTTCTGGTCATGAAGTGAAGAACTTAAAATGTCTTTATGAAAATGACTCCTGACCCTTTGAGTAGATAGCTCCTAAAACAAAAGCCATAGGGGTGTGGCTTAATGGCTACTTAGTTTAGCATATGAGGAAGATTTGCTGTCTACCAAGGCTGGACATTTGTACACCTGTAAAAACTTGGTTCTTCCCCTCAGAACCTTTCATTCTGGCAGGGAGATAATAGCATTCACTTGAAACACAGTAAGATAATGGCAGAAAGAGAGGTATTTATTTGATGGTAGAACATTATTGTCCATAAATGCATTTATTATGGTTGGAAGGGTGATCAATAAGGTCAGAAAGTAGTTGAGATGTGTTTGAAGCACAGGCAAAGGGCAAACAGGAGTGTGACATGTGGTTTGTTGTTGATTAGACAGGCTGGGGTGGAGGATGGTGGGGGAAGTTGGCAGTCAGAAGAAATGTGTTCAGAGAAATGGAAACATGAAGAAAAGGATATTTGGGGAGGCCAGGAGAATGTAAATAGTTGGTGTTGTATAACGTGTGAAGTTGGAGGGGGATGGTCTGTTGGAGAGGCCAGCAAATCTTAAAGGAAGTTTTGGGCCAAAGTAGCATTAGACCATTAATAGTGGGGATCCTTAGAAAGTTTTAAGAATGAAAGGAATTAGGTTAGATCTGTTTCTTAGAAAGAGTCACTTAAGGCTGACCTTTCTAAAGAAAATCATGATCCAAACAAGACATTTAATCTGTCTAGAAGCTTATCTAAGCATTTTAGGACTTACCTCCCCGTCATGGTATTTGTTGATGTTGGACTTTTAGAGTTTAATTATAGGAATGAGAAAGCTTTTAGAGCTTGGAGGATAAGATGGTCCTAGGGCCATTGTGACAGTAATCCTTCTCAACTGAAGTTGTTTCCTGTAAGTTGTGTTATTTCAAGACTTGTTTAAGAAAAGTGATGTTGTTGTTTTCCTTGTAAAATGTATAGATTTTGAAGCCAGGTAGATCTGGTTTCAAATCCCAAGGTTATCATTTAGAAGTTTGGGCAAATAACTAAACTTTTGAATATCAGATTCCCCATCTGAAAAATGTAGATAATGCTTACTCCAATCATAAGAATTAAATGATTTGACAAGGTAAAGTGTCTGGTGAGATGTCTGGCATTTTGTAGGGTTTTACCCCCACGCACCCCCTAATTCTCATGTAGGCAGTCAGAGGTGGTATAAAGACAATGAATACCTGGGGAGGAGAGACCACCAGGGTGGAAAAGATGTGATGGGGAGAAATGAATCAGTTTTCAGTTGGCTCCATGTTTGTTCATGGTGGTGGCAGCCACCTGGGTAAGTAGTATGTACAAGCCAGGCAGTTAGAATAATGATATTTCCAGTGATTAAAGCCCAGTCTTCCACAGTCATAATTTGATTATCAGAATGAATCAACATCACTTGGAAAGTTTACAGCCTCATGATATGGGAAGGATTTCTTTATTCGTATTTTTAGGTATGCACAGAGCCCTCCTCTAGGTCTAGGTCGGGGTACACGAATGTGGTGCAGGTATGGTCAGTGATTTTGCGGTGATAGGTAAGACATTGACGTGAGTGGCAAAGAAGAGGCACAATGTTACGAGACTGATTTGAAAGGAGCCTTCAAAAAGGCATTTTGATGGCCCAGTATGTACAGGACATTGTGCGAGGACTAAAAGAGTCTAACAGGTGTAAGGCGTGATTGTGATTTTTGAAAGCCTTAAGAAAAGGACTTAACAAATATATGCAAAAATTATGAACAAGTCAATGTAAAATCTTAAACAAGTAGTATGATATCTGATAGGACTGGAGAGTAATAGGCTCTGATGTGTTTGGGAGATGTGCACCAATCAGATTCATTGATCAATGGAATCTTAGTAGAATCTTAGTGTTAGAAGAAACCTTGGAAGGCTGTTAGTCTAGTTTCTCACTCATTGCTGTAATTTTCTTTACTGTGGCCCTGACGAGTAGTTATGAGGCCTGTACACCAGTATTTCCTAGCAGGAGTCACTCTCTTACAAGGCTATATGTTCTTCTGTTGTCTAGTTCATCCTTGTATTGACTCCAAATTTTCCTCCACATGATTTCCTCTATAAAATTTAATTCTTTTCTACATAGAAATCCTTTAAATATTTGAAGTTATATCTTAATTTAAAAATTATTTTTAGTATTTTTATCATGGAAACTTTCAAATAAGAGCAGAGAGAATAGTAGGGGACTATAGGTAATCATAACATACTGTACATTTCAGAATACTAGAAGAAAAGATTGTGAAAGTTTTACCATAAATGATGTTTGAGGATGTAGATATATTTAACCTGATTTAAACGTTACATAGTGTATACATGCATCAAAATGTCATGTTACCTACTTCAATAATTATAATGTTTATTTCTATGTACTAATTAAAAAATAAATTTAATTAGAAAAGCTTTAAAGAAAAGCATAGAGAATAGTATAATGAACCCATGGGCCATCACCCAACTTAACAGTAATTCCTTGATAGCCAATATCAGTGAGTTTTTTTTTAATTTGTTCTAATTGGTTATACATGATAGCAGAATGCATTTTGATTCATTGTACATAAATGGAACAAAACTTTTCCTAGTTGTACACAACACATGTAGTAGTCCTACATGTACCTCGGGTAATGAGGTTCATCTCATTCCACCATCTTTCCTATCCCTATGCCCTCTCGCCTGTCCTACCTCCCCTTTGCCCAATCACAGTTCCTCCATTCTTTCCATGCCCCTTGCCACCCACCTCACCCCCATTATGGGTCAGCATCCACTTTCAGAGAGAACATACAGCTTTTGGTTTTTGGGATTGGCTTACTTCCCTTAGCCTGATATTCCCATTCACCCGCAGATGCCATAATTTTTTTCTCTTTTAATGCTATAAGTAACATTTCATTTTGTATATGTACCACAGTTTCTTTATCCATTCATATGTTGAAGGGTTGTTTCCACAAAACTAAGGAATGCTTCACAAATGTGGGTGTCATCCTTGCTCAGGGACCATGCTAATTTTTTCTGTATTGTCCCAATTTTAGTATATGTGCTGCCAAAGCAATCACACTCTGAGTTTTAACAAATGTAGATACCCATGTAAAAACTACCATAATCAAGATATAGAACAGTTTTTTTCACTAGAAAAGGGGTTTCCTTGGGATCCTTCCCAGTGAGTTCCTTCACCACCTGTTCCAGGCAACCACTGATAACTTTTTTTTTTAAAACTATAGATTCACTTTTCCTACAGTACTATTTCATATATATGCCCCTATAAGTGGACTCATATCTAGGAGTGCAATTGCCTCCTATGTTTAATGTATGTTTTTATCTTATGTGATACTGTCAAGCCATGCTAATAAATGACCACAATCATTTTATACTTCCACCAGCAATTTAGGAGACTTCCACTTGACTTCATCTTCACTAGCACTTGGGCCATTCTAGTGGGTATGTCTTTGTGAGTTTATTTCCTGATAACTAATGATATTGAGTGAACTTTTTTTTTTTTGAGATAGGGTCTTACTAACTTGCTTAGGCTCAAACTAACTTGCCAGCCTCAAACTTGGTATCCTCCTACCTCAACCTTCTGAGCTGCTGGGATTACAGACATGTGCTATCATGCCTGGATCAAATACTTCTTCATGAGCTTGTTGACCATACTGGTTTTGTATGTCAACTCTCTCTGGTTAGCTGGAATCCAGACTTCTCCCAGCTCAGTGCCAACTGTGGGATTGGTTAGCTTATAGTTGTTCTTGGCCCTCGCAGGTACTGCTTAGAATGTAGCCCCAAACTGAAGACCACCTCCATGCAGATTTCTGGAACTCTTTTTCTTTGTGGCTCCCATCTTTCTGGTAGTTTTCTCTACATGTTTTTGGCTGCTTAATCTCCTGGAACTCTGGTCTCTTTCTCCTCAGTGAGACTGTTAGGCCCCATTTGGGTTCCCCTTCCCAAACTGAGGTCTAGAGGGTGCGTCAAGGTAGAATGCTCACCTATTTGTTCTCCTTCTCTTAGGGGTGACAGTTGCATGTCCCTTGTGGCTTTCTATCTGAAAAATAGCTCTTTAAAAATATATTTTGACTGTGCATGGTGGCACATGCCTTAATATCCTAGTGGCTCGGGAAGCTGAGAGAGAATCATGAGTTCAAAGCCAGCCTTAGCAAAAGTGAGGTTCTAAGTAACTCAGTGAGACCCTGTCTCTAAATAAAATACAAAATGGGGCTGAGACTGGGGATGTGGCTCAGTGATCAAGTGCTCCTGAGTTCAATCCCTGGTACCAAAAATATATATATTCCAACTTTCTGGTTGCTTTCAGTGGGAGAACAAGTCTCATATAAGTTAATTGATTTCTCCTTTTGTTGTAACTTTTTGCAATAATTGAAAAAAATACGTTTGTGGGACTTCTAGGATATATTGTAGTTTTGGTGAATAAATGACATCCCCCTGGTACAACAATTTAACCTGTTTTCTCTATTGCCTTTTTTTTTTTTTTTTTTTTTGGTGGTGCTGGGATTGAACCTCGGGCTCCATGCATTCTAGGCAAGTGCTGAGCTAACAACCTCAGCTTCTCTCTGTTGCTTTATATTTCTTGGAAATTCATAGTCAGGTTTAGGTTCAATTCTTTTTCTTATGAAAACTTAATAGGAAATATTGCATTGACATATGCATATCCTCTCCTTTGATGTTGACTACTAGTCAACAGTGACGTTGGTGAGATTTGCTAATATATTATAGGTTGCAAAATAGCAATGGTCTGAGTTGCTGGATTTTTCTTTCTTCATTTAAAGGATGGGATGCCTACACAAATAAAAATTTGATTATTCTTTTTTTTTGGGGGCGGGTATTGGGAATTAAACTCAGGGGCATTTGGCTAGTGAGCCATATCCCCAGCCCTATTTTGTATTTTATTTATATACAGTGTTTCACTGAGTTGCTTAGCAATTCCCTTTTGCTGAGGCTGACTTTGAACTTGCTATCCTCCCTCCTCAGCCTCCCTAGCTACTGGGATTACAAGTGTGTGCCACGGCGCCTGGCTATGATTGATTATTCTTTACACAGATATTTGGTTTGTATAGTTAAGGCAGGAGATAAATATTTGATTCCTTTTCTTTATTTAAACACTTTTCAGAATAGTAAGGTATTCTTCTAGCTTATCAAATGATACCCAAAGGGGCTTGAAATCTTTTTATTGTTTCATTGTTTTTATTTGTTGCCATAAAATTAATTAGTTCTTTCATATATTTAAGTTTTTGTCTTAAATGAATTTTTTAAATTATAAAAACCAGGTTATCTAAGAGAAAAGAATGATCCAGAGGGATTCTAGCCAGGTGTTAGACAATGTGATGATATAGGGCCTGTTACAAACTGGAAAATTTAAAGTATGCTCAATTTAAAGTATTTAGATTCAGGCTGGAGTTGTGGTTCAGTGGTAGAGCGCTTGCCTAGCATGCATGAGGCACAGGGTTAGGGTTAGGGTTAGGGTTAGGGTTAGATGGTTAGGGTTAGATGGTTAGATGGTTAGGGGTTCGATCCTTAGCACCATATAAAAACAAAATAATGTGTCCACCTGAAACTAAAGATACATAAATAAATTTTTTAAAAAAGTATTTAGATTCATTATACTTGAAAACACTGCAAGTGAACAAAAAATATGAGACTGTCAGTATCCTTTCTCTTGAAGAAACTATTGGAAAATATTGAGGAGGTGGATTTCTGACGAGGAGGTTGGTTTAGAATTGCCATGATTCTTTGTGACTGTTTTGTTATAAATTTAAGGTTTCCCATTTCTTCTAATTTGTCTGTTTCAGCTGTTTACTACATTGCCTGATGAGTATCAACCTGGGCCTGATTTTTATGGACTACCATGGGAGCCTGTAGTTTTCACTGTTTTCTTTGGATTGGTATCCTTTGTCATTTTCTTTTGGAGAACTGTTCTTGTTGTGAGTAAATTAACTTACTTATACCTTAGCACATAAGCACAAGGATTATTTTATATAGTCACTGCCCCCCCACTTTTTTTCCTTTTCAGTTGCTAAAACACAAATTAGTGGTTTAAGTCAAACTAACCTTATAAAATAATTTAGTGTGGGTGCAGTTTGTAGAACTGGTAATTCTTACAGCCATCCTGACCAGTAGTTTCATACGTATCAGAAGTCTTAAAAGTGGGATAAAAGATGGGATAGGTTAGATAAATATCCTTTTATGTAGCATATATGTCTAGTAATCTATATTAAAGAAATAACTATGCTTTGAAGATTTTGGTAATGTTTTTCAGTGGAACAGTGTATTAGATTGAAGACTTAGCACAACATAATTCATTTAGGGGATATTGTATGTTCGCTTAATGGAATAGTAGGCAGATTTATCTATTTCAAAGCTTTGAGGTACAGAAAATGCTCACAATTAAATGTGAAGTGGAAAAAAAAGCAGAAACTAAGATTTAAATGTTGATGAACTGTATGTTAATATAAACACATATAAACAGGGGGAAATGCTACAAAGAAATACAGTAATATGAGAAAAAGGAGATAAGATAATTTTTCCAGTCTTTTATATATATTATTCCCAGATTTTATGATTTGATCATATGTTCAGAAAATACCTTTTTATTTGGAAGTATAGATTATGTGTTGTCCAAAAATCCATTAAATGTTTTGTTCATTAAGTCTTATTTTTCTGAGCAGAATTAGTCTATCTCTGTGTATGTGTGTACATATATGTATAAGCTTATATATATAAGCTTATACATACATATGTTTGTACTGTAGGTCATTCTGTTTCATAGTTATTTGACATAATTGGAAGAAAATTATTTTAGGTAAATGGACTTTGCATATGAAAAGCCTAACAGTTAAAGAGGCCAAAAGCATTGGATACAAATCTTTTCAAATCTGAGTGTTCTTTTTCTGATTTCTTAATTATATCAGACATATCATTGTTAAGGTAAGTTTCCTCTCCTTGTACAATTGAGTGTAAAATCTCTTAAAAAGCATTCCCTTCTTAAATAGAAGAATCATTTGCCTGGATTCCTGTGAGGAATTTTCACAGTTCAATCTCATTGAACTTTTTCTCAGCTAAAAGGAAAAAGGAAATAGAAGGATAAAGAGAAGGGAAAAACATGAAAACACTTTATATTTCTCTCTTGTTTCTTTCATTTCAAGAAAGAAACAATACCTGTTTCTCTTTTCACTAGGTTATGTGGGATCTGGTTCCTAGCTGTTGCTCCTCAGTTTCAGCATTTGACTTTGGAGCTTTAGTCTCTTCCTTAGATGACTGCTTTTATGCTACTTCCCATTTTCTTCTGTTGTCATTTTGAGTAAAAGGTTAGCAAGGCTATGTCATTAAAGAAATGCCATTTCTTTCTGTGTTGGAGTTTTCTGAATGCAATTTCCTATTACGAAGATCCCATGGATGATCCATGGACACATCTGAGTATTCCATCACCATTTATAACATTTGAAAGGACAAGTATATGCTAAGTTACAAAGAAATTTAGTGATGTTTTTAAAAAAATTCTGCTTAGGTTTTATTATCAGGCAGTTTATTGCTGTCTTTAGGAAATGATTGTTTTTGTCCTTTCCAGAATATGTTAATTGTCATTTCTCTTGTTGCTTGTGCATTTTCTTCTAGCAGTCTTCCCTTTCAGATTTCTTGCTATATATTTAGTGGTTTGTAGAAATAAGATGATGTAGCCTATTAGTTTCTAAATTCAGCCAATAGGCAAATTTAAATTGGAGTTCTAAGATGTTTTCTGGTGAGTGAAAGTGGCATATCTTAGTACAAAGATTATGCTATGCCTTAATATCGTTTCCTCAGATTCCTTTTGATTGTTTCTAGACTTTATCCTGGTTATTTAGAATTCTCAAGTAAATGATTTTGAGTACACACACACACACACACATACACACACACATCTTTACTGTGAAATAAGGTACATATCTTAGTGTGTTTATGTCAGAGCCTATTTATGAAATATAACTACCAATTAAATTTAAAATTCTTGTTAACCTTTACTTATTTTTAATCCTATAAATTTATTATTCTGAACCAGAATGTTATTAAATTCTCACTTGGTTATGATTCTGACTGTTGTTTTAGGAATGCTGTTTCTATTGAGCAGATGTTTGACATCAAATTTAATCTTTTTTCTCTCTTCTAGGTAAAAGATAGAGTATATCAAGGTAAATTTTTAGGTTTCTTAAACTTGTATTGTATTGGTGTTTGATGTGTGTTTTATGTATGTTAGAAGTAGATACAGTGACTTTTAATGTCTATTACTTTTTTTTACCTCCTGAAAATTTTACTATTCCTAGGTTGCTAGCATGGATAACTGAGTAGATGTTGCTGGTTCCAACTCTGAGATAGGAGATAAAGAGGAGGAACAAATTGTGGATAGGGAGATGATAAGTTTTAATTTGGGGCAGATTAACTTTGAATATTGATGTAATGCAGATGTATTACATTTGAAGAGTATTTCTATGCTAATGATTTAATCATGCATTAAGTAATTGAGTAGATAATTTAAAGAATGGTAATGTGAATCAGTATGCTTTCATTTCTGTTTTTCTTTGCAAAGAATTAAATGATTCCATTTTCTGAAAAGAAAGTGTTTTGAGAAGGGAGGAATATCAAGCTACAACACTTTACTGTATTTCCCATCTGTGAAATAAGCTTAAATTGAAATATCATTTTGGATGGGAAGGGTACCTGGAATTGAACTCTGGGGCACTCTACTGAGCCACATCCCAAACCCCCTATATTTAGAGACCAAGTCTCACTTAGTTGCTTAGTGTCTCGCTCTTGCTGAGGCTGGCTTTGAACTTGGGATCCTTCTAGCTCAGCCTCCTGAGCCACTGGGATTACAGGTGTGCACCACCACACCCAGCAAAATATCATTGTTCTTATATTTTTCTTAAATTTTAATAATTTTATACTCTTATTGCTAATAAGCATAGATTGCTTTTTAAAAGCATACTAGTTATGCTAAGAAGTATTTCCTCATAGTACCATATAACATGTCTTTACTTTTAGTAGATTGAGTAATTGGATTTCATTTAGTGATTGTAATAATCTTGTGTATTTCCCCCTTTTAGTCACTGAACAGCAAATTGCCCAAAAGATAATCAATTTCATGAAAGAAGATGAAAAACTGATACAGAAATTTTCAAAGTATGAACAGAAGGTATAATTATTTTTTTGTTTCTTTCTCCCTTGGTTCTAGCTTGAATCATTTCTACCTGTTTTAATTTAAAAACCATATTTTAAAGTTTTTATTTCATTATTTCCTACAAATCATCCAAATTCTAAGCAGTCATATGTATTAAGTACTGCTTTCTTCTGGAAAGGGTCACTTGTCTGGAAGTAACTTGTATAGTAGCACTATAATTTGTGTATCTTAATTCTGAATGCTTTATTTACATAGATAAAGGAATCAGAGAAACAGATCCAAGAAACCATGAAACAAAATATGATTCTTTCTGATGAAGCAACTAAATATAAGGTAAAAATCCCTTCTTTGGGGGGAATTACATTCTAAATCAAAAGTAAATGTAATGAGTGAGTAATCTTGACACCTTTTTTCCCAGGATAAAATAAAGCTTCTTGAAAAAGCTAAAGAATTTCTGGATGAGAGAGCTAAAAGTCTTCATGTTATGTTAGAATCTGAAAGGGAACAGAATGCTAAGAATCACGACTTGGTAAGAGTTTTGCTGCTAAGTGTTGCTTTAATTTGGCTTTTGAAATATTTTGTAAAATTGGTTAAGTTGAACTTAGTCCAGCTGTTAACTAAAGTAAGATTAGGAGTCAAGGAAGTTGAACCCACATCTGTGCCCATTTTGTGGAACTTTTAAGTACTGATACAACAAATTATTTTTATGGGCCTAGGAAATATTTTTATTCTCAACCTTGGATAATTTTCATATTGCTTTGCTCTGCCCTTGGAAA
This sequence comes from Callospermophilus lateralis, assembly GCF_048772815.1. Taxonomy (NCBI): domain Eukaryota; kingdom Metazoa; phylum Chordata; class Mammalia; order Rodentia; family Sciuridae; genus Callospermophilus; species Callospermophilus lateralis. The sequence goes on from NW_027513736.1 coordinate 997,025, forward strand.
CATGCAGATCAACTAAAAAACTATTGTCCAATTGAACAGTATTTGTTTACTTTTTACTTGAAAGAGTAATGAATTAATCAATTTTCTGTACTTAAAAAAATTTTACTTACATATTTCATTTTCAATTTCTGTAAGTTTCTGTAATTACATAAAAGTTGCAAAAGATAGTAGAGAGTGTGTTCTGAAATATCCTACCCCCAAGTAAGCTTGATCACCTAGCTGAGGTAGTATTTATCAGATTTCGTCACTGTAAAAATTCTTTCCAATCCTTTTCATATTATATTCTTTAGAAGTTACCATGCACAGCCCACAGTTAAAGTATGAAGAGTTACGAGCTCAGGATGCAGCTCATGGTAGAGCACTTGCCTAGCATGCATGAGGCCCAGGATTCAATCCCAGGCATTGCAAACAAAGATTGGGGAGTTATGTCCACTTCCTTAAGGAGCGAATATCTTTATAAATTTTTGGGAATTCTTCTGTATGTGAGATTAGTCTATTCTCCCTTAAATTTTATCATTTTTTACTTCAGATAAGAAAATTTTAAAAATGATCTTGGGAAATTTTTTTTCTCTATCACTAGAAAAAAAAATTACTAATTTGAACTGATTTATTTAAAACAGTAATTAATTAATTTTCTATGCTTTAAAACATTTTATTATTGCATTATGATTTTCTATACTTTGACCTCTTTTTCTGGTTATCTCATAAACAGTAAGGTTGTGGATGCCATGAAATATTTATGACTTCATTTTCCCTCATCTCTTTCAGTTCTTGATTTTTTGCTTAGTCCAAAGCTGGATCCCCTGCATTACTGAAATGTAATGGGATGGCTTGACAAATATTTTGTTGTGTTTATCTTTTTTAGTATATATATGTGTGTACACACACGCACACACGCACACACACACACACACATATCACTATTTCTACTGAAATCCTAATGCATATTTTGTGTTCTGTTTTCACCTGGCAGATAATTGAAAATAAGAAATCTATAGAGAAGCTTGAAGATGTCATTTCAGTGAATACTTCTGAATTTTCAGAGGTAAAGCTGCCAACTCTTGCTAATGGGATAGTTGGCATAATGGGATATTAATACTATATCTTAGTTTTGTTGCGGACCAAAAATTTGAAGTGTGCTAAAATGTGCAAAAAAATGAGAACTATATGATGTCTGGTTTGGGAAAGTATAACTTTGTTTTTTCTTTGGAATTAATTCACTAACTCTAGTGTTTTGCATTAGCTTCAAATTGTCTTTAATGAAGCTAAGCTTCGTGAAGAGAAGGTGAAGTTGGAATGCTGTCAGCTTCAGAAAGAAAATACCATACTTAAGACGACGAAAGAGCAGGTAAAGAAAATTTGATGTCATACATAATGTAAACTAGAGAAGTGAATATCATTATCTTGTATCTTTCTTGGATCTGTTTCTGAGGTAAGGAATATTCATGTAGGACCTTTTCTAGATATGCAAAGTTTAAACATGCTCCCTAAATTGAGTGCATGTATATGTTCTCCATCTGTTTTGGATTTTTGGATTATTGCTTTTCTTATCAAATGTCAATCAGTTATTAACTTGCATAGCCTCAAAGAAACTTTTTAAACCAGAAAATTAAGTATTTTATGATCCTCTTTTGAGTAGTTACTGATTCACTGGCCAAGGGAAGATTACATGATAAGGAGTCTAAATTTAGGAGACAGTCATATGTGCCCAGCCATTCCTGCTGGAGGTAAATTATTTGAATTGGCAGCAATTTTCTGGGGAATGCAATAAACAGGGTCAACTTCCTGAGAACTCTGATGTTCTTACTGCAGCTGTGAGAGTTGGGGCCACTCTGCCCTCTTCCTTAACCAAGGTCTCAACCCCCTCCATTGAGGCAGGCCACCGAGGAGTATGGTTCTCTATTTCTTTGTCTAAGTCTTGTAGTCCTGATGTATCCAGTGCAGAAACCCCTCCCTAACCCACAGGAATTCATGTGTTTTGACTTTTCAGTTGCAGCAGGAAGTCAAAGACTGGTGTACATCACATGCTGAGCTCAGTGAACACATCAAATCATTTGAGAAGTCCCAGAAAGATTTACTTGTATTTCTTAATCACAAAGATGATACTATTAATGTAAGTTTATACTCCAAATACATGTTTCATCTCATGATTTCTCCTGAAATCTTCTGAATTAAAATCGAGAGTCTTCCAACCTTTTGCTTCTTTTCTAGACTTTGACTAATTATATCACACAGTTGAATCGGTTACAATGTGAATCTGAATCTGAGGATCAAAATAGAGAAGATGAGTCAGATGAATTAACCAACGGAGAGGTAGCAGGTAAGATCAGTCTCAGGGAGGTTGAATCCTTTTTTTGCTTTCCTGTCTTTAATTAAGTATTTATACAGATGCCACTTTTCAGCTAGCTAATTTTCTTCTTAAGCTTCAGGGTTGTAGACACATATCACTGGATCTATAGATATGTCTGTTGCATTGGCAGAGGTGGGTTGCTGGGGTATAATGTAGCAATAGGCATGTGAAGAACACTGACCTTTTCTATCCCATTGAAAACTAGTAAGTACACTGCAGCTACAATAGTCACATCCTGTACAATACTTAGAGTATTGAACATTGTACAGTAAGAGAAATTTATTTCTTATGCAGATGATAGTTGATTTTGATACTCATCATCTCTATGGCTCTGTGGTTTTAAGGTCCACAGTCAGTCTTAAGAGTCCAGAGGTAGTTGGAACCATAAACTAAGGCTGTGAGAACAGAGTCTAGAGACTATCAGAAAGCTAGAGAGAGGGAGTGTAACAGTGTTTACTGATGAGGAAAATATTTCCAGATGTTTTCTCCCAAGTTGGATATTGCTTACATAGCAAGTATTTCAAACCACACCTGGTAGTAGATTCAGGGAGAAAATAGAGGATTGAATCTTTCTAAATAAGACACTTACTTGCCCAGGTGAAGATAGATCTGAGAGAGAAGAAAAGCTTTTATCTTACAAGAATAGCATAGATAACATTTTAGTTGTGCAAACTAGAAATTCACCTTTTTTTGATTTGTTTTTAAGATAGACAGTACTTTTATTTATTTTTATGCTGAGGATCAAACTCAGTGCCTCACACATGCTAGGTGAGCACTCTACCACTGAGCCACAACCCCAGCCTGAAATTCACCTCTCTCTCTCTTTTTTTTAAATCTAAGCTTGCAATTCTCTTAAAAGTCATTAGTCTAATCAGTTTAGTTATTTAATTGATTTTTTTTTCTTCTGGTGTTTGAACACAATCATTATTTAGTTTGGGGAAGTTAGGAGAATATAGAGTTAAAAGTAAGGAAAGAAAAAGCAAAAGTCTTTTGTTTTTTAGGTGATCGGAACGAGAAGATCAAAGATCAAATTAAGCAGATGATGGATGTCTCTCGGGTATAGTTCTTTGTAAGAGTCCCATAGTGCCTGTGAATTCTTCCTGTGCCTCACTTTTAAGAATACCTCTCTTTTCTGCAATTTTTAGACACAAACTACAATATCAGTAGTTGAAGAGGATCTAAAACTTTTACAACTTATGCTAAGAGCCTCGATGCCCACAAAATGTAATCTAAAAGGTGGGTTCTTTTTGAGAAGAAATTGCCATGTTGGAAAGACTTAAAATTTTATTGGAAAGATAAAGAATGGCTTCTTGCTTTCATGCTTCTTACTTTTCTTGGCACTACTCCCTCAAACAAGTTCTTAAGTCCTTGTACACATATAGAGATAAGCTGTTTTATCCTTTACAGACCAAATAAAGAAATTAGAAGGTGACTGCAATTCACTACAGTCTTCTAAAGTTGGACTGGAAGAGGAATGCAAAACTCTAAGGCAGAAAGTGGAGATTTTAAATGAACTCTACCAGAAAAATGAGATGGCACTACAAAAGTAAGATTTTCATTGTTTGTTATTGTTATCACTGTGTGAACTAATAGATAATTTTATGTTTTCTTAAGATTATTTACAATTTCTTCTAGTTGTAATAAGTAGAGATTTGTCTTTTTTCCTTTGTGTTTTGTTTCCTATAAGTTGCATTTTTCTTTCCATTGTCAGTCTTAAGAGTCCTGAGGTAGTTGGAACCATAAACTAAGGCTGTGAGGACATCGTAATCAATTGTCAAATTCATATGAAGGCAGGAAGTGGTAAAATGGTATTAACAGTCACTGATGTGGAAATACCTCTCAAAGTTCTAGACCCTTTCTATGATCCCCCTATTTATTTTAATTACCTTTCATTGTGATCAGTTATGTAATTCTAATGTTTTGAACTTGTATCTCTAACTCTGGACCTTTAAAAATACTGAGTGATTTGGAATGACATGTTTTAGTAGAATAAAAACTTCAAAAAGGGATAATATTTACTTATTGATGGTACAAGTTTTGGACTTGATTATCTCAGATGTTCACACAAAATTGAACTGTGGCAAGGACCTTAGGAGTTATGATTACAGAAGTACTTGTTTGTAGAATATATTTATATATTAATCTTCTTAGTGTGGAGCTAGTTATTTTTTGAAAGTTCATTTGAAGTTTTTAATCCACAAAAATACTTGGATTCTCTAAAAATAGGTTGTGTCAGATTTTATTTGTTTGCACCTGATTTTACTCATATATATATATGTATATATATATATATATATATCTTGTAAAGCAAAGACAGACCTTCTTACAGACCTAACTATTTTTAGGTATTTTGACTTCTGTTGCCTAATTAATGCATTAAATATTGAAACCTTTCCATTAACTTTTCTAAAATTCTGTGATCTCCAATCGACCTTTTTAGAATCTCAAATTTTTGTTCAGGCCAGTTCTAAATTCCTGGCCTGTTTCAAAGAAACATTTCTCATTTTATCACTTTTTTTTTTTAAAAGAACACTTGTTTTCTCTGTCCCTACTAGTAATCTGAATGACCTAAATGGCAATTAATTTTTTTGTAATGCAGTTAAATTGTAGCACTATTTTTCTCAACTCCTCCAAAATTCATTCAGTCATCATCTGTGGTTTTTACTCTTTTTACTGATCCCCAGGTACTATGTTAGTTCATGCCTGTGTCATCTTTTCTGTTTCTAACCTAGATCATCTGTCTTCATTCTACATTTTTTATATTTGTATATAACTTATTTCAAATTCTTAGTAGTTTTCTCTATAGCCGCTTGAGTGGACTTTCTAAAATATAAGTCTGTCCATGTCAATATGTGTGTGTGGTTTATGAAGAATTTGCTTTCTATTTGATGACCTGTTCTTTTTTTCTTCCTTGTATCTTTTTAATAGTTTAAATATTTTTAATTATTTTCCTCATCCCCTGTATAAGCTTGATGTAATCATAAATTATAATGGAATTATAATTATATAATTATAATTTTATTCATCTTCTCATAATTTAAAGGCCATGGTATATATTCTGGATTTAATAAAAACCTGACATAGATTAATAGGTTTATTATTTTTTTTATGGGCTTTAAGTAGCTCCTGAATCAGATAACTGTTATGGCATTGTATGTTAGTACTTTATATACTGTGAACTCCACAAGACATTCATTCAATTTATACACATATTTAAAGTTTCTGTAGTTCTGCATTCTACACTGTTGGTTTCTTATTTGAAATTATTTTCATTCTATTTGAACATTGTCCTTTAATGATAGATTTGATTAGTGTATCAAAGGTAATACAAGGATAAACAGAGAATAGTATTTTATTCACTAAATATTGCTACCTTTATAATCTGTATTAGGTTGACATGAACTTCATGATTAGAGTTAAAACCAGTTTCCATTTTTAAAGGATCTTTCTTTTGGCTACTGAATTTTGACTGTTACTTAGTTTTAGCAATTTAAAAATATCCAATTAATTACCATCTGTTTTAAATTTTTTCTTTAAGGAGTCCATTATCATTGTTGTTTGGTTTTATCCCTCTTCTAGTTTCTGTAGTCCTTTCTCTTTTTTTAACAGTTGTATTGGGAAGTGCCTAGGTGTAGTTTTCCCCACCCCACCCACTTTTCCTCTTGCAGTTATGTTGCTTGGGACCATTAAACACTTCTTGAATTTTTGAGTCTTTTTCTAAATGTTGATTTTACCTCATTCTCTCTTCTGATTATAATAATGTATATTAGAATTTGATTTCCCCTGCCTCCTACATTCTGGATTTACTTCTTCTGGATATTTTCTTCTGACCTATGTTAAAAGCTCTAGGATTTATTTCACTTCCCAAATCTGCTGTTAAAATCATTCATTGAGTTTAGGATTTTAAAAAATTCAGGGTTTAAAATATTATTTTAGTTGTAGATGGACACAATATTTTATTGTTTATAGGATTTTTTTAAGAGAGAGAGAAAGAATTTTAATATTTATTTTTTAGTTTTTGGCAGACACAACATCTTTGTTTGCATGGGGTGCTGAGGATTGAACCCGGGGCCGCACGCATGCCAGGCAAGCACGCTACCGCTTGAGCCACATCCCCAGCCCGACACAATATTTTATTTATTTTATGTGGTGTTGAGGACTGATCCCAGTGCCCCACACATGTGGGGCCTGTGCTTCACCACTGAGCCACAACCCCAGTCCTATTTCAGTACTACAGCTCAAACCCAGGACCTTGAGCCATGTGCTCTACTATTGAGCTACCTCCCCAGACTCCTTGCTCTTTCTCATAAGGGACTAGGGTCTTACTGCTTTCCAAGCTATCTTTAATCTCATAATTCTGCCTCTGCCTCCTGAGTATCTTCGACTGTAGGTAGGTCACCACACCCAACTATTTCTTTGTTTTATAGTTTCTAATCCTTTGACAAAATTCATAATCTTTTTTTTCCTCTTTTGTGGTGCTGGGGTTTGAACCCCAGAGCCTTGTGCATGCAAGGCAGCACTCTACCAACTAAACTATATTCCCAGCCCTGAAATTCATAATCTTGACTTTACTTTTTTGACTATGTAAAGCACAGTGATTTTAAAACATGTGCGGATAACCCCATTAGCTGGTTTCCTTTTCTGTGGGATTTTTTCTCACAGAATTTTGTCTTATGGAGTGCCTGGTCAGTTTTGATTGGCCAACAATGTTGTGATAATTATAGATGAAATTTGAGGACTAAGACGAAGTTATCTTCTTATAGAAAAGTGTTGAGGTTACTTGAGTAAGATTGTCACTTTAAACTTAGTCAGCAATTAAGATAATTAAAAAATGACTTGTCTTTTCAATGTTTTTCAGTATTGTTCCTTTTGGATTTTTTTGCCTGTTCATCACTTAAGTGTGCAGTACTTTCTAATCTAAACTCAAAGGCTAGGGCTTTTATTAAGGGTCCCTTTATTGGTAGCCTCATTTTTTCTCTAAGCCCAGGAATTTAATGAAGGCTTGGTTCAGACTCATATCTTTGTGTTATCTTCAATAGGAGAAAAGTATCTTAAAGTGCCAGCCTTACTTGTAATTCTGAGATTCCTTTTTCTAATGGATCTTGGCCACATACATATATCTTCACTGACTTTTTAGCTTGGATCCCTTCAAACACAATTTTATATTCTTATAAAGATGTTTTGATTGTTCTTAGTGCTCTCAGACTAACTCTTTGATAATTGGAAACAAAATTCTCTCTGTCCTTCAAGATTCAGTTTTCTCCATATTCTTTCTTAAGCCAGTGGGGAAAATTATTATATTCCTTTAGGCATCATTTATACCTGAAACAGTGAGCTCTTTTATTCTTTAGCATCTTACAAGGTAACTAGTATATTATAGCCACTCATAAAATACTTGCTGAAGAATTAAATGAGAAGCTATATAAGAATATATTATCCCCTTTTTCTATTTGGTACCAGTAATCCTTTTTTACTGTAGTTCTTCTGATTTATGGAAAATTAAGTTTCAAGTTAATTATCTTTTGAATTGGAAATATGGCTAAAGTAGTACAAAGATAGCAGAAAATAGTATTTTTTAAATCATTAAATGTGGCTACCTTTGTGTCAGTAGATGAACATCTTGAGTTTCATGATCAGAGTTAAAACTTGTCAGTAGATAATACTCTGATAGTGGGTCACTTTGGCTTCTTTTTCTGGTTGATAGACATTATCAAAACTCAGATTTGTCTTTTTGCTTAATTTACAATTCTTTTGAAATAAATATCTAAAGTGTGAAAAATGTTCTGTGGTTAATTGCATAGCTAAAAGATATATTCTAGAAGATTTTTTCTTTGACTGACTATATGGTACCAGTCTTGGATTGAGAAAAGAGTTCCTCCATGACAAAGATATACTTAGTGTCCTACCCATGGCAGAAACGAGAAAAGAATTATCCCCTGCTTTATCCTAATATGTTTAATTATGTTAGGTTGATCAGTCCTGATCTTCCACATTGAAGTAAAGTGAGTTTTTATTATCTTACACACAGGAGACTTGCCCTTGGGGCACATGTTGTTTTCACATTTATTTTATTTACTGGTAAGTAGAGAATTAAGAGGATAAGTTAGAAAATGTAAGTGATTTGCCAGAGTTTGATTTATGAAATTGCAGGTTTGAATTCCTATTTTATGTGCCTAAGCATTTTATAGAATTGTGGGAAGTGATATTCACAAAGAGAAACTTTTGATTTGATAACTGGTTTTCTTTTAGGAAACAGAGTCAAGAAGAATGTGAGAGACTAGAAAAAGAGCAGCAGCTGTCAGCTGCAGATGAAAAGGTGGTTTCCGCTGTACAGGAAGTTAAAAATTACAAGTGAGTTCAGTTTCTAAAGGAGGGTGTCAATGTCTCATGAATTAGTGTTCGCTTTCTTTTTAATTTTTTTTTTACATTATGTAGATAGAAGAAAATAGCATGGAAGTATAAATAACGAGAGGATATGAACACATTCAATTCACACAGGAGAAAAAATAAATTTCAACTTAACAAATGAAAAATGTTAACAAAAATTTACTTGTACCCAATGGGCAAGACCATAGGGAACTTGGTCAATGCAAACAGTTCTGGGGGTTTTGTATGTTGTAGTAATTCTTTAAGAAATCAGTTTGCTGTGTGTTATATCAAGACCCACAAAAGTGTGGCATTTGATAGACCTTGGAAATCTTCTATGGATATAATTTGAAAAAAAGAAAAAGTTTTAAGGAGGAAGATATTTCTAGCAGAATTACTTGAGAACACACTGATGAACAGTTAAGGAAATTATAATTTATCAATTCAGAATCTCTAGCAATTAAATGATAAAGAAGTTATTAGTATTAGGTTTTTATTTTATTTTATTTATTTATTTATTTATTTATTTTTGGTGCTTTACTACTAAGCTACATCCTTAGACCTTTTTTTCACTTTGAGACAGCGTCTCAGTTGCATAGGTTCCCACTTAATTGCTGAGACTGATCTCGAACTTGTGATCCTCCAGCCTCAGCTTCCCAATCATTGGGATTACTGGCATGTGGCATTGCACCTGGTCTGTAGTATTAGTTTTGAACACACTGGATTCATATAACTTTAGAAATGTTTTTCTTATGTATGATAAAAGTCTTTAAAAGTATAGCTGATGGAATAAAGAGAAAATGGTCAGAATGTTTCAAATTTTATTCAATTGTTGTAATTCTTAGGCGGAGAATTGAAGAGATGGAAGAAGAATTACAGAAAACCGAGCGCTCATTTAAAACCCAGGTAGTAATTAATACTGTCCTGTAGTTGCAGAATTCTTTGATATCTAATACAGACAATTATAGGCTATAATAATGAATCCCTAAAAACATTTTTTTAATGTGTTGCCTTTTTCAGATTGCTATGCATGAGAAGAAAGCTCATGATAATTGGGTAAGATTTTTTTCCCCTTTTCTTTATTTTTTGCATAGCCTACCGCAACTGAATTTGAATATTTTCTCTTTAATAGCTCAAAGCTCGTTCTGCAGAAAGAGCTATAGCTGAAGAGAAAAGGGAAGCTGCTAATTTGAGACAGAAGTATGTGATTTTTGGTATCTTACTGTATGTTTTATAGTGTTTTAAGGTTATGCTAGATATTATCTATGATTGCTGTTTCATAATTCAGCCCATTCTTTCTCAATATTCAAGACTACTGGAAATGACCCAAAAGATGGCAATGCGGCAAGATGAACCTGTGATTGTAAAACCAATGCCGGAGAGACCAAATTTACAAAATCCTCCTCAGAGAGGTAGGGGGCACTTTGTAAAAGGAGCTATTTTATTTCTTGGTGCAGAATGTATGTAAATTACTTTTTATTTCTGTGTGTAATGGTTATGAAATAATCTGAATGATTTGCTAAAGCGGGAGGTGTGGGGGTTGGTGTCAGGGAGAAGGCTGCCTTAAAGTAGTAACACGGCATTGTTGTCTTTAGGTCCACTGAGCCATAATGGCTCTTTTGGTCCATCCCCCGTGAGTGGTGGAGACTGTTCCCCTTCACTGACAGCAGAGCCAGCTGGGAGACCTCCTTCTGCTACTCTTAATCAAAGAGATATGCCTAGAAATGGATTTGGTGAGCATTCACATGTTGCTTTATAGTAAACTGCTTCAAGGTTTTGGTTTTTTTCCCTTTTGAATATTCTAATGAAAACATAGAATTTGGGCCTGTACAATATATAGAAGATAATTTCTTACTTTATCTTAGTGAATGTTTTCTGTAAAATCTGTTCTAGAATAGAAAACATTTTTTTTCCCCTGGAGGTCCCTGTATTGTTTTTTCTTTTAAATTTTACACTGTGAAGTGTAAACCTTTATCTTTAAATTAAATCTCTATGGTGTTCCTTTTCCACATATTATAAAAGTAGCCTTAAACTTTATGTAGCATACATATTTCCAATATGAAATACTTAGTCTTATTTCCAATTCTAAATAGGACTGTAGTCTTGGTAAGATTGGAAGTCAGGTTATACAGACTAAAGAAAAGCCAACTTACACATACTTCAAGTCTGTAGCTTAAAGTTTAGGACCAGTATGTATTAATTTGCTGTTCTATCAACCCAAGGCAGTTCTTTATTTTACTTAAGTCTCTTCATAAATTGTGATTTATGTATTGGGCAACCCATTTTTTTTTAAATATTTTTAATTGTAGATGGTGTGGTGCTGAGAATCAAACCCAGTGCCTCACACATGCTAGGCAAACACTCTGCAACTGAGCTACAACCCCAGCCCCTGAGCAACCCATTTTAATGTTGCTTTCTAGTTATTTGAACCCTGACCTGTCCACCAGTGGTTTATTTCTTCTGAAAAATACATACAAGGGCTCTGATCTTTTTTCCCAAGGGTCAATGGATGGACCTTTACCTCGTACTCAATGGTCTTCTGAGGCATCTGGGAAACCCGTTGCCTCTGGTAAAGAGACCAAGTAATTTCAAAGAATCTGTAATTGTGGATGCAGGATTTTTATTCTCTTCATGTTAGAATAAGTCTGAATCCATTCTTTGATCTCTAACAGACCCAGGATGTGGTCCAGCTCACATGAACAGCAGCTCCAAAAGTTCTTCTCCAGCTAAGGTGACGGATGAGGGCAAGGTAAGTTCTGTAGTTACTGTGAATCACGTGCTGGTGCAGGAACATGTTGCTTCCCTACAGTACTTGCTCTTTGCTTTATCCTTCTTTGTGTTCTATTTGTACCATCCCATTTGTTTTTTAAAAAGCAAACTGTTCCCCAAGAACCTGAGACCCCCTCAGTTTCTACCATTACTTCTTTAACTGAGCATCCAGTTGGAGTAAGTACTTAGAGGTTGAGAACTGAATTGGGTTTTATTCTGTGCATTTCTGGGAAGGATATTCAGAGCATGACACTGATCTTGTTTGCTTTAAACTGCATGCAATATTGAGCTTACTTTTCTCCTTGGAAATGTGGCTTAAGTGTGTACAACTATAATGAACTACAGAATGTGAAAAGTTATCACTCTAACTTTATATGGTGTTTTGTGTTGAATGTTCTAAGGCAAAGTAAATTCATTATAAATTATATAATTCATCATTTTTATTTTTGTTTGGAAGAATGCTATTTAAGAATTCCTCCATTTGTGCAAACCCTATTTTGAGTGATTTGAATTAGATTGGTATCAGATTTTCTGAAAGTGAAATACTGTTTCAGTGCAACAATGATAATCTGAAATGACCTCTTGAGCCAGTCCCAAGCAATGGTCTCATTTGTTCACATAAGTGCATTTTCTTGTAACTGTGTTGCTATTATATCTGGTAGGTCTTCTGCAGCTCTATAATAAAATAAATTTTTAATTGTTTAGTTTCAAACTCACTACTCATAGGAAATGATAAATCAATATCTCAAATGGTGTACAGTAAATGAAAGTAAATATTAAAGCCTTGTCTTCCTAATTTGTGTATATAGCATTGTGTTGGAAAATACTTCTCAAGTTCCAGTGTATACATATTCCAGGAATATACATCTCTGGAGCAATCTAAGGGCAGCTTAGATAAGACCCCCAAACCCCTTTGTAGTAGAAGATTTAAAAGAGAGCAAAGACCCGTTGTTATAGAGGAGTAGAGGTGGGAAAAGCATGGCTTGCAGGCAAACCTGGGATTGAGACCCTTTAATATGCAGTGTGGCCTTCAACAAATTATCATAATCCATTTGCTTTTGTTCCCTCTTACAAGACAGTCTACTTAAAGATCTCAGAGGTTGAATAATTATGAAAGACTTACTGAAGATACTCTGAATAGTAGCTATTATTACATGGGTAAAGAATGTATTTTTTATTTTATTCTGTTCATTCTTAATATGGAAGTAATGAGCTATTGTGATGAAAGGGAAGTGATGGGGAGGAGGGGGACTCCCTTTGAAATAGGTTGTAGTGAATACAGCATGACATACTGGTCAGAAATCACCTCTGTTAATAACCTCTGCCAGTCCTCTTGCCTTTCCCTTTCCTGAGCAGATATAATCACTAACAAACTGCTCCCTCTTGTGGAATCCTTATAACTTCTGTAAGCTGTCAGTGGGAATACACAGGAGGGGTGGGTAGAGTTTTGTTGCACTGATGGTGTTCTCTGGACAGGTGCCTGTTTTGGTTTTAGCTTTTATCGGTGTTGGTACTTTGTCTTAATACATAGGAATTTTAAAACTTTTAACTTCTTTAAAATCTTAAATTGCAGGTTAATATGGCTATGAAAGGGCCCCCTCCTTTCTCAGGGGTACCCTTCATGGGCCCCCCTATGGAACCCCCGATGCGACGGCCTCCACCACCTCCCTTTTGGTATGGACCGCCATTTCAGCTCCGTGGGCCTTTTGGGCCTCGGCCAATTCCTCCACCATTTGGTATGATGATCTGAACAGTAGTGATTGACTTATAAATCACATTCATCTTTCATTTCTATTGCTTGCTAAAACAGTTGGTTGCTATCTCAGGTTTTAACAATGAAAGGATACAGCTGAATACATTTTAACTTTTCCTCCAGTTTTTTGGGACATATGGGACACTACATAATCTTATACTGAGATAGGCAATAGCTATCTCATAGACAAGGATAAGGGGCTATATAGAGAAAAGCCAGAAATATTACTTCTGCAGATGTTTGTTGAAAATATGTTGATATGCACTGCAATAGATGAAAAGGTGGATGAGACACATGCCATAACTTAAAATTTTGTCACAGATATGACAATCCTATAACATAAAGTTTGTAATCACCCATAATGGAATCATAGGCAGTAGGTTATAGAATATAGAAAAGGAAAAGTCAAACCCTCCTTACCTTGAGAAAAGTCAGAGGGAAGTGTTAAAGAGGAGGATTTAACAGTGACCTAATAAATGTTGCTGATTTAATTTGGTGGCTGTGGAAGGCCTTTTCCAGGAGGGCATGCACCTTGATTCTGATGGCATGTGTAAAGTCCATGCTGAAATACTTCATGAATTTTTAATGGATACAGTAATAAATAGTGGGATTTCCTTTTATCAAAATTTCTTTGATGTAGTAAAGTTCTTATTTCATAATCTATCATCTTGTCATGGTAATATAGTACTTCCAAATATAAATGGAGCTCTTGTGAGATAGAAATAATTCTGCAATTATATAGTAGGGAAAGATAAAAGATAAGCCTGGAGCTAGGTAGAGCCATGTTTAAATCCTTAATATGTTGCTTCATGGCTGGTTGGCCAGGCTATAACCTAAACTTGTTCCATTTCAGTTTGCCTCATCTGGCAAGTCAGGATGTTCACCAGTTGATGTTCTAGGCTTGGGAGAAATTAAAGACTATATTAACATACTTGAAATCACCCAAGTTCAGAAATTTCTGGGTATTTACATAACTTCCTTTTTATTTTCCAGGTCCTAGTATCCGTCCACCAATAGGCTTCAGAGAATATGCACCAGGTGTTCCACCTGGACAGTGGGATTTGCCTTTTGACCCTCGTGATTTTTTTCCAGGACCTGCACCATTTAGACCTTTAGGCTCATTTGGCCCAAGAGAGTACTTCATTCCTGGTGCCCCATTACCACCTCCAACTCATGGTCCCCAAGACTATGGGCCACCACCTGCTGCAAAAGACTTAATGTCTTCAGGCTTTAAAGATGAACCTCCACCTACACCCGATTCTCAGAGTAGTGAGGGCTGTTCACAGGCCTTAAAACAGGGCCCATAAAATTAACCTCTGACACTTAGTCAGAAAGTGGACTATGAACTATTCATTGTGTTGAAGGATTATTGGCTTCAAAATATAAAAGTTTATTTTAAATGGTTTATGTTTTTAGAATGAAGCTGCCTTGGTGCAGTATACATTTGGAGCCAAAATATTTTCCCCCTAAATATCCCCCACTTAAACTAGAGTATCCTTCCAACTTTAAAATATGCAATAAGGAATACCTTTGTTTTAGTTAATGTAGCATATACAATTGCTAAATGGTTTAGAATGTCATAATTATGGACATTTCCTGTGGAAATGCTTTAAGAACATGTATTTCCAGTATCCTATTTTTAGTGTATTCCAGTTGATAACAGAGAAATGGTGTTTTATAAGCTTGATTTTTCTCTTTAAATATCTGGTCGCAGAGACTGTTACGCTAAAAATGTTTACTCAAAGATCATAAACTTCATTTTCCTTCTTGCTGAAGTTCTTTGTTGTAATAGTTCATAAAAAATTGTTTATTAATATTTCCCAAGTGTCTGTTGATTCATTGGATCGTCATGAGACTTTGTGCCATTGGGGAAGCATGTAAACTCACTCTCAGAACTGAAGATGGTGACTTGGCAGCATATTTCCTGTTGCTCACTGTTAAGGAGGCTGGACCTTGGTCAACTGTGGACTTATACAGAGGAATTTCTTTTACTTGTGAGAATTCTTGTGGCTCTATTTTTGTAGCACATTCATGTACTTTTTTCTAACCACTGTCCATGTGAGAATGGTTTTCTGAGAATGAGTTTACATTAGTAGCAAGAGTTGTTTGACCTGAAGTTCTACTGCTTTTGCCAGTATTGCATTAAAACAGTAAAATATAGGGTGGTATGTTGTGTCTATAAAAAAATAAGGAAATTTCTTTTAAAAAAAAATGTGCACACACACTCTTCTCTTTCCCATACCTTGCCACTGATTTTCAAGGAATATGATAAAAAAATTAGAAAAGTATAATCCTCTAAGAATGAATGAAACCCTAAGGCTTATAATGTCCTTAATCAGCAACTATGGGCTGAATTAAATTCTTTTTTTTTAGATACTCAAATATATTTTATTTAAAAATCAATTAAAGAAAGTCCTGAATCTGTAACTACTGTCTTTAAAACAATGTTCCTAAGAACTAGCTCTCCAGAGCTGTAATTTTAATTACAGCAATTTTAACAGTACATTTTAAGAGGTTTAAGATTTAAATAAAATTATAAAAGCCTGGTACTTTTGTTTACTGCTAGACCATATTCTTCCATTCTTTAAAGTTCTAGAAAGTAATAGGATTGTTGGAACCTAGAACATATCATTGTTCTTTTTATGTCCCCTAAGTATTCTCAAAATAGGGGCAAAAGCTTCAGTGTGAAACAAAATCTCTGTGAAACAAAATCTCTAAACTACTGAAGATGACTCAAAATCAAAAAGAATTTGAGTCCGTTAGGAAGAATTCAATCTACATAGCTTCCATTTAATATCAGAAGCAGCAGCTGTGTGTAAGAGAAAAACCATATAATACCTTATGCCATTTTTAGCCATGTAAAATAAAATTTAAGTCACAAACACCAATTTTGAATGTATCTTTCAACCTCTACAGGACACATGGCAATGCTGAAGTTACTATAACTTCTAATTTTAAAATAGCATTTAAATAAAGGTGATGTCAGCTAGGAAGATAGATTTTCAAGGAAAGGCAGATTTATTTTTTTATTCAAAGCAACAGTAGTTTTCCCTCTAAAGCCTTTTTTGTATTTATTCTATTAGTAAGCTATAATGTGTTCTACGTAGTTTATCTGAGCAGTTCTGAGCCCACCCATAATTTCCTCTCCTTATATCCATCTGATTGTACCACTTCTGTAGCAAAGCCCAAGGTAGCTGCCCATATACCGGTTGTGAGAGAATATTGTCCCTTGATTCAATTATACTTTTGTATCTCAAAAGTTTTAGAAGTCCTCTCCAGCAAATTGTGTTTGAGTTTAGTTACTAAAATCATTTCATTTGTGAAGCAGTAGTGTTTCAACCTGAAAGTATTACTGCTATAGTTGTAATTATTGTCCAGTGACTCATCCCCTCCCACACTAGAAAGTAAATTTAAACAACTAATTTGTGAGATACAGATTGTTTTGTGTTAATTGCTTCAAGATAAAACCACCTTTTTTGGCAGGGGAGGTTTGGTCATTCAGGTCTGAATTAAAGCTAAGCTAATGACAATGTTCAATTTAAGTTTGTTTAATGCTGATGAAAGACATTCATACAAAGCATCCTCTTTTTTTTCATATAACCCCATTCTTTGGTGGCAGCTGGGGTTGTGGCTCAGTGGTAGAGTACTTGCCTAGCACAGGCAAGGCCCTGGGTTTAATCCTCAGCATCACATAAATAAATAGAGGTTAAAAAAAAAGCATTCTTATGTGAAGGATGCTAAATGTTTCTTTATATAAATTATCACTTTGAGGGGCTGGGGTTGCGTGTGAGGCACTGGGTTTGATCCTCAGCACCACATATAAATATAAAGGTACTGTGTCCATCTACAACCCCAAAAAAAGGTTTCTTTTTTTTAAAATTATCACTTTGATATACTATTAAAATGTAGCAAATTTTAAGGGAGCAACTTCAACATCAGTAACATCAAACAAAAAGGTACTGAGTACTCCACAGGGTACAGAGTGCTGCCAAGCACCTTGGAAAGTTTACATGACATGGAGAAGATGAGGCCCTTCTCTTGAGAAGTTTACAGTCTGGAAATTTTGACTACTCAGAGTTTCTGTTGAGTGAACATTTTATTAAGGCAAATTCTTCATTTCCTAGAACTACTGTAGACTGAACTATTTTTGCACTTGTGAAATTAACCCAATCCAGATGAAAGAAAAGACTAAATTTGGTTGAGAATTCTTTCAGGCTCATATCGTTTTATTAACATTCATCTAGTAAACAAAATTGACCTAACAGACAACTGAAAAATTAAAGACTAGATCTCTTGAAGTGCAAGGGCTAAAATTACTGTTATTCATTTTAAAAAGCAAACAGATGGTATGATTAGGGTTTACACTAGTTTAAAAATAGGCCAAGTATTGCATTCCCTTCATGCATTGTTAATTTAAAATAGTGAATATTAAAATACATGGGTTCTACATGTAACCCACAAAAAAGCTCCTCACAAATCTTTATGTTCTGTGTATCAAATATCCACCTTGTGTACTATGAAAGTTTTATTTATGTCTCATCATTAAGTTAAAAGTAATGTAAATGGTGAAATTATAATAGGCTAATGACCTGCATATTTTCATATGAATGTCAATATATCTAAATAGGAAATAAATGGCAGTTGTATCTACCTATATTAAAAAATAGAATATCTTTCCAGATTTTGCATACTCATCACTTTATAAAGACAAGGTATGCAGGTTTTAAGGTTTCACAGTCAGTTGTCAGAAAAACAGCAGTTGTTCCTGCAGTATCTCATTAGCATCTGATTCAATTATTTTTAGATGACATGATTTAAACCCACCCAAAAATTTGTAATTATTCTGAGAGAGATGGTTTTAATGTTAACCCTAGAATCATTAATGTTAACCCTAGAATCAATAGCAATGTGATGTAGAACAACTAATCAACATGACTAAAAATATGCTCACTTTCAGAAAAACAATCTGGTCATCTGGAAAAAAATCACAGCTACAATCTGGGGGGCACTCCCATATAAGATATTGATCTGGTCAAGGCACACTATTTCTAAGTAGAACTATCAGATGAGGGTGAATTTAGGCCAGCTCTAAGGAACAGCCTATAAGACAGACCATAAGTGATCCAATTTCCTTTCAAAGCAATCTGGTACTATCCTACCCACTTCAATTCAAAAGTTTGAAGTTAATTCAAATCAAAAGACCATATTGGAGCAAAAGTGAGCAAATGTGTAAACTCTAGCACATTCTTATTGCTGTATTTTAAAGTTTGAAGATGAGCATACGTACCACAGCAGTATTGTTCCAGGAAGCAGGGTAGGAACAGTGGTAAATTAGGAAAAAGACTATTAATTGCACAATTAATAGAAAAGTAAAAACATGTTTCAAAATCTACAATAAACCTTGTATCCAAAGGAGTCATAACAATGAGGTGCTGGACTTTAGTTCTGTGGTACAGCTTTGCAAAGGACTCACTGGCCTATAGGTACGGCTCACTTCCTGCCTCCTGAAGGATGAATATGCTACCCAGAGCTATGATGGTTTGTACTGAGTGGTAAAATTCACAGAAATTCCACATTACTCATGTCAGAATCATTCCTTGTGCAAAGTTTGATGTAGATGAAGATAAAGTGGTTTCTTGGTCAATAACTGCAATTTCTTTCTTTTAAAGTCAGTGGGTTTCTTGTATCTGTAACCACAATAGAAAGATGATTGTTTAAAATACTTTGATGATTGATTTACTCCAATGTTACATTCTAGATAAGAGGGACTAAGAAGAAACATGAACTAGTAACCATTAGTACAGTATGAATCCTATATGTATATCACTTACAGTTCTATTACAATTGGCCCAGGTTTAATCTCATCCATCTCCATGAAAGCAAAACACTTGGTGCTGGTAAACCTTTTTTTAGGCTTGTAGTGTTTGAATTCAAAGAAGATAGCTGCACCTAAGGAATTAAAACAAACCACATAAGCCAGAGACCACACATTTCTTATGTGTCACCAGAAGCCTATGATTTTACAAAGTAACATGTGTCAAACAGTCTTATGACACAACTGTTGATAACTCACTGTGGCTGTCACTCCAAGCTCATCTACCATGTCTGAGTGACATTTCTCCATATCATTTAATTCTACAAAGTACAACAAAATTGTATAGCAAGAATGTAAGTTATGTACACAGGTAGAATCATAAACTACCAAAGAATATAAAATATTAAATACCACAAGAAAAACAGAAGTTACTTAATTATCAGCAGTACCTATAAAAATGGGTTTCAATAAGCACCTATATTAGAATAGAAATTTAAAAGAGTTCCTTTGATATTTTATTTCTCTCCCTCCTGAAACCACCATGCCCAGATTGTCCTTTCCATATTCTTACAAACTAACTGCCAGTTATAGTATCTTTTTACCCAAAGCATCTTATTGAAAGAAAAAAAATAATTCCTTAACTGTTAGAAAGTAATCATTAGGTTCCTAAAAGGACTTAAGGTAATTATTAGAGAACCTGCTTCCTTAACTCTGTATTATGAGAAATACTTCCCTGTCAAATAATATTTAACCACATTATTACACAACTAGATAATGCAACTGCTAATTCTCATAATTAAAAAAAATGTTGATTTGACTTTCTTTAAGTCAATATTCATAACTATGTGACATAAGATCTTGTTTTAAGTACACTATCAACACAAACCCAGATAAGTACTGTCCTTAAGAAGTCCTTAAGAAGTCAGTAACTGATAATTATAAAACTTTGGTTAATTTTTCAATATGCTTCTGGAGCTCAATGTCCACATTAAAATGAACATATGTATCTTCTTTTCTTGAAGCCACAGGAGTATCTTGCACAGGAGTTAAATCTATGCCATTCAGATCTGGAGAAACAAATAAGTTTCTGCTTATGAGCATTCACATATACAGACGGAAAATCTAGAAACTGCAAAGGTTACAATTCCTAAAGAGGCATGGAAAGAGCTGAGAGGAGATTCTCAGGCTAAGAGATTCCTATTTGGTGTGAGCAAGTATGTGAGAGTTGTTGAAGTTCATGGGGTATGTGGAGAGAAATGAATATAGACTGGATAGGAGACCTCATGAAGGGGACAAGGAAGCCTTTACATGGCCAAGTGGACAAAACTTGATCTTCATAGTGAAGTGGTAAAAAGAACAAACATGTTTTCCTTAGGGAATAGTCCACTATATTTTTCTATGCAAAAAAAAAAAAAAAATCTGGAGTATATAATTTGCCACAATGGAGCTCTGCCACCAATTTCTAACTTTGATCAAGTATATGGCTTATTTAGAAAAGCCTTTAAACCTAACCTTATCATAATTTCCCTGTTAAGAACCAAAAATGGATGAGAACAGCCAACAAAAACTCTTTGGTTAATGAATAATTTTTCATATATATTATCTAAATTCTGGTTATACTGTTTACAACATACCCTGAATTTACAACAACCAGATGGTACATTATATATAGTTTTAATTTTCTGGGTTTTAAAATCTCAGTTTAATCAAATTCAACATGGACTCATTTAATAACTCCTCAGTGTTTATGTGTTATTCATTTATGTGTCTCAAAAAGCTCAAAAACAATTTAGTACATTTAATAATTAAAAAATATTTACATAAAAATATTTCAGTTTAACATATGCAAAGGTAACTTAACATTTACAACATCATTAAATATTTTTGTGTTTTAAGTATACTTTCTGAATGAGTATGCAGTTTTACAAATGGTCTATCAAACAATGTAAATATTTTCCAGTATACTATATATTTGATAACTAGTAACATCGGAATTTAAAAGTGTACCAGTATTAGTGCTGTGGATTAGGTTCTTTAAATAAATCTTTTTCTTTGTGGTCATATTTTTCTTTTAATTAGCACTAATGAACCCATGGATCTGACTTTATTTCTGCAATTGATAAAAGTTCCTCCATTTAATTTCAGCACCGATCTGTTCCTTTGGTGCAAAACTACAGATTAAAATAAGCCATTTGTACTAACTATAGTTATTTCTGTAAAATGGTATCATTTATTCCTTAATCACATCTTCATCCCACGGGATTGCTCTCAGGGCATGGATGTTATGGATGCACCCTACTTCCCTGTCCCCTGATTTTCATCTGCCTCTGTAGGACTCACCTATGTAGATACCTCAGTAGCACAGGAAGAAGAGGGGCTGAAGCAGGAGAGATGGGAAAACAGGACATGGGGCTTTGTGTAGAAAACTACACACCCATGGAAGGTGAGGAGTGCTATTGTTAATCTACATCCTGAAGGCTGTAGCTGCTGTTAAGGACAATGTGTATGTTTAGTCCGCACGTTAGCTGGAATCTGAAGAGCAAAAATCTATACAAACTCAAAAGCAAGTAGGAAATATATTTTGTAAGTCTTTCAGAACTATGTTCTGTTATGATCTCTTCTAGGATTTTGCCTCATTATAGAATGCATTAAAGCAAGTTGTCACATATACAAGACCATCCCCTGTCAAAAACTTTGTCCCATATGAGAAAAAACATAATGCAATTTGCCAGTTATTTACCCTTTACACTAACTGTAATATAGGGATCAATGCACTGTCCAGGGTCTTTCAGACCAATTTTCTCAATCCTGATAGTGAGTAATGTCATTCCTGGTTCTGATGGCAACCTTGGTAATAAAGTACCTGGCAACAGAGAAACCTCAATAAAAGATAGCTCCACCAATATTTCAGAGTAAATACTTTGACAAACAGAAGATATAGCCTACCTCTTAAGAACTAGCTAGGCATTATGTATTTTTATGTCCAAAATTCATGAACATCTGATTTATACTTTTTTAGAAAAATATTTAATTTTACACATAATATATCTGCATTTCCCAACCATACAATCACCTTTAAGCAGAAATAATAATTTCTATAATAATAGTGTATAGTATGTACAATAAAAGTTTGTTAAAAACATCACTTGAGGAAGCCCAATTATACATAATAGTATAATATGCTCACATAATATTTATATTCCATATGTACTTCTATATTATACTCAGCATCTTAATATGAAGTGGTAGAACAAAGACAAGAAAAGCTTTTAAAATACTTGTTATTCTGTTCTAAAGTCTGAGACATTTAATATCAGAGTTGATCAATACATTCTTTCCTTTAGTTACTCCTAATAAAGAATAATTTACAATTTGATATTTATGTTTTAATTTAACTATATAGTCTAACTTCTATTCTTCATTCTATTTTGTATGATTTATTCTAAGAAAGTAGTAATATACAGACTGCCATATAAAAGGGCCATTTGTATAACTGAACATTTTCCCCAAAACCAAGTAAAATTTTTAAAACTAAAACCCACCCAGAACAACATGACAACATTCACCCACCAAGAACATATGAAGGAAGAAATCAACTGTTCAGTATGTTCCCTTTTTTGAAACTACCAGTAGAGAACAGATGCAAATAAGCTGATTTTAATCAAGTATGTATACAGAACCTCAAAATACATTTAACAGAAGATTTTGGTTGATGTTTTTCAAGTTTCTATTCATCAATGTGTTATGCTATTTTTAATGATGAGTTATTTGAAATACATGAAGCAATCAACACACTATATTTGAAAATACACATTTGATTGATGGCAAATGTGGCTTGAGGAAATTTTGGGAGGTGATGGGAATGTTCTGAACTTGTATAGTGGTGACAGATGCAAAACTCTATAGAGGTGTCAAAAATCAATGAATTTTATTCTTACAGAAGGGAAATGTTATGATATACAAATTATACCTCAACAATGCTGTTAAAAATGTATTACTTTCTAATTTAAACAAATATGAAGACAATACAGACAAATGCAAGAATGGGAAGGCCTGGAGGCTGCATTCCACTGTTGCATTAACAAACCTAAATGGGCTCAGGCTGATATCATTAAATATATACATAATACCTTTTTTATGCATCTTCTTTGATTGACAAATGAGGGTACTTTTAGAAGAGGGGGCTTGTACCTGGACATCTGGGATGAACTTCAGAGAGCTAAGAAACACCTCTGAAATTTTATGAAAAATGTGAATATGTATACATTGATATTTATATACATACATATTCACATGTATGTATATCATATATGGATTTTTCTGCAGAAAAGTTCATTCTATTATGTAGTACATGGCTGTATAAATATGCTACAGTTTATGTACAAATTCTTGTGTTGATAGATATTTGAATTACTCCAAGTGTTTGGATATAGTTAACAAGGCTATTATAAATACTCTTCTGAACATCTTCTGGTGCCCATAAGCACCCATTTCTGAAACAGAGGAATCACTAAGTCACCTGGCATGTTACCTCTGCTGGGAGCCATCAGCCAAGTAGGTATGACAATTTCCTTGCCAGCTACTCCCATGCTGTCTAGTGGAAGGACTCCTGAAAGGTGACCTTGCTCAAGGACCAGGGTGGATCCGTGTTTAGGGTGTCCCCGGTTTAGCATAATAGGAGATTAGAGTGTTCCCCCTTTAGAATAGGGCATATCCTGCTGCCTGAGTTCCTCTTGAGTTCTTAGGGTCAGACAGTATATTTGGGAGACAGAAGCCCAGTGGAGTGGTGTATTTGGGCAGAGAACCTGGATTCCCCCAGAACGTGTTTGTAGACGGCCGGTGTGAGTTCGGGAATAAAGAATTGCTGTTTGAATCTACAAGCTGTGTGGTGGCTCGTGATTTTGTGCCCAGCCAGAGACTGCAGCAACCTCCATACCTACTATGTAATGACAATCCATTTCCCAAGGTGGTTGTGCCAATTTTTATTCCTAGCCCAAGTGCAGTAGTGTTCTCATTGCTCCACTTCCTCATTAGGTACTGTTTTCTCAGATTCTTCATGTTAGCCAATTTTGGTATAAAGAGATCAATCATTTTAATTTGCATTCCTCTGAAGATTAATAAGGTTGAGCACCTTTTCAAATAAATCAAATAAATGATTTCCTCTTTCTGAAGTGTGTTCAAATATTTTGCTCAATTTTTTATTGAGATGTCTATCTTATTGAGCTGTAGGAGGTCTCTATTATTTTGCTGGACAAATGTTTTACAAATAGCTTCTTAGTTTTCTTTTATAAAGACTTTTTGTTGAAGTAGAGCATATACATTTTAAAATGTACAAATTGTTAGCACAGTTTGCTGAACTTTCACAAAGTGAATACACCTGTATAACTAGCATCAGATCTAGGAAAGATATAATCAGCCTCCTGAGAGTGTCCTTCCCCACACCCTATCCAATGCACTCTTCCAAAAGATAGCAACCGTTGCTAACTTCTAACACCAAGTATTAGTTTTGAATATTAAGAATGACTTTTGTCTGCCATGGTGTCTTCTGATTATGATAAATACTTACTGCTAGTAATATCAAATTTCTTAATATCTTCCTTTACAATCAGTGCTTTTTATGTTATATTTAAGAAAACTTACCCCACTCCAAAATCATAAAGGTATTATCTTGAAAGCATTTTATTGTTTTGCCATTCACACTTAATTCTTTTTTTTTTAAGAAAGAGTGAGAGAGAGTGAGAGATTGGGAGAGAGAGAGAGAGTTTTAATATTTATTTTTTAGTATTTGGCGGACACAACATCTTTGTCTGTATGTGGCGCTGAGGATCAAACCCGGGCCACACGCATGCCAGGCGAGCATGCTAATGCTTGAGCCACATTCCCAGCCCCACACACTTAATTCTATATGTCACACAGAATTATTGTCTATGGTGTATAGTAGGAGCTTTAATTTCATTCAATTTCACATAAATACTCAATTGTCTCAGCACTACTTATTAAAAAGACTGACATTTTCCACCACTGATCTGCAGTCCCACCTCAATCATAAATCATGTGGCAATCACTTTCTGAGTTTTCTGTCTTACCGAACTGTTTATCCTCTTATCACTAATACAGTATCTTAATTCTATAGCTGTATAAAAGGTCCAGGAACTGCAATAAAAATTCAGATGAGTTTCAGAAAGAGTCTATCTATATAAATTGCTTCTTCTAATTTATGAACTAGTATATATCTTTACATTTTAAAAATCATAACATTTATTTAATAGAACTTTATTTGACCTAAAAGCCTTCAGAAATAAAGACCTACAGATCCAGGGAAAACTCCTGTTTTTATGTTTATGTTCCATGAAGAATGGACGGCCATGTAGAAATGACTGGAAAGAGGGTGTGAGCTAATGGTAAAAGGCTGCCAGGATCCTAGCAAGCCCTGTCTGGTCAGATTCTTCTTGGCCTCTCTGTATAGCCTTCTTTCCTTCTGGACCTAAGGCAGGTCCTGTCTGAAATGAGGGTTTTTAAGGGAGGGGGTAAGGGAGGGTAAGGGGACAGGAAGGGAATAGCAGAGAGGGTAGAGGAGAGAGAGAGAGAGAGGGAGAGAGAGAGAGAGAGAGAAAGAGAGAGAGAGAGAGAGAGCTTTCTAGGTTTTATGAGAGAAGGCTTTGGGAGAGAAGGGTGAAGGACAGGAGGGCAGGAGGAGGGCAGAGGCTTTGCTGCCTAGGTTGCTTTCGGGATTCCAATCTCCTTTAGTTAGAAGTTCTCAGCAGGCCAAACCCCCACCCTTTGGGCTATCATATTCTGATCTGACCCTGCCCACCTTTCCCCTCTCCCTCCCTCTTCCTCCCTTTCTCCTTTTAAGAAAGGAATGTGTAGATCTTTCCATATTCTAAGATCTTCTTTGATTTCTCTGTTTAGGGTTCTGTAGTTTTCATTGTATAGATCTTTGACTTCTTTCGTTGATTCTCAAGTATCTTATTTTTTTTTTGAGGTTACTGTAAATGGGGCAGTTTTCCTCATTTCCTTCTCAGAGGCTTTGTCACTGATATACAGAAATGCCTTTGATTTATGGGTGTTGATTTATATCCTGCTTCTTTGCTGAATTCATTTACTATTTCTGGAAAGATCTACCTCGCTCTTGGGATAGGCAGAATTAATATTATCAAAATGATCATACTACCAAAAGCACTATATAGATTTAATGCAATTCCAAACAAAATCTCAATGGCATTCCTCATAAAAATAGAAAAAGCAATCATGAAATTCATCTGGAAAAATAAGAGATCAAGAATAGCTAAAGAAATCCTTAGCAAGAAGAGTGAAGCAGGGAGTATCGCTATATGAGACCTTAAACTATACTACAGAGCAATAGTAACAAAAACAGCATGGTATTGGCACTAAAACAGACTGGTAGACCAATGGTACAGAATAGAGGACACAGAGACTAACCCACAAAATTACAATCAGCTTATTTTAGAAAAAGGTGCCAAAAACATGCACTGGAGAAAAGGTAGCATTTTCAACAAATGGTGCTGGGAAAACTGGAAATCCATATGCAACAAAATGAAATTAAACTCATAACTCTCACCATGCACAAAACTTAACTTAAAATGGATCAAGGACCTAGGAATTAAGCCAGAGACTCTGTGTCTAACAGAAGAAAAAGGTAGGCCCTAATCTTCATCATATGGGTTAGGCCCCAACTTCCTTAATAAGACTCCTATGGCACAAGAATTAAAACCAGGAATCAATAAATGGGATGGATTCAAACTAAAAAGATTTTTCTCAGCAAAAGAAACAATCTGTGAGGTGAACAGAGAGCCTACATCCTGGGACAAAATCTTTACCCCTCACACATCAGATAGAGCACTAATCTCTAGGGTATATAAAGAACTCAAAAAGCTAAGCACTGAAAAAACAAGTAACCCAATCAAAAAATGGGCCAAGGACTTGAACAAACACTTCTCAGAAGAGGATATACAATCAATCAACAAATATATGAAAAAATTTTCAACATCTCTAGCAATCAGAGAAATGCAAATCAAAACTAAGATACAACTCTAATCGGAATGGCAGCTATTATGAAGACAAACAACAATAAGTGTTGGCAAGAATGTGGGGAAAAAGGTACACTCATACATTGCTGGTGGGACTGCAAATTGGTGTAGCCAATCTGGAAAGCAGTATGGAGATTCTTTGGAAATCTGGGAATGGAACCACCATTTGACCGAGCTATTGCTCTCCTTGGACTATACTCAAAGGACTTAAAAACAACATACTACAGGGACACAGCCACATCAATGTTTATAGCAGCACTATTCACAATAGCTAAACTGTGGAGCCAACCTACATGCCCTTAAGTGGATGAATGGATTTTTAAAAATGTGGCATATATACACAATGAACTTTTTAAAAAGAGAATAAAATCATGGCATTTGCAGGTAAATGGATGGCATTGGAGAAGATAATGCTAAGTGAAGTTAGCCAATCCCCAAAAAACAAATGCCAAATGTTTTCTCTGATATAAGGAGGCTGACTCATAATAGGGTAGGGAGGAGGAACATGGGATGAATAGACGGATTCTAGATAGGGAAGAGGGGAGTGAGGGAAAGGGAGGAGGCAGGGGATTAGCCTCCTAATGAATGTGGAATGAATGTGATGGACATCATTATCCAAAGTACATGTCTGAAGACACAAATTGGCTGTCAACCTACTTTATATACAAACAGAGATATGAAAAATTGTGGTATATATGTGTAATAAAAATTGTAATGCAAAAAAAAAAACCAAGTACATGTATAACGTGAATTGGCGTGAATATGCTTTATACAAAGATATAAAAAATTGTGCTCTATATGTGTAGTAAGAATTGTAATAGACTCCATTGTCCTGTATTTAAAAAAATAAAATCAATAAAAGAAAAAGAAGGGAATGGGGAGTGGGTAGGGAAAAACTGTGGAATGAACCCAAACTAACTTTCCAATGCACATATGTGAATATACTATAATGAAACTCATCACTTTGAATATCTATAAGATACTAATTTTAAAAAATGTAAATAAATAGATCAGATAAAGTGGATCAAAGGGAACAGTGGGAGGGAGGATGGCGAGGGTGAAGGGACTGAAATGGAGCAAATTATATTCCATGCATTTATAATTAGTCCAAATGAATCTAATGTCAAGAATAACTATTATGAACAAATGAAAAAAAGAATAATGACTTCACTGTTTTTATAAAATGCATTCTCATAAACAATTCAATCCAGAGAAATGAAAAAAGTAAAAGAGAACGTACAATTAAACATCTCACCAACCATAACAATTATTAAGTCACTCTTCCATCTTTTTCCCTAATTTCAAGATTACTCCAGTTTCCTTTTCCTTTTGATATTCTTTTCTTTCTTTCAACAAAGGTTTATTTTCTACATAAAATTCTTATATTTCTTGTGTTGAATTTATAATAAGGTCCTTGATATTATTTAATACTACTATATATATTATAATAGTTCATTTTCTAACAACTATTACTTGTTTGAGATAGAATTGATTTGTCTGTACAGATTTTATATCCAGAAACCGCATTATCTTATTAATGAGTTATGAATAGGTTTTTTTGCATATTCTCTATATATTCATAAATATGCAAATAAAGAACATCCCCCCTTTTATATTTCATTTTTCTTACCCTAGTGCAGTAGCTAGGGCTTCCAAAACAATTCTGATGAAAAGAAGTAATAGACACTCTTGTTTTGTTCAAATTCATCATTAAATGATTTTGGGTTGTAAATGTCATGTAGCCATGTTTTATCAAGTTAAGGATGTTTTTCTGTTCTTTGCCAAGAATTGTTTAAAATCAAGGCTGTATTTCAAACTTAACTGAGAACTTTTTCTGCATTGTTGACAACATTATGAAATCTTTCCCCTTAATCTGCTAATGTGAACTACCTTGATAAATTCTGCTAATAATATATTTTTAAAAATCACTCATTAGTTCATGGAGATTTTCTGAATTATTTTCTACACCATCCTATGTATCATAGTTTATTCAGTCAATCTTCATATGGCTACATTATTTCTAACTTTTTATCATTATAAAAAACACCTCAACAGAGAATCTGGTATATATGCAAGTGTTTCCCCCTCTTTTTCCTGCATTTTGCGGGTGCACCTTCAGAGTAAATTCTCAGGAATGGGATTGCTAAGGCAAAAATATGTACTTATATGTTGTTAGAGAATGCTCAATTTCCCTCCAAAGGAACTCTACCATTTTTCTATTCCCACCAGTGATTAATAAGTACCTATTTCCCCTAAGACTCACCAACAGTAGCTTTAATTTAGGTTTTTTATTAAAAATAAAGTTGAGTATCTTTTTATATGTTTAACGGGTATTTTTAAATGTGTGTGTGTGTGTGTATGTGTGTGTGTGTGTGTGTGTGTGTGTGTGTGTGTTCGCACGTGCGCACACTCGCTCATGTTGTCTGTTCCTCTCATGTATTCTGCTTTGGTTATTACAATTAAAATTTTTCTTTATATATTATGAATGTTGGGTTGGGATGTAGCTCAGTGGCAAAGTGTCTGCCTTGCATTTGCAAAATCCTGGATTCGATGCCTAGTTCCAAAAAAGACAAAAAAAAGAACCCACCCTACCCCACCCCCCAAAACCCCCAAGAATGTTACCTCTTTTATGTCTTACCTCTTTACTACCCTTTTTTTGACAGTCAAAAGACGATTGCTTTACAACTTTCAAAGTCTTTTTGATGTTAAGTTTATTTTTTTCCAAGTTGATATTAAACTTGTCGTTACTTTGGGGTGAGTCAATTTTATAACCTGTCATCATCTAGATCTTTCAGTTGAAATGGTAGGGCTGATGCTACATTCCTTACCAACAATCTTTTTGCCTGAGATTACACAGTAAGTTTAATGTAATCATTATGCTTCAAATAATTTAATATGGAGGCAGTGATTGCCAGTCTGAATTTCTTGTTTAATTCAAGGTAGAATGTCAAACATTGTGCTCCATGATGAAGGAAGCTGACTGTAATTAAGATCATAGATTACATAGAAAGGTGCCTATTTAAGGTGTTTCAGAATGGTCTATGATGTGCTCTCTCTCTGCATGGTCAACTCCTACATACTCAGTGAGTCCTAAATCTGGCTAGATTTATTGAACTCCCTCAGCCCTTCTTTTTGCCAACCTATGGTGCACATCTCTAATTATAATCATGTGCTTTTGGCTCTGTCTTGCTGACTACACAATAAGCATCCTGAAAGGTGTGGGAACTGTTCCTTTTGTAGTATGCACAAGGAATAAACAGATCTTTATTGAAGAAATATTTTATTGAATGAATGACTGAATTTCCAGTTCTAGAGGTTATCATGCTCTAGTAAACAAATGGCTAGAGAATCTATATCAATGAGTGAAGAAATAATAAACATAAAAGAAGATCAAATACTAAAATAATACCATACCATCTATAGCTCCCAGGTAAGATGAAAAAGGTTGCATGTTTTTGCATCAAAGATAAAACCATGATAGTTGTAAATTGAGCCAACGCATTAAAAGCAAGATTTATAAGTTAAGAATTAACATATCCAATTTCATAGTGTAATATGAGAACAAGTCAAGTACATTCATAAAATCTGAAGACTAACAAGGATAAGAAAGAAATCACTACACACAATCCAGTGTAAACTGTGCTATTCCAGCTAAATCATCTGCTCTCAGATCTAGAACAGAGATCAGAAGAAATGTTCTTCCACATGGAATTGCTATGTAAATAAGAAATAGCTAACACTTGTGAGTATTTGTGATGTGCCACGTACTGTCCTAATCCTCTCATCTAATCCTCACAACAATAGTTTAATTCTATTTTTCAGAGGTGAAAAGTGAGGCATAGAAAAACAAATTATCCATAATCACACAGTAGTTTGGCTACAGAGTCCATGCTTTTAACCATCATGTCCCATTTTAACATCTTTATTTTAATTGTCCCTAAAGCCTTAAAAGGAACTGCAGAACCTCCCCATCTCAAGCTTCTGCAAAGTTCCTTTTGCCATGTAACATAACAGTCACAGGTTCCCAGGATTAGAATATAGACATTTTTGTTAGGCCACTATTTATGCCTTATACTTTTAAATATGGAAAACTCTAAATGGCTACAGCTGTCCAAACCAAGTTTTCAATAACATCCCAGGAATGTTATTGAGCTGTCACTAAGAACTCCAAGTAAGGGAGTGATTAAAAAAGAGTAACATTTGAACTTTGTACACTGGGCAATGCACATTCACAGGAATGGACAGAGACTGAGTAGCCCAGATAGCAATATGATATGTCTTTAACACTCAAATAGCAGTGAGCAGCAGGACTGTGTTCATTTGGTTAATTCCACTTTCAGTTTTTACTGCAAGACAAAGGAAGCCATTGGTAGCTGGTGAGCCCCAAGTTGTACTGAACACAGAAAGCACGTCTTTTTCTGACTTATCTGCCCCAACCACCTCTTATGCACCAACCAGAGCAAGCATGCTCTCACTGGTGTCAAAAAGAGTTGTAAGGAATTACTCAATTCAGTGGGAGTTTCTGTGAGAGGAAGATTCTAAGCCTAAATCTAAAGACAACTCTGATAAAGTAATGACAATGAATTAGAAGGTTTGGAACCATTTCACCACATTACTGTAATAGGGGACACCAAAAAGTTCATTTTGTTGATGGAAACTATTTATTAACAGGTAGTACTTGGGTAAAAACTCAAGTTGCTCTATTTCATTGTGCTTCATCTGTGGAAAACAATTTATGAAGGTAGCTATGGATCCCCCAAATGGCTGTTTGTTAAACACAGACGAGTTCGCTCAAGAATGTTTTAAAAACTGTGTAAAAGCGTCTGACCTAGCCAAGAATGTTACAGCCACTTCCACTGTGGAGAGGAAAGGGAATTGTGCAAGTAAGGCCTCTGCCTCTGCTGGGGACCCCACAGCACTGACACAGACCAAACAATGAAGCACCACTCTACCTGCAACAGGTACAGAAAAACAATGGGAGAGCATCTGAAGCCCCCCACCCCCCGACCACAACTTCTTTGTTCCAAGAGAATGCTGAGAAAAATGAAGGTCTGAGTATCAAGTAGGGTGGCCTCACATTCAATAGTCTCTCTGTAGCCATAGAGATCATGGAGAATCAGACAATGAAAGGACCACCAGCCTGAAGATGAATCTGGAGTGACATGGATATGAAGGTCAGTGGGATTCTTAAGACCCTGTCCTCACATGCAGAAGGGGAAGTCATTTTTTTCTTTCAACTTTTTATTTTTGCTTTTTAAAAATTGCTATTGTTTATATCTCATATCATACCATAAGGACAATTTCTAGTCCAAAATTGAAAATGGCATGACAGTCTTTGTCCAAAATAGTACATTATTGTCTAGGTCAGAACATTAAAAGAGGAAAATTACCAAAGATTATATTTTTTTAAAACACTGATTTGAGTTTGCTTATTGAGTAATTTCATTTGCTTGGCTTTTTACATAATATTGTACAAATGTTTGTCACAGGCATTTACTTCACTAAGAGGTGAGTCAGTGTTCATTTTGCCTTGGTGCTTGGTGAATTAAATGTCATGAATAAGAAGTACAAAATTTTTATCCATACTTTTAGGACAGAGATGTACCTGATATATAATATGTAAACTAAGCATTATCATATGTATATGATTATATATGTCTTCTTTGTTTTAGATTTATCATACTTGTAATTAAATTCAGATGTCTGATACTACCAATTCAAAGTCTGTCACACACTTTTTTTAAGTGCACATTTCTTTGTAATTTTAAAATGCAATAAAAAGGATATATATAAAATAATATTTTCTAATATTTTGGGATAATTTTAACATAATTTAAAATAATGGTATTGTCAAATCATTATTTGGTCATAACATTTTGTAGATGGCACAAAACATGAAATGGGTCTTAAAAATCTAGCAAGAGAAAAATTTTGCAATTTGTACTGCACATCTGCAATTTGTACACACATAAAAATTGTGTGAAAATATAAAAACACATGCACAATTTCTTTTGGGTGGTAACTGATTAGTAGTTGAGGAACTGCTCCAACCTTTCAAAATAAAGAGTAAAATCATAAGAAGTTTGTTCACTTTGAAATTACATTAAAAGTTTGATAAAAATCTTAGGGGTCATTAGCTTCAAATAATAATATTTCTAAGTCTGTCAAAAATTATACCTGATTAAAGTTGTTTGTATATAGGTTATATGAGTATGTTCTTGTTTTTATTTTCTTTATTGACTGGTACTAGAAATATGTATTTTTCTGTGTTCAGAAATATGTGATTTGGATAATGGCTGAATTCTTAAGTGTCACCATCATATCTGGAAAAAAATAATAAATACTCTCACAAAACCTACGATTAATCAGTGGGTATATGTTTCATACACAGATGCTATTTAGCATGCAAGGAAGAGTTACTACAGGTGCTGGGTTAAAAATTTGAGTGGCCAGAGCACTTTCAAGAAAAAGCAGGCCAGATGTTGCTTAGAGCCTTGATGAAGAGCCTACTCAATAGACATTTCCTATGAACCAATTTCTGCAAAGCTCTGGAGAAAACCTTTTTTGAATTCAAGTGACAAGATTCATGGATTAAAAAAAACTGAGCCAGACATAGTGGTGCATGCCTGTAATCCCAGCAACTTGGCAAGTTAAAGCAGGAGAGGCCAGCTGGGCAACTTAGCAAAATCCTGGTTTCAAACTAAAAAAATAAATCAAAGAGCTGGGGATGTAGCTAGGTGGTAGAGTACCCCCAACTTCAATCCCCAGTACTACAAACAAACAAGAAACAAATTATAAAAAAAGAAATCTTAAAATGTTTCCAAAACTGCTTGAGAGTGATAGAATATTAGCAAGCCTTAAAACTATTGAAAAACAGCTAGGAGAACTACCAGATAACATTGAATGGTATTTTCCTTTCCTTTCAACATAAGTACATGACTGGATGAGGGACTCTGGCTCTGACTGTTTGGCTCAGTCTGAGAATTTGAGACTTTGAGAGGAAGGAAGTCCTCAGAGAGCCAGAGTCTAACTGCACACTTTGGTGGTATTTACTGATTAACCCTAGATATATTCTGAAATTCTGTGAAATAAGGATGCCTTAATATTCATGGAACAGCAATGTATATTTTGTTGCAGTGTTCAACTTCCTATATGCATGGGTAAGAAAAAAACTGCACTTTAGCTGAAAATGAAATCCATATTTGCTTAACTCTCAAGTTCAACTCAGAATTGAATATTTATGCAGGAAAGAAACAAGTACAGGTTTGATATTAAAGAAGTAAGATTCACTCTTCATTTTGAGTTTCAAAAAAACATTTTTTGTACATATCTAAGACTATATAAAAGATGAATAACAAATACAAATCTAGAATAATGTTGAAATTGCTAGGCTTATGTTTAGGTCACTCAGAAATGTTTTTTAAAATTTTGTCTAAAATTGTGTCATGGCTACTTGTGCATGTGGTACTAGGAAACGAATGTAGGGCTTCACACAAGTGAGGCAAGCACCCTACCACTGAGCTACATCCATAGTTCTTTCTATTTTGAGACAAATTCTCTCTAAGTTGTCCCCACTGGTCTTAAACTTGCAATCCTCCTGCCTCAATTTCTCAAGTAGCTAGGATTATAAGCATGTAATCCTGGCCAGCTATTTTTTTTTAATTTCTATTACTTTGGTTTATCATTTAGAAGCTTTAATATTCAACATGATAAATAAATTTTCAGGTAATAAATGATAAGTTATAAATTTATATCCTCTATTTAAATAAAATCTACTGAGATTACCTTAAGAAAATTAAACTACTATTTGGACTTAAGCCAGTTAGTGTTTAAAGCAGTACACAAAAGTTACTGTTTGTCTTATGAGAATTGAAGGCTTTGAAAATGATATTAATGTCAAAGAAAGGTTTAACAATTTTTATTCTTTTCAAGAAACGTTGGATAAAAATCCATTTTTAATTTTAAAAGGGAATAAACAACTTTTGGTCATACCATATTTATATATTATACTTCATCTCATTAGCTTAACAGTAGTAGTGTTTAGCATGTGTGTTTGTCAAAACTCATAAAGCTGCACACTAAAAAAGATGCCTTTTATATATGTAAGTGACACCTTAATAAATCTTTTTTTTAAAAAGAGCACAATAAGCTAGATGCTATGGCACAAGCCTGGAATCCAGGTGACTTGGGAGGCTGAGGCAGGAGGATCCCAAGTTTAAGACTAATCTCAGCAACTCAGTGAGGCCCTCAGCAACTAAGTGAAATCCTATCTCAAAATAAAAAATAAAAAGGGCTGAGGATGTGGTTCACTGGTAAAGTAAACCTGTGTTAAATCCTCAGTACCAAAAAAAAAGTACAACAAACTTACAATTATATAAATTACATAAAATAAACATAATAAAAATGTTATAATTCTTAGAAGCACCCTGCCATGATAATGTAGACACAACAGCCTTATCATGACTGAAATCTTGGATGTCCACAGTATAACAATTTTTTCCCATTCTACAATTAAGTTAAAGGTTAAATTGTCCTTCAATGACATTTTCAATTTTATAATGACACAGGCCCTTGAAAATATCATCGCAAATCAAATATAGCCAATTGAACTATATGTACTCTTTCTTACTTTGAGGAAAATAATTCAGGGAATAGAAGGGTTTAGTGAGCTTTCTGTATCTCTGAAATAAAATACCAAAATGCTATATCAGAATACAAAAATCTGATTACTTTGGGCTTAATCTTTCATAGCAAATAGACTTAATTTACAGAGTTTCTTTTCAACTCAGCAACTTGAACCCCATAAAGACCTAAATCTGTCCATTTCATGACTTATATCATCTGCTTCAAGGATCTTGTTTGCTACAGAAGTATAGCTAGTGAACAAATAACCAAACCAGAAATTTATAGAACTGGAATCTATTTCAATTATAGCATGTGGTTTGAAAAGGAAATAAAAAATACAGAAAAATTTTAGCAAATTTATTTACCTCATCATCTCAGCAATCTTGAAATTTCCTACAAATATGACAAGTAAAATATAGCTCTTTCTTCATAAGGATAAGCAGATTGGAAATACTTACCTTGTACCAAAGAAACACTAACAATAACATTTTATAGTGACTGTAATTTTTCCAATAATCCTATGGTGTAGGACATTAGCACCATTTAGAGGTGATAATGAAAATACAGTAGCCACCACTACACCAGCAAATGAAAAGTATCATGCCAAATGCTTTGTATGTGGTGCCTTAATTTTTACTGTAACCCTACAAATTAGGCATTGTCAACATCTCCTTTTATAAAGAATTAAGTACAGTCACTTAACTACTGATTGGCAGATGTTAGACTCAAAAGCGCAGGTATCTTGTTTGTCTAAGCCTATACTGTTTATATTTCAAACGTCTTCTACCAAAGAGTATTTAAATTACTGGAATCTGACTTTAATTATGAAGTTTTCTGGATGATAAGTATATTATATTTAATTATACCATAAAGCATAGAGTCTTTTAAAAAATACATCACAATAGTACAGTGTTATTTCTACACTTCCAAAAATGAACTAGTTCATCAGAAGTAAAAACTGTGCACTGTATAAGAAAAGAAGAAAGTATAGAAGTGGAAGAGTCAAAAAATTTACTCAGGGTGCTTGACTAGGGTATTTTACAACCTTGTTAAGATCTTCCACAAATAAAAAGGACTTGCTATGTATTCTTTATTTCCCTGTTAAGGGAAACTCTTTAGTATCTGTTCCTCCAGGTCCAGGTTTCACAATCATATATGATTATTTAAAGAACAGCTAGATATATAAAGAAAATAATTAACATAGCAAACAGTTACTCTAGAAAGCCTACTTACAATGTTGGTCCATGGCTAGCGTCTGGGAACCTGGATTTCAGCAGGATTCCCATCGTGCCCTGTTAAGAAGATCACTGTGCCTAAACGGCCCATGCAAACAATATGGTTTGTGCTGAACACTTGCTTTCTTCCTGTAGTCTGTAGTTTTGGTTCATGCTAACCCCAATAAGTGTCTTGTGCACTGAATCTCTACAGTGCTTCCCCAATAGACAATATTTTTCATTTCACAGGTGTGAAAGAATGTTGAGAGAATCGAGTACATATTTGACTCTGCTGGAAGAGGACTCTTAGAAGTTTGGTTTCCTCTGGAATTTGTCTGTGTGCCTTTACCCTTTGCTGATTTTGTTCTTGTGTTTTCTTGTTGTAATGACTCAGAATACAACTGTGAGTACAGCTATATGCTGAGTCCTGTGGGTCTTCCTAGCCAATCACTAAACATGGGATGTTTTGAGGATCCCT
Organism: Callospermophilus lateralis; assembly: GCF_048772815.1. NCBI lineage: Eukaryota > Metazoa > Chordata > Mammalia > Rodentia > Sciuridae > Callospermophilus > Callospermophilus lateralis. Next base: position 1,034,446 of record NW_027513736.1, read on the forward strand.
GACACAAATAGTAAGATACTTTCACAATAAACCGATAGCTACCGCTAACAGAATGGCCGTGATAATTTGCTGAAGATTGGCAAACTTGGAGATGTTTTACCTGCCACTAACAAGTACAAAAGTAAGTTCCAAACACCTGACCTTGAATTATATAATGTACATTTTTTGTACCCACCAGGCACTCTAGCAGGAAAAGAATCAGGAGACCCTGCTCCAGCACCACCTTATTCTTCATCTTCTTCAAATTCTAAATTCTCTTCCTCACCAGGGGCTAAAATTCTCCTATATAAAAAAGGACAGAAAAATTAGTGAGCTACTCCACTTAATACACCAGCTAACCCTCAAAGCCACTAACTTCCCAGATAAGATGCTGATTATTAGGTTAATGTTGATATAAATGTCAATGTCAATCATTTCATTGCTACCAATGGTATCAGTCATATCACCAATACCAAATTTGATAGGGAAAAAATCCAGAAATATTTAAAAAACAGGCATAAAATAGATAATAAAATCAGAAGACAAAATATGGATGCTTATTTATTTACCTTAATGGGACAGGCTGAACATCAAATGGAAATTCTTTATTATATGTGAGAATATTCTTTAGGACTAGAATAAAGACATAGACAAACATTAGTCTTATATCTTATATCTTAGTCCTACATGTTATTAAGTCTTATATATTAGTTAGTCTTATATGTTATATCTTAAATTGATACTTTTAATCGTATTTTATAATGTATTAACCACACATTAATATATGTATTTTAAATTCCGAGCTTCACTATCATTTCAAGACTATGCAATTGACTACTGAGTGTCTTAGCAAAATAAAAATGTCCATAGTGGACTGCAGGTACCAGTATTTTCAGAGTACTGTAAGATCTCCAAGGAAAGTCTCAGAGCCCTGATAGAAAATGAACCATAAAATAGTTCTCCAATGTACAAGGTCCTAGGTGATATAGGGTGAAAGAGAATACCTCTTCTCCTGAAGTATTTTAACTAAAAGATTGATACTGAAGATGACTAATTAAAGAGAAATAGATAATCACATCTTATTCTTTATCCTAAGTAGATTTCCCTCTATACTTATCACACTGGTAAGGTTTGTAGCAACAAGGTTATAATTCTAATATTCCTTTTATGATGAAATTTATTATATATGTGTACACACATATATACATGCATATATGTGTGTGTGTGTGTGTGTGTATATTTACACATGTGTACACACACATACACACACACACACACACACACACACACACAGCAGACTCTCTCCTCAGGGAAGTCATCAAACAACATAATGCTATCACCTCTTGTGTCCTGGTTGATTACTTTCTGGAATGTAAGCCTACAGACAGATGTTATACAATTCTATCTGTATCTGGAAAAGTATTTTATGAAATTTATTGTTTCATTTCCCAATTTATGGGTTCCTAGTGACTACCTGCAATTATTTCAAGGTGAATATTTAGCATTATTAATTGGGCAACCCATGATTTTTACTCTAATTACTCAGACTTTAATTTTGGAGTCTTGCAGATTTGAGTTAAAAAAAGTATGGCATATTGGATTCCTAAATAAGAAAATTCAAAAAGAACAGGTTGTAATTACATAACTTATTCCAATAGGAGTCAATCATCCAGTGAGAAAGAAGTTGGAAACTTGTATCTAGATTCTCATTACTCACTCTTAATTCTCTCTTCCTTTAGCTCTTCCTCATCCTTTATCTCTTTCTTCTTCTCAACAAATGCATACCGAGTACTCACAATGTTCCAATCACTGCTTTAGGTGTTAAAGATACACAGTAATCAAGAACTCATATTTGGATCTTAGACTTTACTAAGGAAAAGTAGACAATAAATATGCCAATAAATAAACTAGATAATGTAAGATGTGATTAGTGGTATGAAGGATACAAACAGGATGCTGTGTAAAAGCAGAGAGAACTTGGTAGAGTAGCTAAGGTAGACAGGGTGCCTTTCGAAACTAAACTGTAAGAAGACATTTGAGCCAAGACCTGAGATGAGAGGAATCATCCACAAGTGGCTCTAGCATAAGGGCTTCCCAGGTATTAGAGAACAGGCTGGAGCAACAACAAAGGTTCCAAGTAGGAAAGAGTTTGCCTTATTCAAGGCATAGAAAGGACTGTGAGAACTTAAGTCTGACAAGCAAAGGGGAAGCAGCAGGAGATCAAAGTAGAAGGTTTAAATCAAAACCTAGCCCTACAATTACAACAATAACTTGAACATTTACATAAATACTCTAATCTCCCCAGTTCTAACATGAGAATGCTACTTCCTTTACAGGCTATTGAGAGAATTACAGCCTAAATAAATGTATACAAAATGGCGAGGGAAAATCTAAAATGGACATTCACTCTCTCCATGACCTTTTTGATCTAGTTGACTAGAATCCTAATATTTCTTATCTTACTAAGAAGTACTGTTTATTTTTTAATACAAGAACATCTTTTCTATACTTCTGCATGATCATTGTTACTAAACTATTAAATCAACTCAATATTAATAAGTAATATTAATAAATATTGATCACTTACACAACAATGGAATAGATACCCAAGAATGGGGAGCAGGTAACAAAAAGATCATGTCTCACTTATATCAGAAACAAAAACACAGAAAAGATCATATTGTAATAAGAGTTTAATAAAATGGGCAAAAAAATCAACCATTAAAAATGTATATAACAATAATTTTTAAAAGTTGATCCTGTGATGGTGGCATGTGTCTGTAATCCTAGGTACCAAAAGCCTGAGTCAGGAGGACTAGAAGTTCATCTGCCTAAGCAACGTAGGGAGACCCTGTCTCAAAATAAAAATAAAACAATAAAAGAGCTGGGGTTGTAGTTCAGTGGTAGAGTGCTTGCCTTGCACATGTGGCACTGGGTTCGATCCTTAGCACTACATGAAATAAATAAATAAAATAAAGGTATTGTGTCCATCTACAACTAAAAAAGTTTTAAAAAATAAAAAGGACTGGAAATACAGCTCAGTGGTAGAGCACCCCTGGGTTCAATCCCCAGTACATCAAAAACAAACAAAAAAGTTGAAAAATATCTTGGTTATTAAGAATATCTTGGCTGAGTGTGGTAGTGCACACCTGTAATCCCAGAGGCTTAGGAGGATTAAGAATTCAAAGCCAGCCTCAGCAAAAGTGAGGCATAAGCAACTCAGTGAGACCCTGTCTCTAAATAAAATACAAAATAGGGCTGGGGATGTGGCTCAGTGGTTATCTTGCATTTGTATTGTAACAGAATAATTAAATAGTATTTTCTTTTCTTTAGTATCAAAGCTCTGAAGAGGAAGTATTTGCTTTAGAATAATAGCTTTGTTATATTATTTTTACAAGTTAAAGTATTATCAAACATTTAATTTATGTGAATAGCTTTAGAACTAAAAAAACAAATTATGTTTTACTTTCTATAACTGTAGTATAGGTTTACATTTTCAACAACTATGGAATAACAGCTTCTATTGTTCTTTTAAAATAGCTTAAACTTTACATAGAGTTTTCTTTCTACCAATACTAGCAATGATGTCTTAGGAGGATCTGAAGAGGAGCTTGAATTTTACAAAAGATATTATCATAAGTATGAAGCATGTCATGGGTTGGAGATTCATGGGCTGATTTGGTAGGACTTACACACTTTGGATCACTACATGGCAGACATCTGATGCTACTCCACCATGGAAAATTCAGCACTCCCAGCCTTTCTCTTGGAGGATGGACCTACCAACCTCCTGAAGCTAACCCTCAAAAGATGACACACAGGCAAATATCAAAATGCATTCTGCTTTTGTGACTGATGTGTTTCATTTTTGTGGTAGGAAAAATGGGCAGCTGCCTCAATTTTGAAAGGGTATTTTTTAAATTATAGGAAAAGATTCCTTCAAAACATTCAAATCTATTTAACTCAACACAATCTTGCCAAGTTCATACTACACTTAAAGCATTCAATAGGCGCTGGGGTGGGGGAAGAGTCCATTCATAATCTCTTTGAGGACTGAAACAAATACAAGTGAAAAATAACACATGTGAGAGTCTGACAATGGATAGTTAAAATGATCCTATACAGGAGAGGAGGCAGAGTTTAATTATGCCTCTATAGAGACAGCAGAGAAAGCTTTCAGGGAGAGGTGGGATTCTGTGAAGCCTTGAAGGGTGGCTTAATAGAAGGGAATTTTGCAGGGTGGTGGTGGGGAGATATGCTTGAGTAAGCAGCAGTACATTACTGCAATTACATAAGAAAAAATGGCTCAGACTTTCACAATCATAGTTTTAGTATTTTCAGACAGAATTTAAAAGATTTCAAAATGTTGAAGTAAAGAATACATCAGCCTAATAAACCAGCCAAGAGCTAGGGATGTAGCTCAGTGGCAGAGCATTTGCCTTATATGGGCAATGCCCTGGGTTTGATCCCCAGCACCACACACACGCACAAAATTAAATTTAAAAAAAAACTTTTTTTTAAAAGAAAGGAAACCAGCTAAGTTCAACATATTAAAAGTTAGAATTCACTATTTTTCCTTAGAAGAGGCTTAATTTTTTAAAAAGCAAGCTTGAATAAGTATACTTAATCTGAAATATTACTAAATACCAATTTGTAGAAAATATTTAATTCCAACTCAATAATTAACTCACAACAAGTGCCCTGCTTGGATAAATTCCAAATTACAGAGTCTACCCTACTGAAATACTCATTTATGTTTCTTTCAGAAGCAACAGCAAATTAAAATCATCTAAAAGGATAACTATCAAGAAGGGAAAAGTACAAATGAAAAACATTATAAAAAATATAATAAAGTGAATCTCCAAAATTCTCTTTCCATTTCTACTCCAAATCTTTTTTAAAAAGCCGAAAAAGTAATAGATTTTAACCTGATCTTCGACTAATACATGGATCAAAAATTTCTTAGGAATTTGAACTGGAGAGCTGTACTTAGGAATGATGTAGTACAGCACCACTACAGGTATTAATAACAGCATAGTGAAAGAACCGGTCCAGGTGACCCTAAAACTCATTCCTGGGATTTACAAGCTAATGTCGGTGTTGTCCTTAGAAAAATGAAACTGAGAGGATTCAAGTGCTTAGCATATAGATGCTATTCTAAAAAAAAAGGCAATTAATGAAAGATCTTGTGAGGCAATAGAAGTACTTGAGCATGCTCAGAGGAAGAGATAATAAATATATGAAATAAACATCCACAGTCTTTACAGCCACTCTGTGTATCTATAAGATTCTTAAATTTTGTTTGGAAACAAACTAATAGGAAATAGTGACTGAATAAGAAGCCAAAATCCTAATTATTTTTATCATAAAAAACTGAGGGCAGGTGACATAGTTTACTGGTAAAGCACTTGTCTAACATGCTCAAAGCCCTTGGTTCAATCCCCAGCATCATCTCTCCCTCTCTCTCTTCTCTCTCTCTCTCTCTCTCTCTCTCTCTCTCTCTCTCTCTCTCTCTCTCTCACACACACACACACACACACACACACACATATGCACACACTCACACACAAACATAATTTTCAGTAGAACCACTGTACAAACAACTGTTGCAACATTTTATTTAAAGCCATCAATGTGTTTTTCTCAAAATAATCTTATATGTAGCCAGTCATAAAAGATTATATATCATATGAGTCCATTTAAATAAAATGTCTTCAATAGGACAATTTATAGACAGAAATCAAACTAATGGTTTCCTAGGGCTGGGAATTGGAAGGGATTTTAGGGGGATGGCAAGAAGTGAATGACTGCTCATGGGAATAGGGTTTCTTCTTGTGGTGATGAAAATGTCCTAAAATTGATTGTGGTGATGTCTGCATAACTCTTCCAATTTACTAAAAAATTGAATATGATATGTTAAATTGGTGAACTGTGCTTTATATAAATTATATCTCAATCATATACAAAGTATTTATTAATGCTTTTGAAAAATAAAGTTTTAGGTACAAAAAACCCCAAAAAATTGTGAGAAATATTACATTGATTAGTATCCTTATATACATTGGATATAGGCATAAGAACTATTTTTGAATATAAGTGTGTCTCTTATAACATCTCCAACTCTTATGATCTATGGCTGGAGATGTAGCTCAGTGGTAAAACGCTTGCCTAGCATGTGTGAGGTCATGGGTTTGATCCCCAGAACAACAAGAAAAAAAAAAGAACTTTATGATCTGGATTACATAAAGTAACCAAAACTATTAAAATGACAGAGTTCATCAGAATTCTTGCCATATTCAGAAGGATGGTGTTCTGAAGAAATGAAATATGATCATCTAAAACTGTGGAAAAGCCACCAGAATCACAACAAATCTATTACGCATTCCTTTGTTGTTGTCTGTTGTTGTTAACTTCTCTTTTCCAACCCAAACAACAGAAAATCAGATCCCCTTCAGTATACTCTGAGAATCCTTTTTCTACCCTGGATTTGCAATACAATCACATTTCAGCTATCTCAATAATATATGTCTTTGTTAGAATTGCTATGAATGAATTAGATATTGGCAGTTTGTGGAATTTATAGGAACATTCTATTTAGTTCTTTTTTGGCAGGGGATACTGGGACTGAACTCAGGGGCACTTGACCACTGAGCCACATCCCCAGCCCTATTTCATATTTTATTTAGAGACAGGGTCTCACTAAGTTGCTTAGTGCCTTGCTTTGCTAGGGCTGGCTTTGAATTTGATATCCTTCTGCCTCAGCCTCCCGAGCGGCTAGGATTACAGGCATGCGCCACTGTGCAAGGCCCTCTTTAGTTCTTAAATTAATTTTTTACCTCTTACTCAAAGCATGTTTACATTAAAAGGATTGCACTAGTGTGAACTGAGATAGACTGACAAATGTTCTGAGATCTAGACCCTGCTCAGTTACTGGGGATTTAAATGAAACAGGGCAAACAAATCATTTCATTTCTTTCCTCAATAGAGAATGTGACCACAAGTCTGAGACTCCTTTCTGTTTGAAAATGCTTTGATTTTATGATTCCCTACTTAAAAATCTTACTTAGTTGGATAAATAAAATCTACTATTCCCTAGTCACATAAATGCACTGAGATGTGCAATCTTATCTCAATAAAAAAAAGAGTACAGGAGCTGGGTTATAGTTCTGTTTGTAGAGCATTTGCCTTGCATGTGTGAGGCACTGGATTTGATCCTCAACACCACATAAAAACAAATAAATAAAACAAAGGTATTGTATCTGTCTACAACTAAAAAAAAATTTTTAAAAAGGCTACATTAACTTACATTCATTCAGTTATTCACACTGTGCCTTTGCCCATACTGCAAGATGAAATCCAAATGGTAATTAAAAATGCAAATATTGTAGGAGTTTAAAAGCACCAAAAAATAAGAGAAATAAATCCAATCACTTTCTGTGCTAAACAATCTTAATATTCACAACAGATAAAACTCTTTCTAAAGGAATATCACTAAAAAATATAAAACAAAACTTACTTGGTTCTAGCTTCTTCAGGTCCTCCAGTTTAAATTCTTCCTGGGACTGTGTGGACTAAATTTAAAATATGCATATTATATCTTTTCATTACAAAGATTTCACTATACCCTATGTCTTTTAAGTGGCAAGAATCAAATATTAAAATAAATATATTTCTTGCTTTAAAGGTAGAAAATGAAAAGTTCCAAACTGATTTTTGGAATATTCAAGCTAATAGAAACAGAAAAAATTAAAATCATACCTTTTATTTCTACAGTGTACAAAGTATGAACTAAATCATTTAAGTGTGAGTTCACCTGATCAATTCCAATTGTTATAAAACCCTTCTGAGATAATATTGCTTTGGGCATGAATGTCTAATATCTTATTAGAGCAATTTAGAATAATTCATTAAAAAAATCCATTTACCTGTAAAGCTGCGCTTCACAATTCCAAGCATGTTGCAATTTTGCCAATGGTTTTCTGTAGGGAAAAAAATGCTATACATCCCAAGATAATTTTAAATGTCAGTTACTAAAATCAAGAATTTTTATTTATAAGAGATCTATAGGGACTTGGATTTTAGCTCAGTGGTTGAAAACTTGCCTCACATGTGTGAGGCACTGGGCTCGATCCTCAGTACTACATTAAAAAAAATAAAACAAAGATATAGTGTCCATCTACAATTTAAAAAATTTACAAAAGAGATCTATACTTCTTTAAATAAATTATTATTCCTTTTCTAGCACCTTGCAGATTTTAGGGAAGAGAATCTGAAGACAAAGGGCTGAGAAGTGGGAGAGAGATGAGTATATATTCTCCTCTAAACTAATATGCCATAACCAATTCTAAATCAAGTTTGGTTTGGTGATAGGTCTAGATATGATTTAAAGGGCAACAAAGATAGCCATTATGGAAAGCAGTGTGGAGGTTCCTCAAAAGATTAAAAATTGAACTACGATATGATCCAACAATTCCACTCCAGGATATATGGCCAAAGGAAAGGAAATCAGTAAGCTGCAGAGACACCTGCACTCCCATACTCATAGCAGCACTATTCCTATTAGCCAAGAAATGGAAACCTAAGAGTCCATCAATTGATAAGTGGATAAAAAAATGTTATATATACACAATGGAATACTATTCAGTCATAAAAATAAAGAAATCCTATCCTTTTCAACAACATGATGGAACAAGATCATTATATTAATGAAGTAAGCCAGGCACAGAGACGAGACCCAAAAAATCTTATTCATGTGGAATACAAAAAAGTTGATTTCATAGAAGTTGAAAGTAGAATAGTAGTTACCAGGGGTTGGAGCCAGTAGGGGTGGGTGGAGGGATAAATAAATGCATCCTACATTTCAAAAGAAAAAAGAAAAATTTGAAAGTTTTTAAACATAAGAAATGATAAGTGAGTAGAAAATGTTAACTGGATTTAAATATCACACAATATATACATGTATCAAAACATGTTACCCCATTTATATGTACTATATTTGTTATCTGTAAGTTAAAATATTGACTTTATTTGTTTTAAAAATAGCTCTTTTTTAGTTGTAGATGGACATAATACCTTTATTTTATTAATTTGTTTTTATGTGGTGCTGAGGATTGAACCCAGTGCCTCACACATGCTGGGCAAGCAAGCACTCTACCATTGAGCTACAACTCTAGCCCCCAAATACTAACTTTAAAAAATAAAACAGAAAATTAAAAAGGGGGAGGGCAATGAAAAGGGATTTTTTACATCTTCCCTTCCAATCATCTTCTCATAAAGCCTGAAATTTACTAAAAGATATCTGAAAGATAGCACAATGGTCTAATTTAATTCTGATTAAAGCTCAATTCTGACTTGTTTAAAAACGTAGGCAATATTAACAAAATCAGTATTTGTGATGAATGGTGCAGATTTTACAGTCTACCTGTTTTATAAAATAAGCTATAAAACAGATGTGATAGGGCACAGTCCTTGCTTTTAATATGCTCATGTTCTATTATGTGTGATAAAACATATACAAAATCACTATATTAAAAAGAGAGACACTCAATCTATAAGCTTCAGCAAAATAAGTTCCTTTTATGTCCTAAAGGAAAAGAACAAGATCTATATTAGGAATCCAGTCCCAAAGACTAGGGAGGATTTCCAAATCAAAGAGTTTGGAAAATTGTCATGGTTCAATTACTTAAAATCCCCAACTGAAAGCAGAGGGATAGGTTTGAAAAGTAAAGTGAAGTAGGGCATAGTCATTCTGAAAATGGACCTTCCACAAACTCCTTGCTGAGGAATCTAGGATTTCTTTAACAATAAGTTACACAGAAGTGTGTTTTTATTGTTCTTTTTTTTTTTTAACAGACATGCCCTTAAGAACACTGTTGTGAGCTGGGCATAGTTATGTGTACCATCTACTGGGAAGGCTAAGGCAGGAGCCTAAAAGTTTAAGGCCTGTGTGGGCAACACGGTGAGATTCTTTCTAAAAAAACAAACAAAAAACCCCTTGGCTATTGTGATACAGGTATGCAATGTATACATAATTTAAAGGAAAGGGGAAAAACTGAAGGAAAAATCATTTAAGTTATTTCAAACTGTCTAAACAATATTCAGAATAAGAATATGAATAGCTAAGGTGGAAATGAAAAGGGGAGATTCATGAGATTCATAAAAGAAATTATCAGGGCAGGCAGCTGAACAATGACACTGAGACTTCTAGGTCCTTCCAAAAAAGATATTTCTGAAATGTCTTTAGGAATAAGTTTAGATCATAAAAGCAAAAAACTGTGTACATCATTTACAATGCTTACAAAATGACATATTTTGGAAAAAAACTGACACATTTTTCTGAACGCATTTTATGTATGACTTACAAAATGTTTAGTAAATTGGGGATTTGGTGATTTTGTGTTTGGTTAATGTTCTTTGAAAGGTAAAAGAGGAGTAAAGGGAAGTAACAGTATTGTCCTGGCCCCTGGTGCTTAGGCTAGTGGACACTCTTCAATTACTGTATCAACAAACAGCTAGGATAGCAACTCACAAAAAAAAACTATTATTGAGCAAGATATGCCTCTCAGACACACAAGTAATAATATTTAATTATCTCCATAATCTTTTAAAAATTTCAATATAAAAAAGCTTAGAAAATATGCAATTTTAATCTGAAAAGAGATTACATTTGAAAATTATATTTATACATAGTTTGCAAAATACTCAGGTTTATTCATCCTCTTAAATAGCTATGTATAGAAACCAGCAGTAAGCAATCTTTTCTATATAAAGTCTAATATCCCCAATCATTGTTGTTCAAATATACCACTCAACTCCAGCAAAACTAGTAAATAATTAAGTATAAATATAATAATCAAATAATTTATTAATAACAAATACTGTTAATTATTAACCACTTATTAATAACTAATGAACACTTTCCGACAGGCTCTCCTAAGTGATTTATAAACATTAATTTAATTAACCCTCCCCACAACTCAGAGTTAGCTATGATCATTTTACAGGTGTGAAAACTGAAGTATGAACAGGTTAAGTAATTTGTCCCAGTCATCAATGCCTTCTATATAACACACAAGATATTCAATAAAACCACACACTTCAATCAATTCCATTTAGCTATATTCTTTACTATATTCTTTCAAAACTGATTTTATAAAAGAATTTTGCTTTTATTGAGATGTATCAATGAGATAATCTTCAAAATAGTGGTTAGCTTTTTTTCCTTCTTGACTTTAAAATCCATTTTATTTCACACTTCAAACATTTAAGATAAAAATGTTGTACCTGAACAATAAGAAACCACTAACAAACTATTCTCACTTAAACATTTCTTCAAGTTAAGCAAAGGCAATAGCTTTTTATACAGAAATGTACTGAACTATGGTAAAATACCAACAGGCCTTATTCATAACTATTTTAAGGGACCACACCCAGCTTCAGTATTAAAAAAGAAGTGAAACACTATTATTTCAGCTGTGGCAATAACTTTTAAAACATGTAGATTTTATTGATGTCAAAATCAAGTGCTTGCTACTGAAACAGTGTCACCTTCCTTAAAATGAACAGTTCAGAAAAATGATAAAGAAGCACAAGTTCACATATTCCAGAGTATAAGTATTGACTACTTTAATTAATGTACATTAAACCAAGCACTGAAGTGATGTTTGATTTTTAGAAAGACTTAAATCACTAGCATTTTATTCAAATTAATTGCTCATACCTAATATGATAAGAAACAGAAAACAGTATCATTTTTAGAGTATTATCTACTTTAGTTTGTCATTGCTAAGAAAATTGAGAGCCCTAAAGATCAGTTAAAGGAAAACATGGAATAAAAATGGACAATTAATGAGCTAAATTAATTTTGCTAAAATGTATTCAATTTATATAATGAATAAAATCAGTTTGAAAATAAACATAATTCAGTACAGTCTTTCTTAATCCAGACTTAACTTTTAAATATTTAAGCAGCCACTCATCTTCCATCTAGCTGTTGGAGGAGAGATAACACTGGGGTAGAGAGAAAGTGGAAGTAGAAAGTTGGAATCGATAAAACATAAAACAAGTATATAGTGCTGTGATTCTCATTACCACCAAGTTTGACTCAAAACAGGGAAAAACTTTCTAAGTGTCATGAGACAGGATGTTCTATTTTGTCCAGAATCTTACATGAGAAAATCTACTACACCAAAGTAGGGAATTTCACAGAATGAAAGCTTTTGGCAGCTTTTTGTTGGCCACTAAACCCAGTTGTTATAATGACAAAACTATTGAAAACTGAAATGAAAGCTAAGGGAACTAATCGTGAGGGAGGATCAAATAAGAATCATAAACTCTTGTTTTAACTAGAAATCTTTGAGAATATTAAAAATAGGAAATAAATGTGAAGTTTTTATTCTATCACCAATTAATTTGGTTTAGACAGATTAGTAGTTCTGCTTTAGAATTCTTTAGATATAAAATAAACATTGGAAAAATATGTTATTCTCTTAAAAATTAGAATTTATTTTAATAAAACATTTATTCATCAAATATATTTGAGAGCTCACTGTGAACTAGACAGCAAAAAGTTTCATAAAGAAAGCACTTTAGTAATAAGATTGGTTTTTAAAAACCAAAAACATTTTTCAAAGTTCCACTAACTACTGAATGGTTGGCATAATTATATAACTCGTCACTGCTATCAATACATGAAATAGTATAAGCATAAGAAATATAACTCAAAATAAAACAACATTTTTGCAAAGAATAAGGTTAAAAGCATTTTCTATTTTCCTTTTTGGAGAAAAATAAATTCAGTTTTCTCTCCAGCTTATGTACAGGCATAGTATTTAATGCAGATCTAACAGTATGTGTCAAAATTTCCTGTATTATGTTCTTTAGAACACTATATCCAATGAAATATTCTGTAAAGAAAGGAGGGGAGCTTTTCAAAAGCAAATAATTTTTAAAATACTGCACAACCAAACTCTTTAAAATATCCAACATACACATTAGAATATTAAAAGTCCAGAGAAGTCACAAACTGTGTGCAAGTAATGCCTATTGGGCTGGGGATGTAGCTTACTAATATACAGAGTGCTTGCTTGCCTAGCATGAGGACCTGGGTTCTATTCTTAGCACAACACACAGACACACACACATACACACAGACACAATCTATTAATTTTTAAGAGCCAGTGTTTCCCAGAACATGTCTTGAAGACCTCTCTTTTTCTAATCATTATTAACTGAAGACTTTGATAATTTTTTCTTATGGAACAATCATATAAGGCCTATACATCAATATGAGTGTTTCTGTCTGTTGTGAATATTTCACTTGCATTTTCACAGAAATTTAAACCTTTAAATGCATATAACTTGCCTTATATAGTAGAACAGAATGACTTGGGGTCCTTCTTCAAGACCAAGGAATAGACAGGCAGACAGAAGCTCTGTCTGCAGTTACACCTGGCAGCCAGAAATGCCTCCTGGGCAGGTATTATAAATAATATGTTCCTCAGAAATAAGGCTTCCAGGAGAGGAGGAGGTACAGACCACTTTACATGTAGAGGTCACTGGAGTTTTAGGAAGGAAAGACCTTTTAAAGTCACTTAAGAGTTCTCTAATCTCTCATGTCTTATATAAGGAAAATCAGGCCCAGAGCCAAAGCCAGGATGCAAGACTTCAGTCTTCTGACTCTAGGTCTCAGCTCTCTCCTCTAGGACCTGCAGCCTCCTGGATCTTTTGAAGTACAAGATCTGGGGGTCTTTATAACCAAAGACAAGCTAAACAGCTATAAATTAAAGATTCAATAGCATTATCAACACCAACTCTAGTCTCAGAATACTAAAAAAAATCAAGAAAAAGTTAATTTTTTTCTCATCACTTAACAAGGTTCATTTTTTGATATTAACCTGTTTGTTTTGTAATTTTAGAATGTTTTAGGAGGTCAAAAGACTTTAATCTCAGGCCATGTGGCTCACAGGTTCTACTCCTGAGCAACAAATGCTGGAGAAATCTAACTAACTGAAGGCAAACAGGTGACTAAAATATGGGATCATTAAAACTTTTTTACATTTTTTTTATTTTGTCTTCATATTTATAACATACTTCATTAACTATTAATTTATGTACCTGGATATCTAAGATTCTATTCATCAAGATTTAGATATTTTAAGTCTTAATTCAATGATGCCTGCTGATCATTTCATAAACAACTCCTAGACAGACTTCGCAAATTTTATAGAAGTGGTATAGTGTACAGTCTTTGTTCCTTTCCTTAAGCATATCAGCTATTTCCTTTGTGATAATTATTTTCCAGGACTAAGATCCTAAGTCTCTTAAATCTATTGTGGATATTAGCACTTATTAAGGAAAAAAGAAAAACACCCTTTTAAATTGCAGTAACATAATTTTTTTGAAGTAGATTTTAAATATTTTAAAAATACAAATATATTTGGGCAAGAAATACAGCTAACACTCTGGGGGCTTTTTCTCCCCAAACTCCTGTAACTAAGAATTAATAAACACAGGCCTATGGACTAAAAACTTGCTTAGATTTAATTAAAGAGTTATGCAAAAATTAATCCCATTTCCCCTTGTGCAAAAAAAGAAAAGTATTAATAAGAGTGAATTAGGTCACCAGGATTTTCACACTGCCTTTTCTTAAGAGATGAGGAAAAGACTAACACATATTTTTCACTATCTACAGGATTAAAAATTGACTTAAAACTAGTTACTCTGAGCCAGGAGAAAATGGGAGTTGTTTCCTCCCATTTCTTCTCTTCTTTTAGAATGAAGTTACTTTAAAGTATCCCCTTTTACATAATCTCTATCAGGGAATCAACTTGATATACAAAAATTTTAATTCAAGGAAGAAAGAACAGTACTGAAACATTTTGCAATCTTATATATTTATTTAGCTGACAGATCTGTACGCCAACTTCTTGACTTGAGCTAATTTTTTTCCATTTGTTTTTTGGTTTGGGGGGTTTTGTGGGTGTTTTCTGTTTTGCTTTGAGAGGTGATACATAAAGAGTTATGAAAATTCATAGTTAAGCATTGAGGTGGAATGCACTTATTCCCAATCCTTCTGTTTTTCCAAGTGACTCAGAACAAACTCCAGTCTTTGGGTTACCCACGCTTTTCAACTAAAAGTGTGGATGACTTCCATTAGAGTTAAATAAGGCCTAAATAGTTAACTAAAGTAATTCATTAAGTGATAAGTTATATATCTGTATAAATGTTCACTTAATGTTAGGCAAAGCATAATCAATCTGATTTTTTTTACTTAAACATAACAGTTTTTTGTTTATTTTTCTGCTTAATGGACTCAAGAGCAATTTCATTTGGAATTGAATATATCTAGATATTATTTGATGGTACCTTTTGCTCTTCTGTGAATTCAGAATTGTTGTGTTGAGCTTGGGCCTCTTTTTGTAGATGTCTTGCTAATCTGTAAGAAGAAAACTTTTTTTAGAACTGAAAGCAAACTATCTCAACTGCAACAAAGTAAAACAAATTAAATCTCTTAAAAACAATAAAGTGCATAATACTTTGTTATGTTATTGAAGTAATTCCACATTTTCAAGGCAAATCTACATTACCCTGAGAATCAAACTTTTTACAAAAAAAAAGTTTGTACAAAATAATGATGAAATAAGATACTTTTTATACCATTTCACTGGGACAAATTTCAGAATCTTAGAGCTGCAAAGAATCTCAAAAAGCACATAATTCAACTTTCTTTACTATGCACTAATTTCTTCTATAAACAACCAATAAATAGTTGTCCAGATTCTACTTTAACACTTCCAGTGAGCACCAATAATATATCAACCATAGATACGTTATCATTCTATCATAATTCATTTCCCAATGAGATTTGCCCAAATCCAAATTACAGCCATGACAATAACTCCATCAAAATATGCTTTTGAAACATTTTTAAATGGAAAATAAAGAAAAGCCGTCCACCAATCAAAAACAGAAAATACTGCTTGCCCAGTTATCATCATATCTAAAAATGGCAGGTAGGCCTTGAGTGAGTTTTCCAGGATGAATTTATGATGCTAGTCCAAGCTCAATGGTGAAGATCCAAAGCTATTTCTGAGACAGCAAAAGGCAAAGACTTACTCTTATGAAGAAAGAGAGGAAAAAAAGAGACCAATTTTAGACACAGTATATGATTAGACATATTTCTAAACAAGTTATAAAAATGGCCAATAAACACATGAAAAGATATTATGTATCATTAGACATCAGGGAAATGCATATCAGAATCATAAAATAATTACTTAGCACCCATGCAGATGGATATAATTTAAAGAGATGAAGAAAATAATAGGCGTAGGGAGAGTACGGAAAAAACTGGAACCCCCATACATTGCTGATGGGAATGCAAATTGGTGCCAGCCATTGTGGAAAAGTTTAATATAGTTAAATACAGAGGAACTGTATGCTCCATCAAACTCCTGAATGGATATATCCAAAAGAACTAAAAATAAATGTTCACACAAAGCACATGTACACAAATGTTTATAGCAGCATTATTTGTAATAATCAAAAAGTCATAAAACCAAAATTTCCATCAACAAAACGTGGTACATATATTCAGTAGACTATTATTCAGTCATAAAGAGGAATGAAACTCACATAATATGCTAGCTACAGTTATGAATGAACTTCAAAAAGATTATGCTATATAAAAAGAAGTCATATGTAAATGGTCATGTTATATGATTCCATTTACATGAAATGTCCAGGAAAGGTAAATTCATAGAGAAAGAAAGCAGATGAGTGGTTTCCAGGATATGGAAAAATTTAGAATGACTGATACCAGGTATGAAGTTTCTTCTTGGAGTGGGAGAAATTTTTAGGAATTACAATAGTGATGGTTATAACACATTGTGAATACATTAAAGACCACTTCACTGTACACGTTAAAATAGTGAGTTTTATGGTATATGTAAAAAAAAAAGCTAGCAAAATATTTTGAAAATAAGATTGCTATTCTGGTTGAGGTCTGGGAGTAGGAATGACAGCAAGTGCTAGGTAGAAAAGGCAATTAAAGAAGAAGTTCATCACAGTTCCAAAAAACAAGAACTAGATAGGAGTTCTATTCTATGCAATCATACCCTTAAAGATCAAGTAGTATTCTCAATGGCCTCTATCCTCTTTATGAAAAGTCTGCATCCTTTATCATTAGGCAAGAAATTCTTACAAAAAAATCTTAACATTTGCTAAGATAGCTCCACCATGTTACTCAGTCAAATTTTCATACATTTACTTACTTGCTTCCAAAGCTGGAAACCACACAATATATTTTCCTAAAATGTCATTCACTGACTCATAGTCTCACATTTTTATGAATTCTTATGCAGGAGAAGGTACAAATAAATATGGCCCATTGTCCTTTTTCTGTATTTGCTTTCTTTTTTTTAACTCTTGCTGACCTATGTGGACTCTTACAGGAATTCACGGTCTATACACCCTTAGCAATGTCAACTATACATCCCTGAGTTCAGGGAAGTTATAGTGTAATAGTTTCTTTATTTGAATATTTCTACATATAATTTGCTAGGAGTGGCTATCAACCTAAGCAGGATTCTTTTTTTTCTTTAAATAGTTTTTGTTTTGTTATTTTTTTAGTTTTAGTTGGAACCAATACCTTTTATTTTATGTATTTATTTTATGTGGTACTGAGGATGGAACCCAGTGCCTTGCACGTGCTAGGCAAGCACTCTACCAATAAGCCCAAGCTCCAGCCGCAGCCCCTAAGCAGGATTCTTGTCAGGAAAAAAAAGTATAGCTTTCAACTCCTGGTTAAATACTAATAATCAGGGCTGGGGTTGTGGCTCAGTGGTAGAGTGCTCGCCTAGCATGCACAAGGCACTGGGTTCGATCCTCAGCACCACATAAATGTAAAATAAAGATATTGTGTTCATCTAAAACTTAAGAATAAATATTTTAAACTAAATAAATACTAATAATCAGAATAAAGGAGACTAAATTAAAATAATCCTGTTTTCAAAAATTAGGCAACAGATTGGGAGAAAATATTGTAAAAATAAAGAACTTTTATCTGTAGTACATAAAGAACACCTACAACTCAATAGGTAAGAGATAATTCAATTTAAAAATAGGTAAAAGCCTCTACTCAAAATGTCATGTGCCCGCAAAGTTTTCCCTGATACCAGATTTAAAATGGTGGTCTCCTAATTTCTACCCCATATTCCTGTATTTCTCTTCCCTACTTCATTCTTCTTCAAAGTATTGACCATCATCTAAAATATAGGCAAGATGTTTTGCCAAAATGTGACAATAAGGCAAGAATCCAAGTTTCTATAGCTTAAGAGTCATTTTCTAAGAATGACAATAGACTCAATCTAAAAATTAGACCTATTCAACAGTAACCAAAAAGCATAAACATGTGACATGGCAATAGCTGATGAGGCAAATCAACTATTTAGAATAACTTGATGGTAAAGAAAGATCAGGCTTAAGCTAAAACCTATTAGTGTCACACAAATTCAACTAATTACCTACAATAATTAGCAAGCTTTGTCCTGCTTTAGTCAAACCAATTTTTAAAAAATGAAGTTACAGGTGATAATATAGTTTATACACAGTCATCAGTTGTGTCCATCGAAGGGGGACACTGTCCAGGTGTACCCTGGATATTTTTTGAAATCTCTGGGCTGATTCTGCACCTGATAAAAAAGATAGCGCAATGATAGACAACAAATGAGAAAAAGGACAATCATCTGGTCCAAAAACTTAAGACATGAAATTAAGAAGCAGACAAAACAGAAGACAAACAACCATATCACTTGGAATGTATTACTCTGAAGGCAAGTGCAGTAGAGAGAAACACAAATTATTTTAAGCAAAGTAAGAAAAGACCATAGCAATAAGTTATTTTTAGAGAAAACCAACTGGAGAAAAAATATGTATGTTAAGATATGTCAACTTGACACAAAGATAAAGTAGAACAGGAATCTGAACCCATTTACAAGCTGAACAGAGCTGAATAATGAAAGCTAGTGTCATAAACTTGGCTGCTTGACTGGCTTTGTGTAAGAAAATATCTCAGAACTTTGAACTTAGGAAATTCCAACTTGTCTTGCACCAGGTCACGAGCTCCACAGAGCAGGAACCTATTTCAACAAGCAGGTTTAAAAAACATTTAAAAAATATTTTCATTGCTATTAATGATACACTTAAAAATGCAGTAAGTGCTAAAATCCATCAAAGTAAAATGCACTGAAAAAAATTAAACTTACTCAGAAAGATGTTCAGAATTTGGGATACAGACAGAAACTGAAATTAGAAGGAAAGTTTTATATTTACAACAGCATATGAACTATGATGAGAGTAACAATTTAGTAAAGAGTTCATATTGTGGTTGACCAAAAATAATGGAATAAATAACAAAATCCACAAGTGCACAGTTATATATACGTACCTTTCTCTACTACAACTTGGCAAGTATGAGTTTCATGTTGACTTAAGTGTGCAGCCATATTATCTAAGCCAGAAACATCAGTTAGGAAATCACAATTAAGGCACACTAGAGTAATGCCCCTATTAAAAAATAGCATAAAAGAAAAGTTTTTATCTGTTGTTAAATCTATATACAAGTTCAATGATTATTTTTCCACAAATTATCTTTTTGTGTAATAAATGTAACTTGTTATTTGTTATATAAATTTGATGTAACTGAAATGATTCTCTATAAAATGGCACAGCTATGTCCAAATTTTGCTACTACTTATTTACATAGAGTATTTATGTTTTATAAATATTTATCTTTTGTACCAGTCAAAAGACCTACAACCAGTCTAGGTTCCATTAACAATTTGCAATAATATAGGCAAGTCACATTCTATTTGTTCCTCTGCCCATCTGCAAAGTGAGAATAGCATTCATTCACTCAATATATATTTACTGAGGTTGTCTATACAACTGTATCACTGTTATTATGAACAACAACAAAAAAAAAGCCAGTCAGTACTTGAATGAAATTTATAATCTAGTGTTTTATTTAGTTGAGGACAAAATTAGAAGAAAATTATAAAGTATTTAGAAGTATAGTATGATACCTGCCACTACATGCCAAGGTTTTAGCATGATCTTCCAAGGGTGGTTATTATTTAACATGGAATTAACTGACGTAGTTAATAAATATGTTGGAGTCCACAAATTTGGAATCCTCATCATCCCAGCACTGTGAATGCTATTGCCTACCTGATGGGGCCTATACTACTCATTCTCTTTAACAAAACTTGTGAGTGCTGTACAGAGAAAGGAGAAAGAAACTCAAGTCCAGAGAAAATAAAGACAGCATCATGCTGCCTTAGCAGGTCAAAGCAGGGAGAACTCCAATATGTTCTTGATTCTTAAATAACACATGAAATGATTAAGGAATTTCAAAGGAAGTTAGGAAACAAGTCCCAAAATCATGAAAAACTTTTTCTGAGTCTAGAATAGTTCTTACACTCACTGAATTAAACTGAATAACATTTGCTATCTGAAGTATTTAAACATAATTGGCATGTTAAAGTTATGTGTCAATGGCCTTAAGATTCATATTTAAAATGTGTTTGATCTTGTGACTTTTAGTTGAAAAGTATCTTAAATATTATTAAGACTGTAAAAATATTGAGATGGTTCAGAGAACTTAGAAAGCCACTATATAATTGAACTTATTAGATTTATTAAAATGTTAAGCAATTGGGAGCTAGTTGGGTCAAGCATTTGAAGTGCCGTTTAAAAGAAAATCAAGTATATTTAATGGATAAATGACACTAAATTGTTTAAAGTAATTTGAACTTAAATGTCACTGTTGAAAAAAATTCAGTCTGTTCAATTTAAATGAACTTTATCTTACATTAAATTAAAGTTCCTCTAGAAAGTGATTACTAAAAAGTACTCAAATTCTAAATAGAGTATTTCTAAAATTCTAAATGGAGTATGGAGACTTAAAAGCTTAAAGAAAGTTAAAATGTAAAATACTTAACTTAAATAACTAACTACAATTTTTTCTATGAACAAACTGCCCTCATAGATACTAAAAAGAGTTTCACTGGTAAAGAACAGGCTACTGCCTATTCCACTGGATATAGATAATTTAAAAAGGGATGGCATGACTAACTCAATCTGTTTTTAAACAGGGATTTGTAATTGGAATTTTTAATCAAATTTCTTGATTTGGGAAAATATGTGAGTCTGGGAATATTATAGTTGGGTCATTAGTAGAGAAAAGATGGTCTGTACAGAGAAAGCAGAAAGAAACCCAAGTCCAGAGAAAATAAGACAGCATTGTGCTGCCTTAGCAGATCAAAGCAGAGAGAACTAAAGTAAGTTCTTGATGACTTTTTGTTTTCCTTATTTGCTCTGCTTGTTGCTCCTCTACTTAAGGGTCTATAAGAGTCTTTGGAATCTCTCTAATAAATCAAAGTTTCACCTAAATTTTGTTTAGGTGAAAAAATTGATCATTTAACTGATCACTGTTATTATCAGTTTAATACAAAGTATATACATTCAACGTTCATATATTTGATGTTCATTACATAATATATATGTTACACCAGTATATGAATACAAACAAACAGGATACTTCAGACTGATTTCTCCTCCTTAAGTTCTATTCTAATAGCATGATATATGTGTGCACTGAGAGAATTCACTGGCACATCAAATCTAAAATCATCTGCTTTCTCCCCAAATCATCTCCTCCTGCCTTTCTTATGGTCCCATTTCACTTGACACTAAAGCTCAAACCATAGTCACCTATGACTTTCTCCTTTCTTAAAACATTTAATATGTCAAGCATTTTATAATATTAACAACTTATTGAGTACTTATCTGTGCCAGGCTGCTTTTAAACATATCATCTCATCTAAATCTTACAACAACCTGAAGAGTTAAGTGTTATAATTATTACCCTTTTATACAGTACAGAGTTAGCTTAGTAGTCTACCAAGGACATAGAGCTGGTAAAGGTCAAAATCAGGTGTAAAATTATGCACTTTGATTCCAGAGCCCATATTACATCATAAACACAATGTAATACCACCTCACCACCTTAATTCAGATCCCTAATCTAAATGATTTATGCGCCTACAACTCACCTTGTATGTCCCTGAATTCAACTTTCCTTCAGTATCACTTGAATCTACACAAAACACTAATGGTTCTCCAGTGCCCTCTGAATTAAGTCCAAATTTCCTAAGTTTAATTTTCAATGCATTCC
Organism: Callospermophilus lateralis; assembly: GCF_048772815.1. Taxonomy (NCBI): domain Eukaryota; kingdom Metazoa; phylum Chordata; class Mammalia; order Rodentia; family Sciuridae; genus Callospermophilus; species Callospermophilus lateralis. The sequence continues at coordinate 1,056,662 of NW_027513736.1, forward strand.
AATATGATTGTAAGCTCAAAATTGTTGCTACAGACTTTAATCCATTACTATCACACAAACATCATGTTCCATGCATTTACTACTAGCCATACTTTCTGTATGTCTTCTCTTTTTCATTTCTGCACTTTTGTGCTATTTTCTCCAACTAGAAGATCCCTCTGCTTCTTCTGCCAGTTTAAAAAAAAACACTCATCCTTAAAAACAAAGTAAACCTAATTCCTATCCAGATCATTCCAAGTAATCTCTCACTTCTCTGAAATAACTTATTGCACTTATTAAAATCCATAGTTACTTCTGTTCATACTTTATTTCCCACCTAATGAACAACATTTCCTGAAGGCTAGTTCCAAGATTGCTTTATCCCTATCATCTACACAGAACCTGCTACAATACATACATGATAAATGCATAATACACATAATATCCACAATAAAAAGTATTCCATTTCAATAAGTAATTACAAAGATTGGGGGATATGGAATTTTATAAATATGCTAAGTTCCACTCACAGAAATTGACCAATTCCAATGTGAGACATAATGGTAGTTGAGAGAAAAACACTCCAGACCTTTAAAAAATCAGATAATTTGTTTAAAAAACTAACACACAACTGAGCTAGACAACAATGAGGTAAAAATCAAATTAAAATCTGATTTTTAAAATGCAATAAATCCTATTCATTCTTATAAAAGTCTTTATTAAGGCAGTACCTCAAGTAACAATCAAATTCTCTGAATACAATAAACACTCTAATGAGACTAAAAGTTTTAATATTGAACCATTATTTTTTATCTTCCTGTGAGCTACTGGCTCAGCATCATAAATGGGACCTTTTGTCCAAATACATATTTTTTCCATATACATTAATTTATTCAACAAATATTTACTGAATGCCTACTATATGCTAGGCTTAAAAAAACAAAAACAAATGAACAACAACAACAAAAAAACCACAAGCCACATAGAATGTAGTAAGAGAACACAGACCACAGACAAACAAAAAGTAAAATATACAGTATTGCAAATGCACTATGAAAAAAAAATATTAAAAGGAGGTAAAAGTGCTAGAGTGAAGCATGGGGGGAGTGGATACAATTTCAAATGCAGTAATTAAGGAAAGGATCACTGTCAGAGTGGAGATAAAGGAGTAACCATATAATATCTGGGAAAGAGTAAACTATGCATAGGAGATAATAAACACAAAGATCCTAAGACATAATGCCATTCCCTCTTCCTCCTTTTCCATGAACCCAAAGCATCAAACAAGTCTTTGGCTATACTTATCAATAAATTAGTTTGGTGGAACAAAGATATTGTTATTTCAAGGAGAATAGCAACATAAGCAGAAAATAAACAAAGAAAAAGAAACAAAGGAAATCAGAATTTTAAAAAATGGTGCTCAATGGATTTTGAATTCAGTGTGTGGTATAACCAATGCTAATTATCAACATTCATCCATAGTTTCTTTACAGAAGCTAAGATGTATACTTCTATTTGAAAAAGAAACAAACAAAAAAGAATTATGAAGACTACTGATTTCAAGAATTTCAGTGGTTTCATATATGTGCTTCAAAAATTAACAGCGTCACTTTAATAGGTATCTTAAGTAACTTTTTGATATTCAAATATTGTTGGTGGGGCCTGATTTTTCCTTTCATTTTACAATGCAAATGCATGAGAATTTCATCTTGACACCATTTGTCACCAATGAAATAAATTTACCAAGAGATTAATGGCATATCTCAGGTCTTATAAGGAACAATATAATATCCATTAGGAATCACTCAGATTTCCAAACTGGCACTCCCAGACAGTTTAATTTAAAAGTGCAAACCACAATGATACAGCACTTCCTAGCAACTAGGATGACTATAACAAAAAAGATATAATACTGAATGTTACAAAAGATTGTGAAGAATCTAGAACCCTCATACACTGCTGGTGGGAATGTAAATAATGAGGCTACTTTGAAAAGCAATTTAGCAGTTCCTCAAAAGGATCAATGTACTATAAAATCCAGCAAATTTAATGTTAAGTATATACTAAAGAAAAATAAAAAGACATGTCCTTAAAAAATTAATATGTAAATGTTCACAATGTAGCATTATAACAACCTAAAGTGAAAATGAACTGAATGAATGGCTAAACTATGACATATTCATAATATGGAATATCATTCAGCACTTTGAAAAATGAAGCATTCATACATGCATGCTACAATATACATAAACCTTTATAGGCAGTTGGAAAAGACTACATACACAGTCTATCATTTTATTTGTAGAAAATATTTAGAATGAACTAATCTACATAGGCACAAAGTAGATTCATGATTGCTTAGTAATGGGGAGAGTTGAAAAGAAATGGGGATAACCACTAATGAATGGGGAAAGGGTTTCTGTTTGGAATGACCAATATGTACTAAAATTAACTGTGGTCATTGCTGTACAGCAGCAGTACAGTATAATATTATAACCTATTATAGGTTTGGATGCTATACTATACTGTATAGTATAATATAGCACAATACCATAACCTATTAATTTTATTGTTAAATGCATATTGTACAGCATGTGAATTATATTTCAATAAATTTGTTATGCAAGAAAGAATGTAAATTATAACCATTGTTTAGTAGAAAGAATTAAAAAATATCAACTAGTTACCTGAGATCTTCAGAATGCTCCTTAAATATACAAAACCTTTTACTTGGACGACTACTGTGAAAGCTGGAGAGACAGAAGACATTTTAATAATTTTAGTATAGAATTATATTATTTCATAATAATAATTATATTAATTTATAAACATATTTCAAGTCTGTACTTAAGTTTCTAGTTTTTAAAAGACTACAGAATAAATACTGAACCATTAACTCTGTTTAATTTAACATTTGATCTGATATTCCATTTTGCTTTTAATTCCTAATGACACATACTTTTTCCCCTAAGCATATACTTAGATGATCAATACCTCACCATTATGTAAAAAGGAAATGCTCAAAGAGTTAAAAAACAAACTAAATTTTTTATTTATTATACATTTAAAACAATTCTAAATTTTTATTAACAAATTAATTTTGCTACAATCTGAATTATTATTAGAAATCAACTTTTTGAAAATAACTTTTTAATAATCTTAGCATGCTGGTATAGAGACAGGGGAACAGAATTCAATTGATCTAGAAAGTACACACTATTTCAGCTAAATATTACTGTTTACCATCTGTAAATTCAAACATCTAGACAGTTCTTTGTAATTGTTAGTAGAGGTTTAAGAAAAAAAGCAGAACTCATAACTTAATGCTTCCTCTAATCACAGAACAAAAAACCATTAACCAAACATTGTAGCCAATAAGGAAAGCTTTCTGTACTAGAAAACCAGAAGTAGTTCAGCACACTATATCTGAAAGTCACAGAAAACCGTATCACCATCACCTGAGAGTTTATTTAGAAATGCAAAATCTTAGGCTCTTCACAAACTTACTGAATTAATCTCTGGCAGTGGGATCCAGGAAACTGCCTTAACAAGTTTTTCAGTGGTTCTTACATAAATTAAAGTTTGAAAAGCAGTAGCCAACAAACTAGATAAATGGCTACTCACATCAGTGATGCCTGTATGTAAAGGAACAGAAATGTTCTGGCTAAATATAATCCCTAGAAAACAGCCTCAGAAGATTTCAAATATCATTTCTTCAAGCTAGGGTAACTATTATTTGGAGATTTATGAATTTAAGATATTATCACAAAAACACAGTTTTTAGAGAGATCAGGGGGTTGGGAAGCCCTGAAATTGAGTGCAAAAAATTATATAAATCATTGTTTCCTTAGAGGAATGAGTCCAAGACTGGGAGGCAGGTTTACTGGGGATTGAACCCCAGCGTGCTCTACCAGTGAAATATACCTCCAGCCCTTTTTATTTTTAGACTAGGTCTCTCATAAATTGATGAGCTGGCCTCCAACTTGGAATCCTCTAGCCTCAACCTCCTAAGTCACTGGGATTACAAGTATGTACCACCAGGTTCAGTTCAAAATAAGTTATTTTTTTAATGACATTTTAAAGTCTTTTCTCTTCAAATAAGTATACTGTTTTTATTTATTCTTTGATAAGGAGAGAGAAAAATTATATTTTAGGGTCTTTTTGATGGCTTCCACATCTATCTATAACTTGAACCAAATATCTACAAATGTTCCTAATTAAATTTTTAGTTGTCTGAATCCAGTTATGATTTAGAGTTCCCTATCTTTGGGGAAAAAAAAGCATTTATACTGCCTCTTTGACTCATCTGTATTTACTACATAACTTCTACAACTGCAATTTTTTGTAATGTAAGAATGGAAAAATGAATCACAACTCACAAATAAAAAGGAGGAAAAAGCTACCTTTCTTCCCTATTTCCACAAAGTTGATAGAAATACAGAAACACACCTAAGAAAACAGAAAAGGCTAAGACTTTTATTCAATACAGTAAAAATACAGTGTTAAGACGTAGGTCTAAAAAACCTGCTACCCAACTGCATGACTATAATTACCAAAAGCTCATTGAATTGTTCTTCACAAATAGGTAAATTTTATTAGGTATAAATTATACCTCAAGGAAATTGAGGACAAAATCCCTCTTTGACCATATTTTCCTTAATAATCTTGATTCCATGCAAGAAACAACTTAACTTTCTGAGAAACACAAAAGGAATGACTTCCTTAACATCCAACAATATTGATGGTATACCTACTATTTAAGACAGTAAACTGTAGAATGATGATATAATAACTAGAGTGGTAAGTCGCCTGCCCTAGAATTCATGGTTGAGTGAAAGAGAAGAAGATGGTTTGACACAGAATAAATGCTATTAAATAAATGTGGAATGAATATATATTCATAAATTAATGCAAGAAAAAAATCAACAGTGACACAGAACTCTGTGTACAGGAACAAATCATTACAACAGCTTTTGTTTTACTTGGAAATGTTTAACATCTTTCTTCAAAGCCTAAGAGAAATGTCATTTATAGAAAGTCTTCTCTACTTCTTATTTAAAGAATTTATTCTTACCTTCTCTGTGCTCTCATAGTCATCTGCTTATCACATTAACCTAGGTAAACATATTTCTCCTACTAATTAGCAAAAATTAACAGCAAGGACTTGACCCCCAATACTACCTGCCTATCACACTTTCTAGAAAACTGTATGGTTTCATATGCCTCCCAAAGCTCATGTGTGAGCAATGCAAGAAAGTTTAGAGATGACTCAACTAGTTTATGAGAGCCTTAACATAATCAGTGCATTGATCCCAGATAGGGATTAACTGGGTGGTAACTGTAGGCAGGTAGGGTGTGACTGGAGGCTCGTCTTTGGATATATATTTTGTGATCATGAGAGTGCTCTGCCTCTCCTTCCTGATGCCATGTTCCCAGTTGCTTTCCTCCACCATTTGCTTCCACCATGATATTCTGCCTCATCTCAGGCCCAGGCCCATGGAGTCAACCATCTACAGACGGAGACCTCTAAAACTATGAGCTCCAAAATAATCTTTTCCTTCTCTAATTGTTCTTGTCAGGTCTTTTGACTAAAACACAAACTGTACCTTCCTAGTATGTAATAATCAGTATTTGTGAAAATGAATCTGGGTGATATAAATACTATTAAAAAGAGATATTAGTAATGTCCATTAACTTAATTCTCTTACATGTAGAAGAAAAAGTTGTCTCATATATCTTTTTTGAGGAATAACAGTAAGATTATATAGTAGTTAATTTTTACTTTCTCAGGTGATTTCGATTACTACTTACAAGCTATTAGCAAAGTACAATAATTCAAAAAACTGACCCCAGTAATACTATTTTAAAAAAAATAATTTATAATTATGAAGTTAATGATCTGTTTCCTTCAAAGAGTCTGACTTTAAAGATGTTTCAACAGCTTCAAGATTTTTTAATTTCTTCTTTGAGATTATGTTTGGGGCCTCTTCTAATTATAAATAATGATTATCATTTATAGTTTATAAAGTAGTAAGTGATATGATAAATACAAAGACCACTTCTCAAGGAGATTCTACATACACAAACAAAATGAAAGGCAGATCAGATGAATGGTACACAATTCAAAAGAATTGACCAGACGTTTGAAAGATGAACTGAGAGGGAAGGACAGGGTGTCATGGGGACTAATAAAGAATAAGAAAAAACTACTATATAAAATAAGTATGGGAAGAAAAATACTTTAGAAAAGATTAGCAAACTTATGAGGATCAGTGTCTCTTTATAGAAGACTGGGCAGGTATGAGACCAGAAAGAAAAAGACTACTTGAAAGGCTACAGAGTTGGTATGGTATAGGGTAAGAACTGAATGTACACATCTTTTGGAGAAATGAAGCTTCCCTTCATAAAAACTTCAAACCTAGATCAAGTATCTGCAATAAGTAGAAATAAGGGTGTGCTACTCAGTGAGAAGGCAAAGGAAACGACAGTATCAATAAAGGAAAAACAAAACCAAAAAAAGGAGAAAGAAGCTAACAATGAATAAGGAGTATATGTGATGACAATAAAATGCAGGTTTGGGTGGTTTGCAAAAGGGTAAGAAGAATGTCTTGAGCCAACTGCAAATGGTTGGAGATATAATGGATTTGGAAGTTCTTCAGGACAGGAAGGAAACCTATGATAAATGGGATAAGGAAGGCCAGATGAACCTTAGTTTAAGAAACACAAAATACTTTCCAATTTGATCCTTTAGAAATTAAGGGCAAAATAAAAGACATCCTTAGGTAGCTTTGTGTTTTGAACAGAATAAGAGATTAGCATTCTACCCAGAAGTATACTAGGGGAAAATATAATGGGGCCTGGTTTAGAGCAATAGGAGTATCAGATATTGCAGTGGTTGGGAGGCAATCTCAGGAAGCCATGATGCACAGTGAATCCAAAGAACTTCTTGAGTTTCAGAAACTTGGAGCAGTAAATTATTTCTAGCTGGATCTAAACATTCACACAAAATGGTGCCCTGAAAGAGATGGAACTTAAAAAGTTGGGATGGTAGTAATGTGAATCTGAGACAGATAATAATATTTGGCTTTTGTTGTTGTTGTTGTTGTTGTTCTATTGAGGTGCCAGTGGGTCTAGGGTAAAAGCATCTACAAAATAATTAGAAACACAGATTTGGATCTTAGAAAAACAAAAGATTGAAATTCTAAGATTTCAAGTTGAAAGCTGAAAGTGCAAGTGCTAAAATTACTAAGAAAGGGACTATAAACAGTTGGAGACAGGCAATGAAAGAGAGGTGTTACCTAAAATGAAGAAAAATCGTATTAACCTCTTAATAGAGACTAAAGAGAAACGTTTCAAAAGTGAGTGGCAACAACGTTAAAAATAAAGTTAAGGAGTAAAGAATGAAAAAAGAGGAAAAGTGTGGTGATAAATACATGATACAATAATCTTTAAAGGGTCAGTGTTAGTTGATAGGTAGGGATGATACTCAAAATGGTAAAGAAATGAGTCACAATTAAGCTGGTAACAAACATTTTGAAAAATGTTGATGGAAAAAGGCAGACAAGAAATAAAGAAAATATGCAGGAAGGACACAGCTCCCTCATCCTAAAATTAAAGAAACAAAACCTTGAAAGTTTTTATAAGCAGAAGACCAATAGTGAGATAGGGATGAAGATACAATTTAAGTGAATTAGTTTATGATGAATTGAAGGAGATAAAAGATAGAACTGGCTATGGAGAAATGGGACAAGCTTAATTTCTGAGATTAATATCTGGATGAAGAAAAATATTTGGAGTTGAAAAGAGCTAGCTTTTAGGAAAAATGAAAAAGATGACCTTCAATTGAGCAATTAATAAGTTGGGTTAACAACTGAAAGATGAAAATAAAATCTTTAGGGTACTGAAAAAGGATTAAACAAACACTGTAGGTAAAAATAAGGAGGTCTTTAAAAAGAAAAATAAAGAGATAGGTCTTAATCAAAGTTAAAGATTATAAAGTCAGAATGAATAAATAAACTCTTGTATTCTAGAATTGAGCATACATAAAGATAGAAAGGGGAAGAGGCTGAAATCTTAAACTGGCTTTTATGCTAGGTGAGCGTGAATAAAAATGTAGAAGACAAAGAAAAGAACAGGATTCGAAACAGAGGACCACGATGACTATAAAGTTAGATGAATGCTGCTAGACTGGCAAAAAGAGTCAAAACTCTGAACATCATCGAGTAATAAGAATTCAGAAGGAATGAAGAGTATATAGGATGAGACTAGAAATGAAGAGGACCCAAAACTTAAAAGCTGATGTGAAGTGCTGGCACTAAAGAAGCCAAAACACCAGGAGGTAGGCCAATCATCAAGGCAGAAAAACTGAGAGAGAAGGGCTAAAGTTGCCATGAAAGGTAGGAGAATTCTGGAAAAGCAGTATCTCATAATGATAAGAAAGTAAAACAGAGGTTATGTCATGATCTCCAAGAAACTCAGTTATACATTAATTCTAATGTTTATTTAAATGGAACAAACTCACTATGAATAAGCAGTATATCACATTTATAATGGAATAACTATTTTTAAAGATAAAAATCCACCCTGATAGAATAAAATATTCTCCTATTAAAGAAATACAAATGAAAATAATGTGGGTTCTGAAGGGGTTTCTTAGCATAGTATAATGATAGGTACTTAAACAACATAAATTAAATGAATTAATGAAAAAGAATTCCAACGGTGGCATCATAACCAGAATAGTCTCTCCTTTTCACTGAACAAATGTATGTATAGATGGCCTGACAGATGAAGGACCATAGAAAGAAAACCAGATTCAATGAAGTTCCTAACATCACTGAAAATCCTCCAATAATGTTAGCTATTAATTAAAAAGCTACAGCTACTAGTTGAATAAAAGGTTAATAGTTTCAACTATCAATAAATTTAGGTACAGCTATTCCTCTATGAGCAGAATCAGTAATCACTGGATTTCATCACAAAACAACAGCTTCTCTCAAAGTGACTAATTTGAAGAGGATATTCCTAATGAGGACATTTATTTGTATGCTAAATAAGCTTAAAACACTTAAAGTTTTATTTGAAAATCACCATTTTTAAATACCTATAGGGAAAAATAAAAAACAGAAAAATTATTTTTCCAATTAAACTAATTTTATTAGTTTAATTAACCGTTCTTACAATTTAAGACCAGTAATTACTTGAGTTACTATGTTGGAAAATAACATCAGATAGTATCTTAGAAGTTCCTTACTGCTAGGTCCTTTAGGCTCTTTGAGGAGAAAAACTAGTTTCTAATAGGGATAACTTTGCTTCAAAACAAAAACTTCCTGTACTATAATTTTAGTTGTCAATTTACAGGTTTAACTCTTCTTACCTCATCATATGATTTACATAGGCTTTACTACAGCTAGTATTGTATCTGCAAAAGCTACAGTGGACATATGTAGGAAAATGGTTTGCAAAATCTTTTATTTCAGAACAGCACTCAATGCACTTGTGAATGCCTTGACAACACCTTGTGGAGACACAAAGAAAATGGTATAAATATATTTAAAACAAAAGTAATCAGTAAGAGCCATATTACTATTCTAATTAACTAAAGTATAATGTTTTTATACTTAAATTTAAATTGGTATTGTATATTAGGAATAAAACATCACCTTAAGTTCCTCAATGCAGTATTAACTTTGATTTTTTTATTGCTATTAGCCAATGTACTTTGTTTCTTTTGCATATTAGAGATTTTTTATTTGTATTTAGATTTACTCCCATTAGGCTTATTTCCATTAGGTTTATTTGCATTGTATTTGGTTGTATTAGGTTTACTTGTATTCGATTTTGTGGGATTTTTAGCAGTTATATTTTTAGTCCTTGGAGGTGAGAGCTGAAGGGTAGAAGTGCTTGCATTAATGGAAGGTGTAGGTGAAGATCCTGACTGAAGAGGTTCAACTGAAGCTCGAATAGTAACCTACAAGAATGCAGAATATATTTACTTCAAAAAAATCACTATATTACTATTAAAATATCACTGTACAAAAACCATTTAAACATCAAGTATTTTGAAAGAGTACACATAAACTGCAATTGTATTTAGTCTTATTTACTCCAAATGTTCAAAACAAATAAATAAAGTTAAATTTGATATTTATTCACTTAATGTAAAATCAGTTATGTCTAAACACAGTTATTAATGAGTAATTAGGAGTTAATAAAAAATGTATGACTATCAAAAGAGCACATTCCATAGCTATTTTTATGCTGTGACATAATTTTTAAAAAATTCATATATATGTCTAAGTTTCACAAAGCTTGAAAAATAACTCTAGAAAGGCCGACTGATCTCACCCTTTCATAACTACAAAACAAATAGATCTATAGTAAATGCGACCTCTCCTTTATGGGCTCATTATCCTGGATTTATACTTATAAAATGTTATAAGAAAGAGTTAAATCAACTTTTTCCACTGTGTGAAGAATTTAATATTGAGACTTCTCTTAAAGGGAACTAACACAAAATTTATCATTTAGTGTTCAAAATAGAAAATATTCAATTATATCTCTTAGTTGACAATAGAAAGGTCAATTGCCTACCAACATTCTCATTGATCACTTGACTATACTCTCCTCATGCATGTGAGGAACAGACTATGATGAAATCCTATGAAACATGTGCTTAGGTATTATACAAAAGCACTAGGTCAGGAATCAAAAGAACTGAGGTTGAATCTCACATTATGCCTTCCAAGCCATGTAATCTTGAGTAAATAAGATATCCTCTTTAAACTTCTTCATATCTAAAATACAGGGCACTATTTGCCTTTTCTACTCACTGAATGATTGTATGGATTAAATAATACAATGTATGAAAAGTACACTGAAAGCCTCATTCTAAGATGTCGTAACAACATTTAGTATCATTATCATTAATATTATTATTATTATTAAGGGGAAAAATGAGAGAGGACTGCACTGCTTACATTAGTGTTCTGCATGTCTAGTTCCAGCATGAAATGAATGGTTTGCAGGGAAGAATGCTGGATAGCTTCTCTTGCTCTAAGTCTTCAGAGCATGGCTTTATATTATTTTATTTAATTCAAGTACCAGACATACCCACATTCAAAGGTAAGTACCCAAAGCCAAATATAAATGTTTTGGGGGTTATTTCACTTTGGATTATCCATGCCTCTGTTTCCCTCCACTGGAGCAAATATTTAAGAGCTGACTGTACATAAAGAAGTTAGAGAAAACAGATGTATATAAGGCAAAAAGGGAAAAGCAAATTACAATCATCAGTATGCAGTCAGACATGTGTTTGCTCACTTAAAATACAATGCTGTCCAGCAGCAGTACTTGCTTCTCTGAGAGTAGACTAAATGATAACAATTTCAACAAACATCTGAGAACCTTTGGCATTCAAGGCACTATGCCACACACTGGGAATACAAAGATAAATAAAATAAGATTCCTGATATCAAGTCTCTTAGAGTTTAGCTTCTAAAACTGACATAGTTCAAAAATAGCCTATATAATATTGAAACAACCCCCTGATCCAAGGAACAGTTAAACTAGGTACACTTTTAATGAAGGAATGCCATTTCAACATAGTACCCACCACTGAACTCAATGGTTAAAGCTTTCCTTTCTAAGCATAAAAACAATGAAATCTAAAATTAATCAATAAAAATATGAAGTCATTTTTAAAAAGTCATATTTAATAGATAAAACCAGGTTAGAGCTAATTTTTATTATACAAAATGTTAAAATATAACATATTTGAACTCACTTTTGTTCCAGGAGGCAATCCTTTTAGTTGTTTAGGTTTTATAAATGTTCGATGATGCTGTGTCTTATGATCCATTTTCTCCTTGCATGTCAAAAATTGCAGTCTACATTTTGTACAACGATGTATTCCTTTTTTCTATTGAGAAACAGAAAAAAGGAAAAATAACTTTTATAACAGCAAAATTCTGTGTCCTGGAACTACTCTAACTTAATTTTAATTAAAGTTTATAATTTCTTATCATAGATAGTATTTTTTAAAACTTATATTACTATCAAATGTATTTGTTACTATATAGAGTCAAACATAAAAGTTCTATTAACAGGTTCAAATAGAAGTTATACCAAATGTATGAAAGCTTTTAATTATAAACTTAAATTATTTAAAAACATGATACTATGAAAATGAGCTAAACATGTTTTAATTTTAGAAAATATCAAAATCATTTTAAAATTTTGCTATTTTCAATCATTTGACAAGTTGGTAAAGTAAATTACACCCTCTAAACTCAAGTAAATCTAACTAGATATTTCAAAGGTTAAGTTACAAAAATGGTTATATAAAGCAATGTTGTCCAATAAAACTTCCTGCAATAACAAAATGCTCTAGAGCTTTCCTGTTCAACATGGTAATTACTAGCCATATAATGGTTACTGAGCACTTGAAACATGTCAAATGAAAGTGAGGAGCTAAATATTTTAAATTTTATTTAATCAATTTACACAGGTAATTGTGGCCAGTGGCTACTACACTGGACAACATAGATATGGAGGCATAAAATATAACTGATCATAACCTATGTTTCAGTTGAAAACTCCCTGAGTTCCTCCTAATATCCTGGTCCTATCACATTCTACAGATGGGAAATAGAACCCAAGAGAAATCTAAGTCCCTCTCCCATAGCTAGATAATAACAATGCTAGACTCCCTGATCCAGTGTTCTTCCTACTGTATAATATCAACTGAAACCTTTACACATTTATTCTCAATAATATAAAAATATATTTCATATACATATGCTTATAGTATATAGAAATTTAGAATAGCACATGCAAAATATCTTCTTCAAAGCTGTGTCTCTGCCAGATACATCACTATTTCCCTTTAAATACAACCAACTCTTCATAAAATTTAAGGTAATACTTCTCTGAAGTAATATACAGAGAAGTATCTAGCAAAGTTACTAGCACACAGCAAACATTTCATTAAAAAAAAAGCCAGACATAGAAATACAATATCACATATTCAGCTGGGTGTAATGCTCATTCCTGTATTCCCAGAATTTGGAAGGCTAAGGCAAGAGGATTTCAAGTTTGAGACCAGCCTCAGCTACTTAGTAAGACCCTGTCTCAAAAAATGAAAAGGGCTGGGGATATAGCTCAGTGGTGAAGTTTACTTGGGTTCAATTCCCAGTACCCTCCCCCCGCAAAAATCATATGTTCTCACTCATACATTCAAGATAAAAAAGTTGATCTCATGGGAAGTATATAAAGTGGTCACTAGAGGCTAGGAAGGGTGCAGGGATAGGGACGAGGGAGATCAGACACTGGAAAACAAAACACTTTGATAGGAAGAATAAGTTCTAGTGTCCAACAGCACGGCAGGGTGACTATGTTTATAATAATTTATATATTATTATAAAGAGCTAGAAGAGAGTTATGTGAATGTTCCCAACACAAATGATAAAACTGTTTGAGGGAAATGCTAATTACCTTAATTTGAACTTATACATTGTAAACATGTATTGAATTATAACTCTATTTCCAATAAATATGTATAATTGTTATATGTCAATTAAAATTTAAAAAAATAGAAAATAGTTCTTCACAATGTCCAAAGCAATATGTAAGAACAACATGTTTGAATAATTTTAGCTGTATCTTAAGACTAGCAGTGTAGTGCACTATCTTATATCATAGATATAAGCAACTTAACACAAATTCACTTATAAAGTATTCAAAGAGAGGAGGAAAAAAGAGAGAAAAACTTGGCTAAGAAACAGATACCAGACAACAGGACAGAACAAAAGTTCACTAGAATTCATTTCCCAGAACTCTTTACTAGAATCACTTACTAGGTTACCTCATCCAGCTTCATGATTTGAAATACCACCTACCCAAATGCTTATGTGGCAATATTACTTGACATCTTATATGCTTCTCTATGGACAAACTAAACTCTAGGTTTCCTATATCTCTCTCCTACCATCCTAAATCTGTTCCTTGCTCAGTTTTCTCCATAGCTTAGAATATTAAAACTCCATTCTTATAAATGCTTAAGACAAAAAACTCAGTGTCCCCTCCTGCCCCCCCTCTCTTTAACACATTAATAAAACTGCCAACTTAACTTTCAAGACTACTGATAACATTCCTATTTGTCATTACCTCCAACCACTGCTACCATACTGGGGCAAGTTACCCAGACTATGGTTTAAAAAAAAAAAAAACTTCTATCTTTCTTTCATGTCTTTTTCTGCCCTGTGATCTATTCTCTCCATGGTTGTCGGTAATTCTTGAAATATGCTAGGTCTCTCACTTAAAACCTTCCAGGAGCTTTCCAAAGTCCTGACTCTGGGTCCACACAAATTGGCCTATTGCTACAACCTTATCTCCTACAATTCATCCTTCTATTAGTTAACTCTGCTCCAGCTTCAATGGCCTCCTTGCCAATCTTATTAGTAACTCTGGTTTATAATCACTTCATTGCCTACATAATGTTACCTCTCCCACATGGCTTACTTCTTAATTTCCTTTGAAGAGGCCCTTTAATGCCCATGCTGTATATAAAAGAGCAAACCCTCCTCCCCAGTGCTTGGCACTCCTTATTTTCCACATTTATTTCCTACCCACAATACTTATCACCAGCATATACAAACACACATTCACACAAATTTATTGTCTTTCTCCATTACAGTACCAATTCCTAAATCACACTGCTATATAATACCTAAAACAGTTCCTGACATACAGTAAGGCATCCTAAATAAATATATGTTGGATGACTAAATAGTGAAGCAGAAAGCAAGAGACTAATGCAGAAAAATACATGAGCGGCAGGTACAATTTAACTAGTTCAAATGACTGCTACTTCATTAAATGCATATTTATCCAAAATCCTGAGACAGGAAACATCAATCTATAATTCCCTGAGGTGGACTCAAGTCTTATACATCTCTGATATTATGTACATATGCATTTTAATGTGCTAAGGGTGATGAAGATACGGTATCACAGTTTTTAATAACAACAATGTTCAATCAAAGATATAATGATCTATTCAGAGTATAGAAAAATAACTGTACTGAATTTTTTGATAGTCTTGAGGGATTTAAGGGTAATTCTTACTATATGTAATTTCTACCTTTAGATCTAATGCCAATGTAAAATCAACTCTGTGACAGCAGTAAAAACTAATGCTCTAAAGTCATGTTCTGTCGTTGCCTTTTATGAGACAATGCAACATTAGGCAAGTTACTTTCACTAAAACCCTGTTTCCTCATTTATAAAACATATATAGGTTGTGAGGATTAAGTACCCTGATACCATATGTTGATTACTATATGTTAACTGCTTATTGTTTTATCTAATAAGCTTTTTTAATATATCAGAAATTCTTAAATTATTTTATAAAAGTCATATAAACTCGGTTGTTTGCTCTAAAATTACTCAAGACATAACAATATAATCTTTTAAAGAAACAATTACAAGTGAGGTCTTCAACATAATAAAATGAGACACAGAATCAACAATTTTTATTACCTGATATTGTACTGTCATCTGTTAAAAGTTTATAATTCTACTCAGTGAAGGTTTCCCAGTCTTTCATAAATAAGTATACATATTATAAATACATTGGAGGATGCCTGATGATCCTTCTTTCTTACTAATAGATTGCCCTATCTTTACTGCTGGCTATCTACTTCCCAGGTACACCCAAACAAAAAAAATTTAAAAGTTAGGAACCCATGGCAAGTCAAGATGGCTCCAGGCATGAAGGTTTGATTTTAAATAACATAGCCTAGGCTGGTGACACAACTTAGTAGCACATGCTCAGCATGTGCAAAGTCCTGCATTCAATGCCCTACACCACAAAAAATAAATAGAATACATTGTACACCCCACACACTGGATCCACACATCTTATCATTATTTTCATGTCTATAACTCAATGTAGAGCTTAGTAAAGCATCTGGGGAAAGTTACATTAAAAAGCCTCAAAATAAAATAGTTTATACCTTACTCTCCCTTTTAAAATTAAAGGCTAAAGATGAAATACAGAATACGAAGGACAGTGTTTCCCAAACTCTTTATCAAGAAATGTTAATAGGTATGTTCAAATAAAGTGTTCAGTGGTCAAATAAGTTTGGGAAATGATACATACTATATCTTTTGCTTGGAGATTTACAATGTCCATTAGCATATTAAAAGCTCTGAGAAGTCCTGTTTTAATAAACAGACAAACAAAACTGTTTAATTTTTTAAATCCAGGCATTTACCAAATTGATTTACCAGTGACAATACTGGGAGAACCCCTATTAACACCTGTTGGAATACTGTTGGGGGACCATCAAATAAAAGATCTTTCCAGAACGTCTCAAGGATGAGTGGTATCCCAGTCACAACACCAGCGATCCCAAATTCATTTGGAAATGCTACTTTTATCATCTTTCCCAATTAAAAATTACTACCTGATTTCATGATTATCTAACAACTGCATCTCATAGCAAGGTGAGTACCAATGGTGAATAAATTGGTTTGCCAGTTTAATTCATAATACGGAAATGCTTAATGAGTTGGAAAAACCTGATTATATGATCAGGTGCAATAAATCCATTAGGTTCTGATTTTGACAAAAACACTGGTGTATCAACATTTTTAGCATAAACAGGGATAATTTAAGTGCTTCAGAAAAAAAAAACACAATAAGCATAACATCAGAATTCCAAGCACTAATGCTGAGTTCCAAAAATTACACAGCAGAACTGGCAGAAGTAATCCAGGAAAGAAGTTAGGATCTAAACACAGTTCTCTGGCAGAATTCATACATCAATCCATCAACAGCTTCCTTTGCCTTGTAGCTGTGAAGGATGAACCTAGGTCAATGAAAACACATTTTCTCATAATAACAGAGCTTTAGAAAGTGGAAATAAAGTTTGAAAAGGAATAGGAAAACAAGGTATGTATCCACAATCTTTTTTTTTCCTCAGTTCAAAGTAATATTCCCCCCATCCTGCTTCTTGAAAACTCCTTCAAAATCATTCCCAGATCTACTCTTAGGACCTTACTATCTGCCACTTGCTTATTTCACTCACCTTCTCTCTTGTTTTTTTTTTTCCCCCTCAATCCTTGGTTGCCTATTTCTAATCATTTTTCACAATTTTATTTATGGTCTTTATTTATGGTCTACACCATCACTGGAAAGGAGGTAAGGAAAGAACTGGAAGTTTCACAAATAATTCAACATAAATTATAAATTTAATTGGGTTATTTGGAACAACTCTGCTTCATTTGCAGAATAAAACTAATCAGTGTTTCAAGACTTAACCTGTTTTTTCACTAAGATAATATGAACAAACAGGAATTAGAAAATCTCACCTGATGTTTCATATAATGATGCATATAGGGTGTTGCGATTTTAATAATTTTGAGGCAGAAAGGACACAGCAAGTTCTTAGTGTTTTCATGGGATGTTCTAAAGTGAGTTTCCACATCAGAAAATGATGATGATCTATAATTGCAAACCTAGAAATAGAAAGAAGGTTTTGTTTGATTCAAAAATTTATAACTGATGTGCAATTACAAAGCAAATTATGGATCATTTGTTTAGAAGAACACTGTGTACTACTACTCTTGCTGATGCCTATACACCCAAAAATTCCACTAACAGAAGCACCAAAAAAAAAAAAAACAACCCAGAAATTATCTTTCAAAATTAAAGAATTCTTCTCAAAACATAACTAGGTTGTGTGCTTTTTAGCAGATCGTTCATCTATCACTGCCTTGACTGAAATTTTCAAATTTTAGCACCTCCTGTCCTATAAAGTGCTTTTTCTGCTACAAAAACAGCACTCTTCTTTAGATTGTAAATGGACCCCACACTATGGTGGTGGCAATCAATCTTTTATTTTTTGTCTTCCTATTCCTTCAAATTCTGGAAAAATACTGGTCACAAAACATTAGCTAGGGTTCTTTATAACTAACAGCATTTCAAATTCTCCTTGTATACACCTACATTCTTCCCTATATGGTAAGACATGTCCATCTGTATGTCTAGCTGGGCTCTTCTTTGACTACCACAGATGTAAGCAAGCAACAGTCTGTGGGCCAAATGCAGCTCACTGCCTACCCCTCATATAATGAATGAGTTACGCCTTCCACTAATAAATTATTTATAAGAGGGACTTTAATTTTGGTAACCAATTTACCTAAATGATTAAAGAATAAAACACTGATATATTTTATGACACATGAAAGTTCTATGGAATCAAATTTCAATGTCTATATATAAAATTTTACTGGAACATGTCCTTGTACTACTATGGCAGAGTTGCTTATTTCCAACAATGACAGTAAACCATCAAAACCTGAAATATTTCCTGAAAAAATGTATTGACCTCTGGGTTAATGGGCTTAAACCTTGTAGTTAAAACACAAACACACCACTTAAAAGAACACAATAAAAATGTGTATGTACCTGGCAGATATATGGCATTTCACCGGGTTTATGATTATCCTTCATATGTTGTAAAAGAAGATGTTCTGTTTCAAATGATAATTCACAGATTTTACAAATGGCTAAAAGTGAGAGGGGGGAAACGGTATTACATTTTAAGATATAAAAAATTATTTTACAAATTTATATAAATAGTGGTAGTAACAGCAGCAGCAGCAGAAGTGATCAATCATATAGTTTGTTAACTGGTTGCCAAGCACATTCCTAAACACTTCACCTAAATTAACTCACTTGATTCCTATAACAGCATATGAGGAAGGCATTTCTATTATCCTCATTTTTCAAGAGTTCATGTCTCAATTCTTATAGCTATAACAAAAGGAGAATCTGGTAATTAAACTCAAGCTACTTAGCTTCAAAATCTGATTTTAACTACAACCGTAGTTACTTAAAGTTTAAATGAAGAACACTGATTTTGCATTTGATATATATGATTTGAGGCTTCTGAATCCCCAATATGTAATGCCCAGATTATGCCAAGGCAATTACTATAATGAATTACTTGCCAGAGGGACTTTAATTTTAGTAACGAATTTTATTTCAAAATTTCTAAAAGTTAAAACTTAATTTTTCCATTTTGCCCCCAAATTCCAGAGTCTATTTCTTATTTTTCTTACAGAGTTACTCAGGTTTTCTCAGAGTTTCTATCTTCAAATTCAATAATATACAACATTTAAATGAAACTGCAACTTACTAGAAAATTCATGGGGCGTATGTGTACTTTCAATGTGACACTGCAGCTGAAATGGTGTGGGAAACTGACGGTAGCAGTGCTGGCAGGTGGTGTGGTTTTCCCAGCTTTCACTGCTCTGCTTCTCAAGTTCCAAATGATGTTTCATGTGGTTCATAAACCTATAAATGATTGTCAACAGGTGCAAAAATTCAGATTTAAAAACAAAATCTCACCAATCTCTGACTCTTAATCTCAAAAATACCAAGTATTACTCAAAATCCAAAATGTCTTAAAAGTCCTCTAGAAAAGAGTATATTTTAAATATTGCCTTTTCAGTGAATTTTTTCGAATTTATTTCAAAATAATCAAAATATCACTCATTTTCTAACTCAATCATTACTTCAGATTATTTTTAAAAATTTAAGGTAAAAGAGCAGGCTTGTTTTTTATACCTTAAATACTATTTTTAGTTTAAAATAAAACACTGAAAGAAAGGAAACCCTAGCACCAAAAGCAGCTAGAGTCATGAGAGAAATCTTTTAAGACTGTGAAGACATATAATAGATTCCAGCTGCTTAAAAGACAAATTACTGGTATTTTTACTTGTGTCTTGGTTTCTAAATGCATGTAATAGCAATTTTAATGCTTAAAATTACAAGAACTTTTTTTTAATGATACTGGCTTACTGTTAGCACATACTGTTTATTTTAACTTGCAGACTGTGCCCTTTATAAAAAAGGTCCATTTTTCAGTTTTACATTCTGCTATTTCAGCTTCCCTAAAAGGCTCCTTATGAAAAGAAACTATGACCTTCAACAGCACAGAGTGTAGTATAAATGAGAATACTTATTTAGAAGAGCTTACTGAAGCTTTTTGCTGAATTTGAAAATAAAAGTTATTCAATCAAAACAACAATTTTTGGACTGGTCAGCTATTTACAATTACTCATTTTGAAGCCCTATAAGAAATAAACTTGCAACTATTAACATTGATGATAATGTCATCAATCTGGATAACTATCATCAAGAAGGTTATAACATATATCTCTTTTTTTACACCTCTACCACACTACTCTTTACAGCAAGTTATGATACACCTTAAAATATCTTTCTTCTTTGGCTTTAACACAAGCTCTACAACACCTACCAGAAAAGTCCTAGTCTTGGTTAAGTATTTACATATGCAAAGCCAATATCTTTTAGCTCAAAATCATAAGTACTTAAGTATATTTATATAAAGGATCCTTTAATCAGCTAGTTATTTTTCTCAATTATTAAATAAGCCCAATCTGGAGTTCATATTTTTCAAATGAACAGATGGAAATGGGAGAAACTAAAAGGGCAAATTTTTTGGAATCATGTTCACAGAATGAAATATACCTATTTTCATTGATAAGTAAGGGGTAAAATACTAATATCACAGTATGATAATAACAGAACAGAGTAGAAATCTTGAGCTGTTTGTTTCTTACCATCCTTGAAAAATAATTTGCCTTCCCAGCTTTACTGGAAAAATTAAAAGCAATGTTATATAATACACATAATTTTGGTAATGAGGTACTTTACTTTAAGGTTACATTTATCAGATAACCAATATATTTTAAATGCTTAATCACTGGATGTTATCAAACGGAGCATGCTGAAAATTTCTAAATATTCTGATAACATAGACCTATGTCTCCTGAAATAATTCCTGAAAAAAGGAATTTCCCATTTTCATGTTTGATATGAAATGGAAATGGCTAATCTTAAAAGCAAAAAAAAAAAACTTGTTGCTCAAATAATTTGTAATATGATATGTGTCATATTTAATTTGAACAAGGAGCTTAAATCAGTTAATCACACTTCCATGCTTATCATTGCATCTATTTTTTAAATATATATATTTTTAGTTGTAGTTGGACACAATACTTTTTATTTATTTATTTATTTTTATGTGGTGCTGAGGACAGAACCCAGGGCCTCACAGGTGCTAGGCAAGCGCTCTACCACTGAGCCACAACCCCAGCCCTCATTGCATCTATTAACATGATTTCTGACATATTTTACTATTAAAATGGTAAAAATATGTAAATAGGTGGTAGAGTTCTATTATAGTACTGTTTCAGTGTTATATGTCAAAGCACAACTTCCCCTTTGTTAAAGAATGGGGACCACTAGTTCTTGATGGCAGTTAACAGTGTCACAAAGGAGGTAAAACAATGAGAAAATTCATATGATATAAGATATGGGAAAGAACTTGGAAAAAGTTCTACCATAAAGCAACCATTAATGATTATTATAGGAGCATATCATAGAAGACAAGAAAACAAATAAATGCTGGGCCCAGACGTGTAAGTACATGCTTAAAAATGCTACAGGTGATAGTTATAAAGAGTAAATGGAATATACACATATATATGTATGTTTGTATACACAAACACACACATATCTTGTCTAAGTACACTGATATCTGCAACTTACTTTGAAATTAATTTAAAAGTCAGATAGTCCAAAGGAAGAAAAATATGATAAAGCAAGTACAGTAAAATATTAAGAATAAAATAAAAGTTGTAAGTGTAGAAGTGTCCAATAAGACTTAAATTTTTGATAAGTATTTGAAAATTTTTATAATGAAATTGTAGAAAGTAACCTTATATACTATAAATGTCATGCCATATAATCAATGAAAAATACCATTCAATATATCTTGTTATTTTATTCTTGTTACTCACTTACATAAGATATCTTTATAGTATATCATGTAATGCAAAAATTCCAAAGTAAGTTTCTAAAATTTAAAACATTTGTGTACACCTCTTCAAAATTTCATTGTGAATGAAATCTCTAATTGTTAAAGGTGTCAAATTATAAAATCAAAGCAGACACATCTCCTAGAAATGGTATATCTTTAAAACACATTGCTTTTGGCTGGGCTTGGTGGCACATGCCTATCATCCCAGAGGCTTGGGAGGCTGAAGCAGGAGGATCTCGAGTTCAGAGCCAGGCTCAGCAAAAGCGAGGTGTTAAGCAACTCAGTGAGACACTATCTCTAAATAAAATACAAAATAGGGCTGGGGATGTGGCTCAGTGGTTGAGTGTCCCTGAATTGAATCCCTAGTAACCCCATCCCCCAAAATAGATCACTTTTCCCACTAGGTAAATGTTCTTAATATGAATTGAAAGCTTTGAGCATTAAGATTAGCATAAAGAAGTTCAAAACTGGACACTTTTGAAGTGCTTTCTCCTATAACTGAAGAAAAATAAAATGTAAACTACCTAAAAGATTCACTGCTAAAACAAAATGAACTTATTTTTTTCTTTTAAGTTAAAATAAACTTTGTACATCTTAAGAAATGTGAAAGAAATACAAATAAGTAGATCCTGGTGTCAAATTCTAAAATACAAGAAATGACAAAAGCTTTTCAACAACGAACCAACAAACAAAAAGTCTGCCTTTGTCTATAGTAGAAAGTATTAGAATTGTTTATCTAGAATAGCATAGGAAAATGTAACCTAAAGATACAACATTTATATTTTTAGCATTTCAATTTTCAAATAGAAATAAAAATAAATATTTACATACCTAATATTATTTTTTAGAATTTTCAAGCAACTGAAGCGTTTAAAGGTTGTGTGAGTCTTCTGTTCTTCCTGGGCATCTTCTTCATGTTTTCCATAATAAAAGTCATTAACTAACATGATCAATTTTCCTTTCTCTGAATCAATAGTCTTATTTGTATTTGCTGTATTTGAAAATTCTGTTTTAGCCAGTCCCAAAAAGTTATTTATCATTTCTGGACAACAATACTGAGAAAGAAAAAAATTAGAAGCCTTGTTTAAAAAAAAAAAGCAAAAATTATTCTGTGGTTACAAGTAAGGTCAGGCTATGTAAAACTCTGCTTGGTAATACATCTGGAAAAACAGTCACCAAAAATTTGTGGTGCATATACATATTCTAAAAATCTCAAATGACAAACACTTATTGTCTTAATAAACAAAAAAAAAAATTTTCAAAAAGAAATGAAAACCCTTAAACAGGACTCGGCTATAGATGTAATAACCATTCCTTTGCAATTTATCTATTCAGGTGTAACTATTTAATAATAATTTGTTGCTTGGTCCAAAATTATTCATTTCACATCTATTTCGAGAGTACATAAAGAAATATTTCATTTGCTTGATGTATATTTTTAATTATCAAGTAACACAAAAAAATTTTGTAAGACCTTAATGGAACTAGACTTTGACCCTACTAACCTGCTATTTCTTAGACTCAAGGTACTAGAAAAGGTATTGAACGCAAAGATATATAAGACTAATCTTCCTTCTTAAAAAAAAAAAAGAAAGAAAGAAAGAAAAGAAAAAAATCCACTTTTTTACATTAGGTATAAAAGAAAAGTGTTTTTACATCTTAAAACCTAGAATGCTAAATATCTGAAGAGGAAACTTACCTCTTCGGGAGTAAAATCACAATGTCACATAAAATGATTTTAATATGGAATTTGTTCATATGTGAGCTTTTCCTTTTCTTTTTCAACAACATAGAACTAATTCTATCTTTTATTTATTTATTGCACATAACATTCAGTTGTATAGTTTTTACTTAAAGGGCAAGCTCAGGAAGATGTGCATTATAATATTTGTTAAAATGCTAATTCCTGGGCCTCACTTCAGAACAACTAAGCTACAATGTCCAGAGATAGGGCCTAGAAGTTAATATATTATCTATTTTTTTGATAGTTGTAGATGGACAGCATGCCTTTATTTTATGTTTATTTTTACGTGGTGCTAAGGATCGAACCAAGTGCCTCATACATGCTACGCAAGAGATCTGCCACTGAGTTAGAGCCCCAGACCTAGAAGTTATATTTTTTAACAAGCGGTAATTCTTTTACAACTTAAGTGTTTTCTATATGTGTTATGTGTTAAACTGGCATCAACATAAGAAAATTTTAAACTCTTAATACACCTATTTCATTTCTAAGATAACAACATCCACTTCTACCACATGTGAAATGTTAGACAACTGGTGGAACACTCTGTATTACAAGGGACAGTGGGCCTTTCTGGTCCAAGACAGACTTATAACATTTCTTTCAAGGTTGCATTTTACTTATTTTGTTTTACTTATCAATTTATAAATCTGAAAAGAAAACACACACACACACACACACACACACACACAATCTAAAATAGATACAAAGAAAAAAAATACTAAGTAAAATGGGCCACAAATAAGTGGTATAACTAACCTATGTTAAGGAGTTGAGGTTTCACCCACATGCAAAATTAGGACAAATAGATTAGTTCTCTAATACAACATGAATCTCTGTAGTCTTCCATTCAGAATAAATTATAATTGAAATAGAAATACAACATAAAAAGGGAGGTAAGAAAGGTTTTGCTATTTATGTTCCTATATTCTTCTTGCAATATTACATAATATCTGAGAGCTCAAACTTAGGAAATTCAGACTATTTCTAAGGAGTTTTACAAGACTAAGTTCCTTCTTTTAAAAAAATGCTACTTTCTACTTTAAGGATAAATGAAGAAAAACATGGTAGGGAATAAAACAACTAGCATTATTAGAAAAATTACTCAAAATGTGTATCTTCTTACTACTACTAATATGTATCACTGGCACCATTTTGACAAACAAAACTCTTCACTTATTTGAAGGATTCCTTGGAGAAAGATCTCAAACAATGAGAAGTTATAATGCACAAAAATAAATAAAAGAGAAAAGTCTTCCTAATAAGAAATGCAGATTATTTTGTGTCCCAAACACAAAATCTGGCATTTAGTAGAAGTTATTCTGAGTCATATTTAGCACCTGATTATTTTCTGAAATCTACAAAATAGTTTATGAGAGAGTATGTTGCAAGGTTTATATTCTCCAGAAATGTCTAATTTGAAATTAAAGTTGACCTAGAGTAATAAATTACTCTCTCTCTCTCTCTCTCTCTCTCTAGATATATATATATATATATATATATATATATATATATATATATATATATATATATATCATATAATCAATTACTTGCTGTTCTTTTTTTTCTTTTACACAAAAGACAGGATCAGATTTTTAAAAATTAACATACAAATCTTGTTCACAGCAACTTTAAAAATTTGTTTTTAAATTGTAGTTGGAAACTATACCTTTTTTAAAATTTATTTTTATGTGGATCGAACCCAGTGAGGATCGAACCCAGTGCTTCATACGTGATATATGAGTGCTCTACAGTGAGCCACAACCCCAGCCCTCACAGTAACCCCTCACCAACAACAGGTCATCTCTTAGACCTGGAAATCTGTCATCTCTACCATGAAGCCTGGATGACTTTAAACAATTGTTGACCAGTCTGACACTTCATGATCCTAACATTTCTGGTCCCAGTAAGAATGCTAAAGCACTGCATGATGTTGCTGAAAACTTAGAGACTGGGTTCTGAGAAGGGGAAAAAAAGAGGCTGAATACCTAGTTTTCCTCTTCCTCTTCCCTGTGCACAAACACAAAACATGCCCTTTCTACAGAAATAAAATTGCTTTAGAATCCCACCTTATCCCAGAGAGAGATTAAGAAGTAGGACATCAAGGGAAAAGGAGAAGGGAAAAGGAGAGGGAAAAATGAATAACAGAGAGGTAAGATAAATTAGAGACAAGGATAGTAGTAAACAGATACTGCAAAATAAAAGAAGGGAAAGAGAGGCCAGTAATGAGAATAGCAAGGTTTAAAAAAAGAGAGATTAGGATTAGAGAGAAAATGACAGATATAGCATGCAAAGGAAAATTCATTTTGGACATACAACTGTATGGAATAAATATTTTAAAATATAATTCAGGCAAACTGTGCTAAAACAAAGGAAGACACAAATATAAAGGCAAAAGAATACACTGTACACTAGAGAAGACTGACTCAAACTTTCTATAGTAAGTTATGTCACTATAAAATTATTAATGTTAAAAATATTAGTCTAATATAGATAGATAGATAGATAGATAGATAGATAGATAGATAGATAGATAGACTGGGATGTAGCTTAGAGGTAAAGTGCCCCTAAATCCCCAGTATCAAAAAAAAAAAGAAAAAGAAAAAGAAACTTATTACTTTCTAGATGAGACCCTCTGCAATTTAGTGAGACCTTGTTGCAAAAAAAAAAAAAAAAAAAAAAAAAGAACTGGAATGTAGTTCAGTGGTAAAGAGCCCCTGAGATCAATTCCCAGTACCAAAACACAAAGTAACAAAAAACAAACAACAACAAACACTGAACACTAGAATCAAAAACAAAACACTTTTTGAACATTTTAAAATGTTAAGGATACATTCATGATACAGTTATGAAAGCTAGATTCTTCTGTATCACAAATATCAGCTAAGTAATGAAAGATATGGATTGAGATGTGATTATATATCTAGGACAGAATAAGTGAAGATAAGGATATGTAAAAAGTTTTATCAGTGGATACTAAACTACAGTTAGATAGGAATACATGTTCTGGTATGCTATTATTACATAGTAGGGTGTCTATAGATAACAATAATGCACTGTACACTTTAAAAAGCCAGAAAAAGGGAGTGGGGATTATGGATCAGTGGTAGACTGCTCACCTGGTGCGGGTGAGGCACTGGGTTCAATCCTCAGCACCACATAAAAATAAATAAATAAAAATAAAGACATTGTGTCCACCTACAGCTAAAATTTAAAAAAAAAAGCCAGAAAATTTAAAGTTTTCACCATAAAGAATTGATAAGTGTTTGCAGAGTAAAACATTAAACAATGGACACATATCAAAGCATCGTACTCCATTAATACGAAAAATTTTATGCTTTATGTACCAGTCAAAATTAATGTAAATAAAGACTAAAATTATAATGAATACTCTTGAAAAGTTTATATGACAAGCAAATAATTTACTTATTATTTTTAGTGTACCTCACTATCTATAGTATATCTTACTATATCATACACGTATTTTCAAATTTCTACCTAATAGTAAAGAAAACAACCTACAGACATTTTTGCTAAAGAAAAAAAAGTATTCATCAGCACTTGGGCTTTACTATAAGAGGTATGGTTAGAATACCAATTAACTAATAATACAATGAGAAAAATGTCTAACTTTAAGAAATTCCTAAAGAATAAATGAAATAATGTATTTATTCAAAGCTTAGTTTTATGTTTGACACATGGAATCAAATAAATTATTATAGGATATTTTAATATTTTTCCATTGGAAAAAATCATTAACTGTGTTATAATGAACTTTGATTTATTAAAAACTTCTATTTAAGTTTTTTAAAATTATTGATCTAAAAATTACATTATTTTATGGAAATTATATTAAATTTTAACTAAAATATAAAAATATAAAAGCTAAAAAGTAAAAAAAAGTCCCCAGTTTTCTATTTTTTAATTTTTATGATCAACACATTATATTTATACATTTTTGAAACAATGTGATTTTTACATTTTTATGATGCAATTGTGTGAACACAATCAAAATCCTCTTCTAATATGAGATATAGAATGCATTACTGTTAATTATACTCACCCTATTATGCCATAGAACATAAGAATTTGCTGTGCCTATCAAACTATAACACTGTACCTGGTGACCAACCAATTTCTATTCCATTCCCCCTCTACTTGTCCCCATCTCTGATGACCTCTAGTCTATTTGATTTCTATGAGATCAACTTTTTAAAACTGCCCACTGCCTGAGATCATGTAGTATTTGTCTTTCTGTGCCTGAAACTCTCCAGTTTTAAACATTTCCTTCCTAGATTTGTGACTATGCTTTGAGACTTCATTATTATAAACACATACATTATTCAATTGCATTCAATTTAGTTAAATAGTATTTCTTACACATTGTCCCATTTTATCTATCATAGAGATACCCTCCTTTCATAAAATGTTACAGTGTTCCATTACATAAATCTTTTAATATTTTGGTTATTTCCAGTACAAGTAATCACAAATAATGCTATAACATGTAAAAGTCACACATGGAATAAGGTTGCCAATCTCTCCAGGCTCAGAAATGTGTACGTTTTGCATGTTTAACTGATTCTATTTTGTATACAGACTGTATGCAAAATAGAGGGGAAATAAGAACATTCATGCCTACTTCTATATGTGGAAAGAAAATCAGGAAGGATATAAAACTGGCAACCAGGTCATAAGAGTCTGAGGTAAAGATTCTTCCCATACACACCTTCCTATTTTTAATTTTTAATAATGTGACTTTGCTACCTAGTAAAAATAAATAAATAAATAAATAAATAAATAAATAAATAAATAAATAAATAAATAAATAAATGAATAAATAAATAAATATGACTAAGAGAACATAGTAGCAAGAGATCTTCCAAAAATGGTAGATTAGAGGCATTATACACTTGCCTGCATCTCCTTGAAACCAAATTAAAATAACTGTAACATAGTTGCTCACTGAGATGAATGACTATGAGAAAATACCAGGTTTCAACTGTGGATAGAGACTTGGAGAAGCCCAAATAAAATCGACTGTGGAAGACAGAATGAAACAAAATGCACCAGTGCCAATCCCAGGGAAGTATGACCCAGAGGTAGAGAAGAAACAGAGTCCCAACAAACATGACTGGCACAGGATCCAGCCTCCTGCAGAAATATAGGCTAAGCAAACAACAGTACAGTTTGCATGTTAAATTGGCTCTGTAGAAGACACCTGTACTTCTTTGCATATTCTCAGTTTTATAATTTGGAGCCATCTTAGAAAAGGTCCTATTGTCTGAGGTTACTTACTGCTTCAGCAATCAGCATATGTAGTAACAGATGGTGCTTCTCATTAAACCTGGCAGTTTGCCAGACGCAGCTCTCAGAGTCTGGGGAATGAGCAGTCACATGTAGCCAGGACTGGAAACACCAGAAAAATGGACTGTGGATTATGCAGAACTCACCACCATCCCTTCCACCACAGATCTTTGAGACTCTATATCCTCTCTCCATCCTTGGGGGAGGCATACAGGGACACTCCACAGAGCTAGTATTAGCTCTACCCTCCAAGTACTAAGCTCTGAAGAGAAGATTTGGGGAGTTCCACATTCTGACATGCCATGATGTCAGCATCAGCTCTGCTCTAGAAGTGCATAACACAAATAGCTCCAGAGAGAATTTGTTTCTAGGAAACTCTGCATTCCACACTAGCTCATTCTGGTGTACAAAGCAGCTGAGAGGTATTCCAACTGAATCAAGCCACAAATTGCTACCATCAGTCAACTGACTACTACCACAAAAGAAAGGAGTAAGCCCCAGTCTTCTCTCTGTCCAAGCAGCACACAGACTAAAGACAAAGAAATTCTCTGATCAGCACAGTCAAAGAGTTTCTATCCTTCCTGCTCACTTGGGCACTCGAGGGAAAAGAAAATTTTCATTTTTTTTATTCATAGTTTTACTTTTTTTTTTTTTTTAACTCAGGGGTACTTTCAAAACTGCACTACATCCCCAGCCCTTTTCATTTTTTCAGACAGGTTCTCTTCAATACTGGCTTTGAACCTGTGATCCTCCTGCCTCAACTTCCTGAATAACTGGGATTACAGGCATATACCACCACACCTGGCTTAAGTTTTTGTTGTTGTTCTTATTTTTATGTGCTGTTTTGTGCTTATTTCACTTTTTTCCTCTTATTTTTTTGATATTGGGGACTGAACTCGGGGACACTCGACCCCTTGGCCACATTCCCAGCCCTTGTTTGTGTTTTATTTAGAGACAAGGTCTTACTGAGTTACTTAGCGCCTTGCTAAATTGCTGAAGCTGGCTTTGAACTCTTGGTCCTCCTACCTCTGCCTCCCAAGTCACTGGTATTACAGGCATGTGCCACCATGCCTGTATTTTTCTCCTCTTTTTAATATGAAATATTTTTCTTCTCTTCCTTTCTCCCTTTTCTATTTTACTTTTCTCCAACTATATTTTATCCCTTTGATTAATTCTATTTTTATTATTTAACTGTTTGTTATTTAATATTATTTTTCTTCTTTCTTTTCATTTGTTGTGGTATTACTGTTTTTAGTTTTTGGATTTTACTTTATTTATCTATCTCATTTTTTCTTTCTTCTTTGTTCCTCTTCTTTTTTTTCAGTGATTGAGATTGAGTCTGATTGTGTTGAACACATCAGCTGGGTGCTCTGCCACTGAGCTACACTCCCAACCCAGCTGAGGGGAATTATGCCTTGCTTGGGCCACACTTAAACCTTGGCAGATACTTCAACTTAGGGAATAGGAGGAATAAAAGCCCACAGACTATAACCTGTCCCCAAGCAAGCATGGCAAGGTGGGTGAATCTGAAGTCCCTCTTGGGAACCCTCACTATTATAACAAGAACAGAAGAAATAGCATAACTGTTATAGGCACCATAAATATGGTATATGGTGCATCAATATCTGTCATTCCCATACCTTATCAGACAGCATATTGCTGATAGGGTTGGAGGTGAGTGTGACAGTGGAGGGAGCTGTAACTGGCCATTGTTTCTCCCCATGAAACAACTAGAGATGCCCTGAATGTCTAAACAAAAGATAAAGGCTCCGGGACATCACCACAATTGGAACAGCCAGTAGCAGAACTGCTTCCAAGTTAACAACCAAGATCAACAAAGCCCAGGGGAAACCCCCAACACATACCTGATAGGGGCTTCGATTCCCACTATAGGAGTAATCACAGAGGGTACACTCTATATCTATTGCTGTCTATAGCAAAATTGCCTGAAATACCAGACAGACTACCCTCTTGCAAGTCCTATAAAGAAAATAAATCACTTAGGCTCTGACATATTATATATTGTGTAAAAATCTAACCACAGCCAAAGAAGCCACAGGAAAGTACACAAGGAAGTACAAATTGAATTAAATTCAATACTAAATAGAAACCCAGTAACCCAGGGCTCACCAAGAAATAGTGGAAAAGAGTGAAAGATATCCATCCCAGTGGATGAGCAAATCTCAACATACAAACACAAGAAATATGAAAGCACAAGGCAGTAGAATAGCTCCTGAGATTTATAAATCTCTAATAAATCTGTAATCCAAAGATATAAAAGTAGATGAACTACTTGACAGAGAAATTAAAAGAATAATTTTTTTAAAAACAGTTCAATGAATTCCAAGAGGATATAAGAGCTGAATGAATTAAGGAAACCAATGCAGGATATGAATGAGAAATTTGATAGACAGGGATTTTGAAACAGAACCAACCAGAATTCTTGGAAATGAAAAGCTCAATAAGTCAGATTTTTAAAAACTCACTTGAAAGCCCCACCAAAACATTAGATAGACCAAAAGAAAGAATAACAAGACTTAAAGAAAAAGTTGAGGAGTTATCAGATTCAGAAACTAATTTTAAAAAATCAGTAAAAATGAACATAATATACAAGATCTCTAGGATACCATTAAAGAACCAAACACAGGTATGATCAGAAAGGATGAGGGAGAAGAGCTACAGATTGAAGGCATAGAAAGTCTATTCAGCGAAATGTCAGAAGATAGCTTCCCAAATCCTGGAAAAGACATGGATATCCAGGTCAAAGAGACATAAAGAGTCCCAACTAGCCAAGCGCCATGGTGCTTGCCTGTAATCCCAGCAACTTGGGAGGCTGAGATAGGAGGATCATGAGTTCAAAGCCAGAATCAGCAACTGCCAAGGCACTAAGCAACTCAGTGAGACCCTATCTCTAATAAAATACAAAATTGGGCTGGGGGTGTGGCTCAGTGGTTGAGTGACTCTGAGTTCAATCCCCCGTATCAAAACAAAACAAAATAAAACAAAAAAAAACCCCAAGTAGACATAACAAAAAGAAAAAAGAAAAGAAAAAAAAGCTTACCCACAACATATTATATTTAAACTCCCAAAAGTACCTAACAAAAAATATTTATAAAGCTGCAAAAAAGAAGGGTCAAGTCATATTTTAAGACAAAAACATTAGAGTAACAGTGGATTTCTCAGAAGAAACTCAAAAAGGCCAGAAGGGCAAGGAATGATGTATTTCAAGGCCTAAAAAAAAATAAATGTCAAACTCAATTACCATACCCAGCAAAGTTTCCCAAATCAAAGGAAAAATAAAGAACTTTCATGATAAGCATACATTAAAGGAATTCCTGACCACTAAATCAGCATTATAGAATATACATAAGGGAATTCTACACAGAAGTGAGGAAGAAAGACTAACACAAAAATAATGACACAGGAAAAAATAAATTTCAGTAGACGAGATTAGAACAGCTAATAAGAAAAAAAAAGGAGAGAACCAAACAGTATTAATAAAATCATCAAATTTCTAAGATCAATAAAAGAGCAAGACACAACATAGAACATTCAAAACAACTAGGAAAAAACTTCAGCCTCGGCTGGGGATGTGGCTCAAGCAGTAGCACGCTCGCCTAGAATGCGTTCGGCCCGGGTTCCATCCTCAGCACCACATACAAAGATGGTGTGTCCTCCAAAAACTAAAAAATAAATATGAAAAAAAATTCTCTCTCTCTCTCTCTCTCTCTCTAAAAAAAAAAAGAAAAAAAAAAACTTTAGCCATGTATGGTGGCACATGCCTGTAATCCCAGCACCTGGGCAGCCTGAGGCAGGAGGGTTGTGTGTTCAAAGTCAGGTTTAGCAACTTACCAAGACCCTAAGCAAATCAGTGAGACTCTGTCTCTAATAAAATACAAACAGGGCTTGGGATATGACTCAGTGGTTGAATGCCCCTGAGTTCAATCTTTGGCACAAATAAAATAATTTTAAAAATTACAGAATAACAAGAAAAAAGTGCACACACACCTTTTAATAAGAATTCTCAACATAAATGGTCTTAATTCTTCAATTAAAAGGTGCAGATTAGCTCATTAGATTAAAAAAGAAGACCAAATAATATACATTCTAAAAAACTCACTGGCAACAACATACACAAACTGAAAGTGAAAGGATGGAAAATGATACTGTAAGAAAACCAAATCCAAAAGCAAGCAGCAATAGCTATACTCATAGATGACAAAACAGAAAAAAAACAAAGGAGGTTATTACATATTGATAAAGGAAATTATTCATCAAGACACATTAACAATTACAAACATATGCACCAAACATAAGAGCACCAATTTTATAAAACACCACAGGACACAAAGGGAGAGATGGCCCTAATAATGAGTAACCGCAGTTCCCACTTTCACCCTACAGACCAAATAAAATCAACCAAAAAATCATCAGGGGTGAATTATACCATAGTTCAAATAACTTAACAGACATATACATCTAAGGGCTGCAAAACGTGTATTCTTTTCATCAGTGCATGAAACTTTTTACACAATAGATCATATTTCTGACCATAAAGCAAGAGTTAACTAATTCAGAAAAACTGAAATGATTACTTGTATCATATTGTATCATGATGGAATGAAACCAGAAATTTGTAACAAGAAAAACTGCAGTAATTATATCAAAACATTGAGACTAAAAATACACTGGTGAACAAACAGTAGGTTATGGAAAAAATCAGGAAGGAAATTTAAAAATTCCAAGAATCAAATAAAAATGAAAACATAATATAGTAGAACCTGTGGGATACAGTGAAAACAGTACTTTGGGGGAAGTTTATAGATATGAATGGCTATATTGAGGGAGGTAGGGGGAGGAGATCCCAAATAATAACCTAAGATAAATCTCAAGGTCTTTGAAAAACAAGAATAAACTAAGGGGCCAGGTGCAGAGGCTCACACCTATAACCCCAGTGGCGTGGGAGGCTGAGGCAGGAGCATCACAAGTTCAAAGCCAGCCTCAGCAACAGTGAGACCCTGTCTCTAAAGAAAATACAAAACAGGGCTAGGGATGCGGCTCAGTGATTGAGTGCCCATGAGTTCAATCCCTGGTACCAAAAAAAAAAAAGAAAAAATAAATGAAACAAAGAGCTGTTTCTTTGAAAAGAAAAATAAAATTGAAAAACTTTTACCAAATTTAACCAAAAGAAAGAGAAGACCCAAATTAACAAAAATAGAGATGAAAAAGGTATACTACAAAAGACAACAATCATAAGATCCTTCGGGAAAATCTGGGAAAACTACATACCCAAAAAAAATGGAATATCTAGAAGAAATAGAGGAGATTCTGAACACATATTTTAAAAATCCAATTAGATCAGTAATGAGCAATGTGACTGAAGCAGGAGAAAAGTCTCCAAACAAGGAAAAGCCCACGCCTAGACAGATTCAATGCTGAAATTTAGCAGACTTTTAAAGAACAGCAATGCTTCTTAAGCTATTTAGAAAAAAAAGGAAGAAAATGTTTCCAAACTCAGCTTACCAAGCTAGAATTACCCTGCAACCAAGACCTGATAATGACACAACAAAAAGGAGAAAACTATATACTAATATCCTTGATAAACATAAATGCAAATAAATGCAAAATCCTCAATAAAATACAAATCAAATTCAATGGCACATTAAAAAGCTTGTCCACAAGTTGGCTTCATGAAAGGGATGCAAGGATGGTTTAACACACACAATTCAATAAATGTAATATAGCACATTAATACAAAAATTAATAGAGGATAAAAAAACTTGATCTCATAGATAAGAGAAAAAAACCTTTGATAAAATTCAGTAAAGCTTCATGATAAAATGCTCTGAATAAACTATATATAACACAATCATACTTTAACATAATAAAGGATATATATCATAGCCAACATCATACTGAATACAGAAAAATTGAAAGTGTCCCTTCTAAACTCAGCAACAAGGACCTGGAGTTGTGGCTCAGCAGTAGAACGCTCGCGTAGTGCATGCGGGGCACTGGGTTTGATCCTCAGCACCACGTAAAAATGAATAAATAAAATAGAGGTATTGTGTTCAGCTACAACTAAAAAATAAACACTAAAATAAATAAATAAATAAACTCAGCAATAAGACAAGCATACCTATTCTCACCAATCTTTTTTTTTAATTGAATATGACAGTGGAATGCAATACAATTATAATTTTTTATAAATACAACAGTGAAATGCATTACATTTTTTTTATAAATGACAGTGGAATGCCTTACAATTCATATTACACATATAGAGTACACTTTTTCATACCTCTGGTTATATATAAAGTGTATTGACACCAATTCGTGCCTTCATACATGTTCCACCACTCTTATTCAATATAGTAGTACTTAAAACCTTAGCCAGGCCAATCAGGCAACAGAAAGAAATAAAAGGGATAAAGATAGGATAGGAGGAAGTTAATGTATCCCTTGATTACAGACACAATTCTATATTCAGAAAATCCTAGACTCCACCAAAATACTCTTAGAACTGACAAATTCAGCAGATTTGTAAGATTTTACAAAATGCACACACAAAAATCAGTAGCTTTTCTAGACACCAATATCAAACTCACTGAGAAAGAAATCAAAAAGCAATCCTATTCACAGTAGTCTCAGAAAACAAAAACTAAAATACCTAGGAATAAATAAAACCAGAACTGTGAAAGACTTCTATAATAAAAATGACCCCAAAGAGGTATAAACATAAAGAACTTGAGGAAAAAAAGAAAAAACTAATGGAACATGGGAAGGCTTCTCATGTTCATATTAGGAGAATATAATTTAAATGGCTATAACACCAAAAGTGATCTACATGTACCATGCAATCCTTATGAAAATATCAATGACATTATTCATAGAACTTGAAAAAAATTCTGAAATTTGTATGGAATCATAAAAGACCTAGAATAGTCAAAGCAATCCTCAGCAGAATGCACAATGTAGGAGCCATCACAATACCTGACTTAAAAATACACTACACAGCTATAGTAACAAAGATATGTACTGACGTAAAAACAGACATGAAGGCTATGAATAGAATAGAAAAACAAGAATAAAGCCACAAATCTGTACCGTTGAAATAGTGAGCAAGAACTTTTCCTTACTTCTTTGCCACAGAACCCTTCTTTTTCTTATATAATCTAAAAAATTCCTTAAAATCTGAATTTCAGAGCCTCCTAAAATAATAAAATGCTCAAACTAGTTTAAGAGAATTATATAAACTATGCTCTGAACTGTGTGTTAAAACAATTATTTCATATGAAACACTTCACCATTTGAAGTTTATGTCTGACATTTAAAAATTAAAATGTAAAAACTCAGATTTTCATATGTAATGTGGCATGTACATGTTGGCGATTATGAAAATAAGGTAACAAAATTTATAAGTTATTAAAAAATTAAACAAATGTTTTCTAAATTTGAAACACAATGTGACCAATAAAATATTGATTTTTTTAAAATAAAATAAGAATAAGCATCCATTATAAATATACGAACTTAATTTCTTAAATCTGATGATTAAGGAATGCCAGTCTTACATAATTACTATGAAAGCAGATTTTTATCTAAGCTAAATAGAAATTCCATTATGAGAAGATTTCTTATCTAAATATTGAGATAGACCATAGTGACTGTAAATCTCAAAAAATTCCTTTTTGAGAGGGGGAGTCTCACTATGTTGCCCGACTGGCCTTGAACTTGTAATCCTCTATCCTCATCTTCCCAAGTAGTTGCAAATATAATCATGTGCCACCATGCCTGGCTTCAACCTTTATAAAAATTAAATTCTGAAAGTTTTACCTTCATGTGATTTTTCAAAGGATCCAAAAGATTGAAATGAATATTGCACTTTGGACAAGCTCTTGGAAAAGGTGTTCCATTTTTAGATTGATTTGATGAGGTGTTTGCACCTAAAATAAATTCAGAACATTTATGATTCAAAACTCATCACTTTTGAACATTAAATAATCACTAATAGTTTCAAAATTTATAATAATTTCTAAAATTTATGTATACATACTATAGTAATTTTTATAGTATAGAATGTCAGATTTCATATTTAACTTTTGATGGCATAGCCTGGGAAGATGTCAGTGAAGGAGGTTTAACTGAAGGGAATTCAGCTGGAGAATTTGTTCCAGAAACAACCTCACAGGGCTTAGGATTTTTTGGATTAGCACTGTTTACTTCAGAAGCAGAAGGATGTTTTGATAAAAATGAACTTTCATTCACACCTACAATGATTTAAACAGTGGAAAAAATATTTTAGAACACCTAGAATACTACTCATAACTAAGTACAAATACTTTGGAGTTAATTTACAGATAATAAAATTAATTACCATATCACACAAATAACAACAAAAATTAAGTGATCCAAACTCAGGGCATATACAGAAATAGTATAAACATTTATTATAAACTCCAAGAATTAAGATAATTTGTAAAATAACCTTTCTATGCAAGAAATTCTAAATGTGGCTTCAAACAGAAATACATAAACTGCTATTATAAAAGAAGCCAGACCAAAAATTTTAAAGCAGAAAACACTGAACCAAGTTCCCAGAAGTAAATTACTTTTGGATACTTAAATGTGTTAGAATTTGTTAAAAAAAAAGAAGGAAAATCTGACAATAACTTTTTTTTGTTCCAAAAATTGATACCCTCATATGCTTTTTTATTTTGCAACTTAAAATGTCTACTGCAATGTTAGCTCTTTTCTCACCTAACAAACTGAAGAGAGGTCTACTGACAGCTTTAGGTGATTTTAACCACTTATTGCCATGTACAAAGTGGAAACAACTAAGTTTGAATAATATTTTACTCATTCATATGAAAGGGCACATAATGCAGGGAGTTAGTATAAGGATTTTCATACTATGTTCCCCAGAATTTAATGGGGTCATTTTAGGGAATATATTGGGCATGTCTGACAAAAAAACACTTTTCCATTTTATTTATTTGATATTCACATAAAATTTTGTTTGTACAGGGATTTCATTAAAAAAAACCTCTTCCATTTAAAAACCATTGCCTTAAGGATAAAGAATTTAGACCTATTTAGAGCATTACTAAGAAAAATGGGGATATTTAGACTATAACCAAGCCAGGCAAAGTCCTTTTAGAAAATAATACACAATGGGCTTTGTAAAAATGGATTCTAAAACTGTACATCATATTTTAATAATGCCAACTATACACTAAAAGTAGAAGCAGTGAATAAACTACAAATATTCTTGGCTTTTAAGTCAGACAAGATAAGTTCAAATCCAGACTACGACGTCAGTCTCTAGTTATGCACTCTTAAGCTTATTTAATTAATTTTTCTGAGTTTAAGCTTCCTTTTTTGTAAAATAAGTTATAATGCCTTATTTTATAGAGCTATTTAAGAAAAAGATAATATACTTAAAATATCCCAAGAAAATATTTGGTACATAAAAACACTCAGTAGAAAGTGAAAGCTACTATCATTACTAACTAAATATTTCCCATCTTTATTTTAGGGGGAAAAATTATTCCAACAGATATAATAGTAAGAGCAAATATGCCATAAAAAAAGTATTATAGTAGTTAGCTTCTTTCTTACATCCTTTGAGATAACATAAAAATGATCTCCCACTAATGAAGCACTCTATTACAAACTGCAGGTCCATAAGACAGATTCCATGAGATCCCTTTAGCATTCTTGTGAGAGGTTTAGGTTACCTGAAAAACCACTAAGTGCTAGCATTTCAAATGAATCAGTTGATTTTACAACAGGCTAAATAGTAGAAATAGATTGCTTTAATGGAGGAATTTAACAGAAGAAATCTCAATGTTAAAAAAAGTCACTTGCATTTGATTGAACTTCTGATTCTTTAACTTATCTCCTTTCTATTAGGCTGTGCTATTCCCTACTTTTAAGAAATTCTATCTCTGCCAGTATAAATCCTATACTCACTCAAGATCAAACTCAAATTCAGTCTTCTCTGAACCCTCATAATTTCTACCGTGTGTTACTGAACATCATAGTACATATAATTATTAATATTTATCATACATAACTGCTGTCATGTCATTTAAACCTTATAAATGCATTTTTAAATTTACTTATCTTATTTGGCCATCAGAAAAGCCCTGAATAGAATGGCAATCATCAAGAATACGGCAACAATAAATGTTGACGAGGATGTGGGGAAAAAGGTATACACAAATATTGTTGGTGGGACTGAAAATTGGTACAACCATGATGGAAAGCAGTATGGAGATTCTTCAGAAAACTTGGAAGGGAACCACCATTTGACCCAGTTATCCCACTCCTCAGTTTATACCCAAAGGACTTAAAATCTGCATATTGGAGTAATGCAGCCATTCAATGTTTATAGAAGCTCAATTCACAATAGCTAAAGTATGGAACTAATCTAGGTGTTCTTCAATAGATGAATGGGTAAAGAAAATGTGATATATATATATATAATGGATTATTACTCAGCTTTAAAGAAGAATGAAATTATGGCATTTGCCAGTAAATGGATGGAGTTGGAGAATATCATGCTAAGAGAAATAAGCCAACCCTGAAAAATCAAAGGCCAAATGCTTTCTCCAATACCTGGATGCTAATTCACAATAAGATGGGAGGCACTAGAGAAGAATAGCATTACCTTAAATTAGGTAGAGGGAAGTGAAGGGAGGGGAGAGGAGGGAAGGTGATGTGGGGATAGGAAGAATCATAGAATGAAACAGACATTATTACTTTATGTATATGTGATTGCATGAGATATATGTTTCTACAATATGTACACTAAGAAAAATGAGAAATTATATCCCACTATGTATATCAAAGTGCATAAATGCATTCTTCTGTCATGTATAGCTAATTAAAACAAATTTTAAAATTAAAAAAAGCCTGGAATAAACTATATTAAAAATTAAAATAAAGGGCTGAGGTTGTGGCTCAGTGGTAGACTGCTCACCTAGCATGCGTGAGGCATTGGGTTCAATCCTCAGCACTACATAAAAATGAAATAGATACTGTGTGTCCACCTACAACTAAAAAAATATTTTTTAAAAAAGAATTTAAGTAAATCTCCAAATGGCTGATTCAGGTATGGTGAATGAATACATAATATAAGAAAAATAAGTACCTCTACTTTGAATAATATCAGAAAACAAAAGTGGAAAGAGGTAAACTGACTAAACATTCTCCAGATTAGAGGTTCAAACTTACTTCTTTCAAATTACCTTATTTACTGCTCAGACTAAAGTTTCATTCTTTATATCAGAAAACCTGACTAGAGAATAGGTGTCATAATCCTTACTTTTAAGAAGTTTCAAGAATTCATATCTTCTATGAATAAAAGTCCATGCGTTTGTAAAACCAGATTTAGCACAAATACATCCCCATTTCTCTTTGGGTCTTACCTACTTTATTAACTAGAAGTTTACTAGGTATGTAGTGACACCAAGAGAAGTGAGTATCAAATATTGTGGAAAAGAAAAACAGTGGTGTACATCTAAAATCACAATGACTCATGAGGCTGAGGTAAGAGGATTGAAAGTTTGAGGGCAACTCAACAACAGCTAGTCTCAAGTAAAAATATTTTTAATAAAGTTCTAGATCAGTGGTAGAATGCTTGCTTAGCACATGTAATGCCCTAGATTCAAATCCTCTATACCACACACACAAAAAAGAAAAAAAACATTAAGCATTATTACTATGGAAAAAGAATGGACAGAAGTTGAGTTTGGTAGATTCTTCACACTGATCTGTTTAGTAAACAACCTAAAAACTCCAAAAAAATCATATACATCTCTACTTCATCAAATATTTGAAACACATATAAATTGCCAGTACATAAAGATTAAGTACTTTGATTACAGAAAATTTTCAATAAGACAAAATTTATACTATACAAATGTATTTTGATTAATGAAGAATTTTGTTATACCCTCAATGAACTTAAAATCTTCTTCAATAGGTAAATTTCATTACTTTTTCAAATAGCATTTATTGAGTACTTACTATGTACAAATCATTTCTTTAATGTGGTTACTTTACACTAACACTTTAAAATCATGTTTTACTATCATATTGAGACCATTTATTGGACTAGAGTGACACTAACCTAATGAAGAAATCAATAATAACAAACACTTTTTCCCCTAACTGGTCATAGAAACTAATTTTTAAAATAGAATATTTAGGGCATATGAGGACCTCTATAATTCATATAAATTACTTTAAGGTGTTAAGTTTGGCTCCAAGTGAGAATGAGTTCAAAGAAGTTTAGCCAAGATTTTATATAAAGTTACCCAAAAAGGCATTCAAAAACTATTAGCACAACTCCATGTTACAATATATGAAAGACTTCACAAGAGGATTTGAGCTTCAAAATAGAAAGTTAATTCCATAAGCAAATTCATCAAGTTTTTCTTTTATAACTTTTTGGAAAAAGTACTAATACCAACCTGCTATAGAAAGTGTTGGTCCCCCTTGGTAATGTGATAATCCTGTCTCCTGGGTCAAGTCAAATAGTAATTCTGAAGAATTATTAGATACAACTTGTGATGAGCTCATTATGTAATCCTGTTAAAATATTTCAGAGAAAGAATATTACATTTATTTATTATAGTTATAATTATTTTTCATAAAATTTATAAATGCAAATTAATTATATGCCAATATTATAAGAATAACCTTTGATGCCTCAATTATTAATAAGCTTAAAAACACAAAGATGATTTCTAATTTGCCAAAATAATAATTTACTAAAACTTTGAAAGCAAGCTAAGAGAGCTGGTTTATTCCTGACTAGCCAATTAATTTGAAGGAAAAATTATAGTCCAACATTTTCAAGATAAAAGAAAAGTAAATCCATTTTACATTAATAACAGTGATACACTCTGAGAGGGATTCTAAAAATGCTGTATCACCATCAAAAAGCAAATAATAGAACTGGGCAAAATCTTGGGCTAAACAAGGAGACAAGTATAAAAAATATTAACATGGTTATAAAAGTTAAAAGTTCTTGTGCCTCTAAAAAATTCTGCATCCTGGTGTCTGGGGTGTGGCTCAGTGGTAAAGCACTTGCCTCCCACATGTGAGGCACTGGGTTTGAGCCTCAGCACCACATAAAAGTAAATAAACAAAATAAAGATACTGCATCCATGTACAACTAAAAAATATATATTTTTTAAATCCTGCTTTCAAAATATCAATACAAACAAACAGAAACATTAAGGACGAATATATCAGACAATATGAATTTTGGAACCATGTTTCTTGGAGAATGTTATAAATCAGAAAAGACTGGTCCCCTCACTCTTCCTATCATCCCACAGAAAGCTGTGGTAGGCCAACCTCTCCTTTAATAAGGCAAATATAAAAGCAACCTGGCCAGTAGGCTGAATAAGTAAGAATGCCAAGCAGACAGGGAACAGAATAGAAGTTATTTACAGAAGTGATCTGGGTCAGCAGCCCTGCTCCTAGA
Source organism: Callospermophilus lateralis (assembly GCF_048772815.1). Classification (NCBI taxonomy): domain Eukaryota; kingdom Metazoa; phylum Chordata; class Mammalia; order Rodentia; family Sciuridae; genus Callospermophilus; species Callospermophilus lateralis. Next base: position 1,099,113 of record NW_027513736.1, read on the forward strand.
GACCAGAGCCTCAAAGGAAATTTCAGCCCTTCCATGAGGAGAAAGGGTGGTTCAAACTAGCAGGAAGATCTCAAGAAAAGAGAAGTAAAAAGTATGAGATGAACTATGCTGTGGTCAAATATACAGTAATAAATACATTTATGTGAAAATATACACATATATTTATTATAAATAATTATGAGAATTGTGGTCAATAAATTTAGGAATATTCAAATAGCATTGTATATTAAAAATACTGACACATACACAAAACACACACCACAATATTATGCTCCAATGCCATTTTCATAAAAGACAATCATTGTTGAGAGTAAGCCAGACCACTCTACATGTTGTAATATATAGCAAGCAAGTTTTAAGATTAACAATGCTTAAAAATCAAACTGGAAAAAAAGACAGCTACTTTTAGGAAAAAAATGGGCAAAGGACATAAACTGAGATAATTCAAACTAAAATGCAATGGCCAATATATTCAAAATACCTTTTTTTCCAACATACTAGTCAAAGAAATGCAAATAATAGTGTTTACTGTATTGGCATTCTTCAACACTGCAAAATATATAATTAGCAGCTACGCTTAAGAGTATCAAGATCAAAAAAAGAATTAATAACTGCAGAAAACATAAGACTAAGAATAAACTACAAGGTGAGATCATGAATAGGATCCTGGAAAGAAAAGAAACATTAATGAAAAAACTGGTGAAATTCTAATAAGTTCTGAGGTTTAGTTCATATTAATTGCCTGTGATAAAAAGTTAACATTGGGGGAAAATGGGTAAGAGAAATATAGGAACTGTTTGAATTATTTTTTTCTTGTAAGACTAATGATAGAACTGTTATGTCTTATTGATATATGGTTTTCTTAAGCAGTGGGAGGGAGGGGAAGAAAGGGAGCAAGGGCGTAGGAATGATGTGGAATGAGTTAGACATCATTACCCTAAGTATATGTATGAAGACATGAATGGTGTGAAAATACTTTGTGCACAATCAGTGACTTGAAAAATTGTGCTCTATATGTGTAATATGAAATCAACTGCATTCTGCCATTGTGTATAACTAATTAGAATAAATAAATAATTTAATTAAAAAGACTAATGATAGTTTGAATTAAGTTAAAGTTTGAAAATGATGACTGGGGATGTGGCTCAAGCAGTAGCGTGCTCGCCTGGCATGCATGGGGCGCTAGGTTCCATCCCCAACACCACATTAAAATAAAAAATAAAAATATTATATCCACCTAAAAACTAAAAAAATAAATAAATTTTTTAAAAAATGATGAAACATTCACTACTGGCAAAGTAGAGATTATATTTTGGTATTATCTGCATAAAAATGTTAGCAGTAGTTACCAAAGCCTTTAAAATAAGGTTCACATGATTAAATTATTCTACATTCAAGGATTCATCATGATAAGGAAATGAAAGTGTAATGGAAAATTCTTTATAATAGCAGAAACATTAAAACCTATATATCTAATAATAGAGGAGTGGTAAAATAAATTGATGGATAATCATGCAGTCATTAACATCAAGATTTTGAGAAATAATCAATGATATGATCCAAGTAGAATGTTTAGTAAGAAGTGAAATACATATTGACATATACAACATGATCCGGATATATTCTTCTCTCTTTTCTAAACTTTCCTCACAAAATACATATTATTTTATAACAAAATTTGAAGTATTTTGTTTATAAATTGAGGGCTGATCAAGTTTAAGAATTTTGCTTTGTTACTAACTTTCCAATTGACACAGGACTGTTAAGAAGTTATTGAAATAAGTTATTACTGTAACACAAATAACATCTAGAATTTAGTACCAAAAAGAGAGATATGGATATTTGAGCCTTAAAATGTAGTTTAAAAAAATCAATAATGCCATACTGAACTATAACTAAGCAAAATTTTACTTCAATTTAAATATTTTTTCTAAATATATGCACTTTAAGAATTGAAAATTTCATTTTCTAAAATAGTTCTTTTAACATAAGTATAACAAAGTTAATGCTGTTAAACACTTTTCTAGAAGAAAACTCTGGTTAATTATCACAATTTCAGAGAGCAGGCAATCCACTAATCAACAATAACTAATTAAAATAATTCTCCAATTGAGAATTATTTTATCTCCAATTGAGTCATTTTCCTTGAGATGGCAGGTACACTGTGTTCAATTTTGAGGAAGTGATTGCCAACTACCCAAAATAAAAGAACCACGCCTGGCAGATATATACTAAAGTGGCCACCACATCCCACCTCCTGTTAATCATATCCTGTGTGATTCCCTCCCTTTGCATTGGACCTCTGATTTGATTCGAACCAGTAGAATACAGCAAAAGTAATAGGATAAACATGATTTTCTTTTAGTAATTACATTAATTCAGACTCTAATGACATTTTGCTAAGGATTCTCCCTTAATACCTTTGAGAAAGCAAGTAGCCAACCTGTGAAGACCCATCTGACAAAGAATGAACCAAAAAACAGTCAGATACTGAGACTCAGTTTGACAACCTGTAAGGAAATGAATGCTACAAACAACCATGTGAACTTGAAGCAGATACTTCCCCCACAAAGCTTCAGATAAGACTGCAACTTCAGGAACCACATACTGAAAGTGGCCTTGTGAGACCCTAAAGCAGAGGAGCCAGCTAAACCATCATCCGACCCACAGTAATATTACATAAGACTGTGAGATAATGCATGTGTTGTTTTAAATACATACATGTGTGATAATGTTGATACAAAAAAACAAATAAATAATACACCATGGTTTGTCAGTCATTGTTTCAAGTAAAAATGGTGTTCTAATTTTTGTTGTAATTAATCTTGGAATTTTATTCCTTTACAATTGCCAAAAAATAAAGATAAACAATAAAAACAGCACAATGAGGAAGTCTCGAGTCATCCAATGTACACAAATGGGCATATATTTTTCAAATTAAATCCATTACTATATTTCTTATAAAGAATTATTTATTAGTTCTTAGGGATTACCTGAAAAATGTAGTCCTGGTCAAAAGGAAAGAAAAGATCAGATGCGGAGAATTTCTGAAGTGTGAAAGATACAATATACTTAGTTGTATAAGTACAAGATTACAGTCCCTGAACAAAGGACTGCAATCTCGTGCAAAGGACCTATAGTTTCCTCTACCAAAAGTTATTCTTTACCAGTAAAACCATCAACAGCTGCTTGAGGATAGGGTAGAAACCACTCAAACTTGATTAGGCACATTGTAGGAAAAATTTGAGCCCAGGTTTGTATATCTATACACAGAATGGGTCTGATTATCTATGTTTGGTGTAATGATTCCCTTTCTGCATTTTTGGAATACTATTCCTAAGTATAGGATGGTCTATCTCCAAATCACTTGAAATGGAGAACTTGTGTAAAGATATTGTAAGGGACCAGCAAGAACAACAGAAACGTAGGAGCACAATACCATCTATTATGTGTAAAACTGGATACCCAGGGAATAGAGTGAAATGTCAAAGAAATTTCCTGGTACACAGGGAAGACAACCAAAAACCAAAAAAACAGCCTTCTTCTATCCATGTGTTATCCAGTAAAACTCTATGCCTGTAGCCATTAAATTACCAGGTAAGGGTTTCATATACCATTCCATAAATAAGGAAAGAAAATTTAGACTAAAAAGAATATAAGACAATAAGAAAAAGATAACTCTTTTGATTCTGGGCTTAAGGAATGAGAATTTCCTAAGATATAAGTAAAACAAACTCAAACTTTCAAATTTCCATACCCCAATTCCATTTATAGTTTAGGTAAGGCATGACCAATATTGCAAGGTAATTAAAATGAAGCAGAAAAATAACTGTTGGTTTCAAAATCCAAAAGGTCATGACCTGGAAACTCACCTGGATCCCTACCCCTTAGACCATCTGGTGCCATCTACCGATTTCATGAAACTTTCAATGAAGGGCTCTGAAAAGGACTTGGCACACTGCTTGAACTTTTAGGCTTAGAAAAGAGCTAATTCTTCTGTAAGAATCTACAGTCTTTTAACAAAAAGATTATATATAATTTGGGATTAGTAATATCTAGGGAAAAAACATTCCAGTATGATGGATTAAACAGATGTCTTACACATAGTCTCCGCCTTATGGGAGAAAACAGGGGAGGCTCATAATGGTCACCTTTTTCAGGTTTAATGAGACGAGAAAAAAAAACCTATATGCCCTACATAGGGATCACTTACATTATAAAGCTATAATTAAATATTTAGTTCAAGAATAAATTTGGGAAATGTCTATTTAGATAAAATGTTCTATTTTTAAAAAACAGTGTAGCTCATAATTCAATCACACAAGCACCAAACTTCAGACACAGAAGTACTTTATGTATACTATTTCATCATGCAAAATATTTTAAAAGACAAATATTAATGGGTAGAGTTTAAAAATTAATGACATTAATGTTTTATACTTAAACTGGTGTTAATAGATCTTAGTAGTTTCATCAAGGAAATGAATATAACTGGAATCTACAACCCATCTAGGACTGAAGCCAGAGACTCTGAATCATTCACTGCCTACATACAGTTTTAGCCATGTATGAATGACAATGCAATGAGGCCTAGATGTGAGAACTTCCATCTGATACTAATATACACTTAGTATATTCCAAAATTTTAATCTAAGCATTCCAAATCTTTCCTTATGTAACTGCTAAATGAGAAAAGACAGAAATAAACAGATAAACAGTTCACTCGGATAAACAGTTTCACTAGAAAATTTTTCCAATCTCAGAAGACCTCCAATGCAACAAGCCAATCTAAGCCTACTTCTTTCTCACACATCTGATATTTAACCTTTGGCTTCCTTCTAGTCTCCAATCACATCCCCATTTTGATTCTCAAGTTCTTACTGGCCTCCCCCTCATCTCTCATCCCTAACTCCTTACAGTAGAATAAATAAACTGAGTCCCATAAGACATTCACAAGTTTTTCTTTAAAAATAATATCTTATAAAATTTGGCTTTAGTAAAAGTAAATGCTTACTGGAAATTGCTGGTTTTGAACTCGATATCTCTCCAACAAAGATGGGCTCATCATCATCATCATCCTCAACTTCTTTTACTTTCTTCTGCCATGGTTCCAGTTCTTCTTCACATTCCATAAAGAGTTCTGCCATTTTTAAATTATCTAATTTTCAAAAGGAGAGAAGTAACCTTATTTTCAAAAAGAAAAGTAAAAACATTTTGCAGGGTGAGTACCAGGGATTGAACTAGTGGACACTAGACCACTGAGCCATATCCCAACCCTATTTTATATTTTATTTAGAGACAGGGTCTCACTGAGTTGCTTAACACCTCGATTTTGCTGAGATTGGCTTTAAACTTGTGATCCTCCTGTCTCGGCCTCCCAAGCTGCTGAGATTGCTGGGATTACAGGCTTGCACCACCATGCCTGGCAGTAAAAACATTTTTGTAATACCTGATATTGAAGATCTACTTTAAAAATTCTAATAGCAATTTCTGAATTGATATTCGTAGTCAGTACCCTGTAATAACAGTAAGAAATTCAGATCTCACTAGGATAAAAACTAGTACAATTAAGATAGATTAAAAGGTAGATAGGAAGACAGAAAATGAAAGATATTAGTTATTTACCATAGATAGAAAACTTAGAGATAATAAAATCCAAAGTGAGCTGCAGTAGTACACCTAGATAAACATATTCTATCTAATCATTATCTTTCTAAAGAGATATTAACCACAGGTAGACTAAGACTAAGAAATAACAGGTAGGAAACAAACTAGAATTACTACCAAATTCAGGAACATTAGGCACAGAGCAAAGAAGAGATAGGTGCTAAATTAAAATACAGGAAATGAGGGAGGCTTATACCAGCCAGGTTATATTACATTTTCTCACCTGAAGAAACCGATCAAAACAATACATACAGTAAATACTACTTCTCAGAAATTATGACCAAGTATACTGAGCTCCTAAGAAGCACATAGATATAGGTAGAACACCAGTAGCATCAGGATTTTAGGAAAACCTCCTATCCACAAAAGAAATAAAAATTTCCAGGGTTCTGGCATTATCTTTCATACATCATTTTTAAAAGGTAATTTTTTATTATACCAAAATAATATCATTTCTACTTTTAACTCAAAATTCAAGCAATATTCTACCATAAAACTGAAAGATACCAACTGAAATTATGCTCTGGAGACGGCATGCAAAGCAAATATTTTAACAAATTAGATGCCATTTTTTTATAAATATATAGAAAAGTATGTCACAAACCATTCCCTGGTCTAATATTTAAATGTTTAGTAATCTACCTATCAAAGGCCTTCCTATTTTTTCAAATGTCATCGACATCACAAACTGACCCCTTTCTTTTATAATTGTACTATTTTAATAGTTAGATAAGAGTTCTTTAAGTTTTTCAACTCAGATCATTAAAAATACTAAAATCTATATCACTTCTGCACAGAGTACCTTACCTTAATAGTCTATATCATTCCAGTCTACAACATAAAAAGGACATGGACTTGAAATCAAATTGAATGGTTTAAATCTTCACTGCCTTGTAATTGTATGACTGAAGAAATTACTTGAAGCTATTTATGATATCTACCTAAGTTTTATATACATTCAAGAAAATGGAAAACACCATGTAAAACATCCATTTTCAACTAGAAACTCAAACAATTAATTGCCTGCTTGCACTAATCCTTGGTTCAATTATAAATTCCTCAATAAACCATTACATTTTTATTTTCCTTTGAATTTTGAACTACATTGACAGTCAATATCATTCAATTCAAATGTTAAAACACATGATCTCAAACTACTCTCTTTCTTCATGTCTTAATTTTACATAGCCACAGTCAAATTTAATTCACTGAGAATACATTTCCCCCAGAACATTAGATAATCAACATACCCACAGCATGAGGTAACGTATAGATAAGGTGAAGTAAGATAGTACCTAATTTTGAAAAATTAGGAAAGATCCACTGTGAACTGATAATAAAAGTACTATTTATTTCCAGCTGATATATGTAATGAGTTAAATTGTGTTATCTCAAAAGCCATATGCTAAATTCCTAACCCTCACTACCTCAGACTTTGGCTATATTTATAGATAGACCTTTAGAAATAAGGTCACTAGGGGCTGGGTGATAGCTCAGTGGTAGAGCACATGCCTTGCATGCATGAGGCACTAGGTTTGAGCCTGAGCACCACATATAAATAAGTAAATAAATAAATGAATAAATAATATTTTTTAAAAAGGTCACATGGGTGGCAATAAAATCCATATAACTGTTGTCTTTTAACAGAAGTGAAAATTGGGATGCAGGCATATGCACACAGAGAGGACCATGTGAAAACCTAAAGAGAACATGGCTATCTACAAGCCCAAGAGAGAAGCCAGGCCCTCCCCTTGTGGCCCTCTGAAGAAACCAACCCTACCAACAAGTTAATCTTGGCTTTTTAGCCTCAAAAATTATGAGAAAACAAACTTCCATCCTATAAACCACCTAGTCTGTGGTACTTTGTTGTGGCAGCCCTAGAGAACTGATAAGAGTATGCAAAGATCTTTCTTGTTCTTTCTCACAGGACTCTGCCATTGTTAAAATATCCAGAATACACTGCAGAGAGAAAGGTTAAGGTCACATAGCACTTTTTAAATGTTTTCTAGAAATATTTTTTGTCTATGCATAGAAGAAACACATGAATATACTAAATTGATATTTATCTCTTTTAACAAAAAGAATAAAGTTCACTTCTACTTTACTTTTTTATATGAACATTTGCTACTCCAACAATTTTAAGTTTTTAAGAAAAAGTCCTCCACCTTCTCTTGAAGCAGTTAAACAAAAACCATACACACTGTCATCTGTTGTGGCCACAACACTTACCTTTTGGTTGAAAAGGGTTTTCGCCCATCAAGTTGCAGAGCTAATTTTCTGTAAATTGTCACCTAAGTACTGATACATGAGATCAGTCAATTTTATGAATCACTTTAAGGAAGACTAAATATTAAAACATGGGACTTGGAATTAAGAAATTATTGGGGAGAATTTTGATCTTAAAACTCACCATGTGCCTCCAAACAAGACAGCAAATTATATCTGTTTTCCCTCCTGTAAAATAAAGATATATTATCATTAGGATGGGGTAATTAAACTGCAATAAACTCTTTTTTCCTATTAAAAGCTCAATTTTTAAGTTGGATATGTTTGATATATACATAACTCATATAACTGATTCATCCCTAAATAAACCCAATTAAATAAATAAAATGGTGGTTGAAGTAAGCACTTAATAATTGAATAAATACAATGAATTACTAAATAAAAACAATTTTTAAACAATATTCTTTCATAAAAACTAGTAATCAATCACCTCATGATGTACTGTTTTAGTAAATCTGACTTTTCAAATGCCAATTGCATTCATCTTTATTACCTACTTTTCACGTTTCAGAAATGTAATAATTTCTGTAAGAAAACAAAAGTTAAAATAAATTCTAGTTTATTATTCTATTTTTTTAGCAACTGAAAAGGAACAAAAACTTGGTTGGATACATTTCATCATAGACTGATACATTCAAAATATAGCTACTGGGATCCACCCAGACTGGCCTCTGCCGCACAGGGCCCAGGCGCGCAGGGCCCAGGTGCACAGCCCTTTCCCAGCGGGGCAGACACTCGCCATAGCCTAGCCTCTGGTGCAGGACCACCCCATCTGACCATTCGACTACTGAGGAGCCCAGATCCAGCCCAGACTGCCACTCCAGCACCCTGGGTTTATGCTCTGAGTAGATCGGGTTCATCCCTCCCCCAGTGGGGCAGACACCTCCAGAGCCTAGCCTTTGGCACAAGACCACCTCTTCCTACCAGCAGACTACCACAGGAGGTCAAGCCCAGTGGCCCAGATCCACCCACACCAGCTTCTGCAGGGCCCAGATCCAGAATGCAGTAGCATCCATTGAGGGTCTGAAAGCCCAACATCAAGGTGAGGTACAGACAATCTGCACAGATACCACAAGAATATAGGGAAGAAACTGTAATGTCTCAGATCCACACTGCAAGAAAGGAAGACACATAGACAACATGAAAAAACAAGAGAGGAAAGTGCCCCAAACAAGACAGGACACTATAATAACAGAAAGTATGAACACCGAAGTTGATGAAATGTCAGAGAAGGAGTTCAGAAGGTTCATAATCAAAATGATTTGTGAATTAAAGAATGACCTAAATGAGCAAATACAAGCACAAATTGATCACTCCAACAAAGAAATAGGAGAGCAAATACAGGTAGCAAAAGATTACTTCAAAATAGAGATAAAGACTCTGAAAAAAAAAAAACAGTCAGAAATCCTTTAAATGAAGGATAGCTTAAATCAAATAAAAAACTCAATAGAAAGCAAAACCAACAGACTAGATCACTTGGAAGAAAGAATGTCAGATAATGAAGACAAAGTATACAATCTGGAAAATAAAGTTGACCACACAGTGAAGAAAGTTAGAAACCATGAACAGAACATCCAAGAATTATGGGACAGCATCAAAAGAACAAATCTAAGAGTTATTGAGATAGAGAAAGGCATAGAGTTTCAAGTGAAAGGAATGCACAATCTCTTGAATGAGATAATATGAGAAAATTTCCCAAGCATGAAGAACAAATTGGAAAACCAAATACAAGAGGCTTACAGGACACCAAATGTACAAAATTACAACAGATGTACACCAAGGCACATTATAGTGAAAATGCCTAACATACAAAAAGAATAAGGATAGAATCTTAAAAGCCACAAGAGAGAGGAATCAGATCACATATAGGGAGATACCAATTCATTATCTCAGCAGATTTTTCAACCCACACCTTCCAAGCCAGGAGATTGTGGAACAACAAATACCAAGCTCTGAAAGAAAATGGATGCCAACCAAGAATCTTATATCAGCAAAACTAAGCTTTAGATTTAATGATGAAATAAAAACCTTCCATGATAAAAAAAAAAGTTAAAAGAATTTACAACTAGAAAGCCTACACTACAGAGCATCTTCAGCAAAATAGTCAAAGAAGGGGAAATGAAAAATAATGATGAAAATCAGCAGAGGGAGGGATTACACTATTGGAAAATCTCATCAAAGAGAAACCAAGTCATGTTAAATATCAGAAATAAACAAAAATGGCTGGGAATACAAATCAGGTCTCAATAACAATGTTAATGGCCTAAACTCACCAATCAAAAGAAATAGACTAGCAGATTGGACCAAAAAAAAAAAAAAAAAAAGACCCAACAATATGCTGCCTCCAAGAGACTCATAGAAAAAGACATTCACAGACTGAGGTTATGGGTTAGGAAAAAGCATACCACTCACATGGACTGCAGGAGCAAGCAGGGGTTTCTATCATCATTTCAAATAAAGTAGACTTCAAACTAAAGTCAATCAAAAAGGATAAAGAAGGACACTACATTCTGCTCAAGGGAACCATACACCAACAAGACTTAACAATTATAAATATATATGCCCCGAACAATGGAGTGGCTATGTTCATCAAACAAACTTTTCTCAAGTTCAAGAGTCAAATAGACCACAACACAATAATTTTGGGTGACCTTAACACACCTCTTTAATCACTAGATAGATCTTCAAACAAAAGCCGAACAAAGAAACTATAGAACTCAATAATATAATCAAAAACTTAGACTTAACTGAGTTAAGAATATTCCAACCTTCAATGAGAGAATATAATTCCTTCTCAGCAGCACATGGATTCTTCTCTAAAATAGATCATACACTATGCCACAAAGCAACTCTTATCAAATATAAAAAAGTAGAGATACTACCCTGCATTCTATCAGATCATAATGGAATAAAATTAGAAATCAATGATAAAATAAGAAATAAAATACACTCTAACACCTGGAGACTAAATAATATGCTACTGAATGATCAATGGGTTACAGAACATCAAGGAAGAGGTTAAAAAGTTTTTAGTGGTACCCAGATAGAATATATCAAAATTTCTGGGACACTATGAAAGCAGTTCTAAGAGGAAAGTTCACTTCATGGAGTTCATTCCTTAAAAGAAGAAAAAGTCAACAAATAAATTACTTACCACTACATATCAAAACCCTAGAAAAAGAACAAAAAATCAACAACAAAAGCAGCAGACAACAGGAAATAATTAGAATCAGAGCTGAAATCAATGACATTGAAACAAAAGAAACAATTGAAAAAACTGACAGAACAAAAAGGTTGTTCTTTGAAAAAATAAATAAAATTGACAGACCCTTAGCCATGCTAATAAAGAGAAGGAGAGAGAAAACTCAAATCACTAACATACATGATGAAAAAGGAAATATCACAATAGACACTACGGAAATACAGAAGATAATTAGAAATTATTTTGAAAACGTATACTCCAATAAAATAGAAAATATTGAAGGCATCGACAAATTTCTAGAGTCATATAATTTGCCCAAATTTAAGTAGGATGATATACACAATTTAAACAGATCAATTTCAAGTGACAAAATAGCAGACACCATCAAAATCTACCAACCGAGAAAAGCCCAGGACTGGATGGATTCACAGCCGAGTTCTACAAGACCTTTAAAGAAGAACTAATACCAATAGTCTCCAATTTATTTCAGGAAATAGAAATTGCTGATGATATGATTCTATACCTGGAACACTCTAACTAGTTTTCTAGTTTTCCACCAGAAAACTCCTAGAACTAGTAAATGAATTCAGCAAAATAGAAAGGTATAAAATCAACACCCATAAATCAAAGGCATTTCTGTATATCAGTGAGAAATCCTCAGAAAGGGAAATGAGGACAACTACCCCCTTCTCGATAGCCTCAAAACTAAATGAATAAATACATAAATAAAATACTTGGGAATTAACTTAATGAAAATGATGAAAGAACTATATAATGAAAATTACAGAACTCTAAAGAAAGAATTCAAAGAAGATCTTAGAAGATGGAAAGATCTACCTTGCTCTTGGATAGGCAGAATTAATATTATCAAAATGACCATACTTCCAAAAGCACTAAACAGATTTAATGCGATTCTGATCAAAATCTCAATGGCATTCCTCATAGAAATAGAAAAAGCAATCATGAAATTCATCTGGAAAAACAAGAGACCCAGAATAGCTAAAGCAATCCTTAGCAGGAAGAGAGAAGCAGGTGGCACCACTGTACCAGACCTTAAATTATACTACAGAGTAATAGTAACAAAAACAGCATAGTATTGCCAACAAAACAGACTGGTATTACAATGGTACAGAATAGAAGACACAAAGACTAACCTCCAAAACTACAATTACCTTATATTAGACAAAGGTGCCAAGAACATCATTGGAGAAAAGATAGTCTTTTCAACAAATGGTGCTGGGAAAACTGGAAATCCATATGCAACAAAATGAAATTAAACCCCTATCTCTCACCATGCACAAAACTCAACTCAAAATCGATCAAGGATTTAGGAATACAACCAGAGACCCTATATCTAACAGAAGAAAAAGTAGACTCTAATCTCCATCATGTGGGATTAGGCCTCAACTTCCTTAATAAGTCTCCTATGACATAAGAATTAAAATCAAGAATCAATAAATGGGATGGAATCAAACTAAAAAGTTTCTTCTCAGCAAAAGAAACAATCTGTGAGGTGAATGGAGAGCCTACATCTTAGAAGCAAATCTTTAACCTTTACACATAAGATAGAGCACTAATCTCTGTTATATAAAGAACTCAAAAAACTAAACACCAAAAATACAAATAAACCAATCTATAAATGGGCCAAGGTCCTGAAGGGACACTTCTCAGAAGATGATGTACGATCAATCAACAAATACATGAAAAAATGTTCATCATCACTAGCAATTAGAGAAATGCAAATCAAAACCACTCTAAGATTTCATCTCACTCCAGTCAGAATGGCACTTATTATGCATAAAAACAACAATAAGTGTTGGCAAGGATGCAGGGGGAAAAGGTACACTCATACATTGCTGGTGGGACTGCAAATTGGTGCAGCCAATATGGAAAGCAGTATGGAGATTTCTTGGAAAATTGGGAATGGAACCACCATTTGACCCAGCTATCCCTCTCCTTGGTCTATATCCAAACAACTTAAAAATAGCATACTACAGGGACACAGCCACATCAATGTTTATTCACAATAGCTGAACTGTGGAACCAACCTAGATGCCCTTCAATAGATGAATGAATTAAAAAAATGTGGCACATATACACAATGGAATATTACTCAGCAATAAAAGAGAATAAAATCATAGCATTTGTAGGTAAATGCATGAAGTTAGAGAAGACAATGATAAGTGAAGTTAGCCAATCCCAAAAAGCCAAATGCCTAATATTTTCTTTGATATAAGGAGGCTGATTCATAGTGGGATAGGGAGAGGGAGTATGGGAGGAATAGATGAACTCTAGATAGGGCAGAAGGGTTGGAGGGGAAGGGAGGGGGCATGGGGCAATTAACTATGGTTGAATGTGATGAACATTATTATCCAAAGTACAGGTATAAAGACACGAATTGGTGTGAATTACTATATATACAACCAGAGATAGGAAAAATTGTGTTCTATATATGTAATAAGAATTGTAATGCATTCTGCTATCATATATAAATTAAACACACACACACACACGCATGCACACACACACACACACACACACACACACACACACTCATGGTCTTCTGTAAACAAGGTGTTATGCTAAATTCTAAAGGGAAATACATGAATAAGTCTCAGCCACAGTCTTCAGAAATTTATGACTGAATGTCTGTCATTCATTGGACTTAAAAAATTCTGTTACAAAAAAAATCATTATCATAAAAATCACAATTAAACTGCTTTATTTGAACCAAGAATTTATTATCTGTGGGGGGCTGAAGATAGAGTTCAGTGGCAGTGTTTGCCAAACAAGTACAATGTTCTGGGTTAAATATCCTAACACACACAAAAAAGAATTTGTTATCTGTATTTTTATGTATACAGAACAACATAAATTTTATAGAAATTCATTTCCCCTTACATTCCTATAAATATCCCAGTTGCCCAATACCCGTATTCATCCAGCAGAATGACTCCTAACCCAAATCGAACATGATATTTCCCTTAACCATACTCTGTTCCCTCAATCTATTTTCACATAACAGCAGGTCCTGAGTTGATCTTGGCATGCAGGTATGTAGGGAATCCTCCAGCTGCTGAGAAGCTCAAAGGTAGATGCAGAAATGATCCCTGGAGCAAATGTAGGCAGCTAGGTAGAACCTGTGAGGTCTAAAGTCATCTTCCATGGTCAACAACCCAGTCAGGATGAAGGGATGAGGCTGAATCAGCCTCTTTCTTCTCAATACAGGGAAGATGGACACAATCAGGTCTGTGTGGATTGCTGATCCCGGGCTCCTAGGGTATATAGACCTTTATGTCTTGTGAAAATGTCACAGGAAGGTGGGGCAGCCTCCATCTCATGGGACCCTTGGAAACAACTGTTAGGACAAAGTGGTTGCCAAGGCAGTGACCTCATTCACTTCCCTGAAGGAAGTGACCTCACCTCACTTCCTTGGTGATGGAACTCTCTGAACTTGGGATCCAGGAGGCGAGGCATCCAGAGGCAGTTCCACTTCCAGTGGGCTCACTTGATTGTCTGTACCAAGGCCAGAGTCATTCTTTGTTGGTACCTAGTGATGTGTGGATAGCCAAATGCCTTGAATGGTCTCAACAGGGGCTTTTCCTGAGAAAGAAGTGTTGGCTCATTGCTGGCTCCTGACAACTACACAGAGATGGCCAAGGAGACCAGAGCTGAGACAGGACAGGCCACTGCTGAGTAACATATTTTCACCCACCAGTCAGAGGACAGAGTGGATAGATGCAGACCAAATACAGGGGTGGTTTGTGTGTCTCAGTGGGTGTGGGTTTCAATTTGTCATTTTGTCTCATGTTCTGAGAACATGAAGAAAAAATGTTTTGTTGGTTTTTTTTTTGTTGTTGTTGTTAGTTTGAAATGGACTGTTAACTAGTTAGCCTTTTTATGTTGGTGAATCCCACTGGGGTTGTGGTTAAAGAGAGTAGAGAGAAGAATGCAGCCGTGAATGTGTCTTCTCTAGTGGAAATCTTTGCAGGACTCCTCATGGCCAATTTATGAATGGACTGCCGCTTGCTTTGCAGATGGGCAACACCTACCAAGATCCTAAGTTCCTGTATTCTTCCTGAATTTTGGCCACTCTCTGAAGGGGTTCGTGGTTTTGTGTCCAAGATGTGTACCACATTCAAGCTCTGTGACATGGCCATGGACTGGATTGCTGAAGGGCATGCCAAGCATCTCAGAAAACTCAAAAATTAGCATGACTGGTAAGGATCTCTCTGGAGAATCCCTGCTTGGATAGATAGTAACCCAAGTTGCATGATTAGGAGCTGTCAGTGCCACAGTGTTCAATTAAAGAAAAGTTTTTCTCCAGGCTTCTTTCTTCCCTATTGTTCTGTTCCCCTGAATTTCAGGGAGGTGTTTGCCTTAGGGCACTCCTTTGGGACTCCTCAAGAAAACAGTTTCAAATGGAAATAAAGAGGCCTAATCTGTGCCTTTTAAGTAAAGTGCTTTGTAAAAGCTGTGTCTGAATCAGACTCTTGGCCCTGTGTGTGGCTGTGAATTACATTCTCAGCACCCAAGGAAACTCAAGAAAAATCCCATGTGTCCATCCCAATCTAAAAGGATGAAAACGAAGTGTACTATTGGATGAAGTCTCTTACCGTCCTCTGGTCAGGCTCCTGACCCCTATGAAGTCAGAACAGGGATCCTCTGGGTCAAATGAGTTGTTGCAAGCCCTCCAGTAACTAGCACACAGGTGTTTGGGTTTTTTCATGAGTCCAGTACACATAAAGAATCTACCCCTGGCAGGCAGGAAGCCTCTAATTTGACAAGCAGAGCAGTATGAACTACAGGCCGATTTTATCTATCCTATTTCTCAGGAAGGGTGTCCAGGCCACCATGACATTTGGCATATGATGGGCATGAGAGCTTACTTTGCACACCATCTAAGACTGCTCACCCTATAGAAACCCCCAGCCAGGATGTTATGATGAGTGTCTGTATTGAAGAAGATGAGGGCCATGTGGGAGTGTTTTTGTTAGAATAGTGGTCTTTTGTGTGGTGGTTGGAAATGATGACTGGGTCCACCTCAGGTTGAACAATGGTGTGATGCCATTAGAGACTGAGTACTGAAACTGATCTCAGAGAACTATTGCCATGAATTGTGTTGGGATTTTAGAAGGCCAGGCATTAGAGGAGCCTTTGGAACCTGGGATCTAGAACGAGGGTGTCTTTCTCCACAATACTGGGAATCTCAGCCAGGATTTTACATGATTTTGCTGTTAAAGCCTTCTCAGCTATAGTTGAGATCCAAAACTCACAGGAACCTCATATTTTAGACCCCAATGGGCCTGGATTCCTGTGACCTTTTGCCACTCCTTGGGAACCTTGCCTGCATGCGATCTCCAGAGCTTTTACTGAAAGGAGATTCCTCAACACTTACTGGCTCCTGAATGAATCAAAACCCACAGTGTCAACTTCTTCATTCTTGAAATATGGCTAGGCCAATACCATGAAGTTTTTGAGAGTCCCATGACCAGAAATCCCTGGAGAACTTTAGATCTCCTGTTGCTCATCATGACTGAACCAGCGATTGCCATTTTTGACTGAGTGGAATTCATGACCATGGTGAAGAACAGAGATGCCAGTGAGTAGGAGCCAGAAGGGAACTGGGCCTGGAGCAATGGAGTGCAGGTGTGTGATCCAACATCTGTGGTGGGCCCCTGTGGTTCTGTCATTGGCTTCCAAATGACATGTGACTGACAAGGTGCAGCCAGGAGACCCGAAAATGTAAAGGCATGTGGTTGTGGGGAGAGGATTTGGTGCGATGCTCAGAAACAAGTTGCTATGCTCAAGTGGGAAAGATATATGGGGTAGCATCCCAGTTTGTGTTTTTGCCTTCAGACCCTGACTCACCCCATGTGGCAGATCTCCCTCCAGCACTGTGTTCTGGTTGACCTCTTTTATTTCAAAAACAAACACCAATTTTCCATGGAAGATGTAAAAAATGCCATTAAAACTGGGCGGTGAGCCAAAGGCTTCACAATGCACCCATGGAGACATTCATACCCCAAAGGCCACAGTTACCTGCATAGAGAGGACTCAGCTCTGCTGCCTCCTGTTCCTATGGGAAAATATGAACCCATGTCCTCCTGTTCACATAGACTCAGACCAAGCTTTCATGATCTCACTACAAAGGAAGCTAAAACACAAAGCTATATTTCTAGTGCATGAATGTCAGAGGCAGATAGTCAAGAAGTCATTAGGCCAACAAAGTTCCATGTTTGTGGAATGTTTACCCTGTCCTCTACTTTTGGGATCTCTTCTGCCACACCCAAGTTTGTGAGCTCCTCAGAATTTCCAATTCCAGGTATGTATTCACAGATTTTTTTCCTCTTCTCCTCTAATTGTGTCTTCTTTGGGGTGATAGTAATGTCCAGGCATTGTGGTGGATGACAGTGGAAGCTTTTTATGTGCCACGTGTTCCCATATGTATTAGAGTCATTTTCCATTTTGCCATTTGAAATATTGAATCTCTGACACTAACCCATAACCTTCTAGACTCTGACTACTTATCCTAACATCGATAAAAATAATCCTAAAGGAATAGAAGTAGAGGCATTTGATAGGAGGCATGGTGTATACTTGGACTTGCCTTTTGCTTCATCAGAGATACATATTATAAAACCTGTGACACATTTTTCTCATTTTACTTCTCCAAGAATTTTCAAAATCAACAAATATGTAACTTCCTGACTCCCTGTCTCTGTCGCCTGGGTCACAATATATATTTTTATATACATATATATAATCCTACTGCCATCACAGGTATATTTTTGAGAGTACTCTCACTTTCATAAATATGAATTTCATGAAGAGATCACTGCTCCCCAATACACTGAGGTAACTGAAAATTCAAGCTGTGGTGAGCTTTATACTTCAACAAGTTTAGACATGAAACAATGTAGAGGAAAATGAATATTTTGGGTACATATGTGAAGGATATATATATCTTCTTATGAATTTCGATCGGCATATATACTATTACATTTTAGTGTAATATATATATATATATATATATATATATATATATATATATATTATGAATTTGCAAACATGAACTATATGTGTCATATACTTATACTACCTTGATTCTTTCATGTCCATCTGTGTGGATTTATAATCAACTTTTCAGAAGATATTTTTCAGAAATATTCATTTTCTTGGCATACATATTCATTTTGGAATACTCAAAATGAACTTCAGTGAATATTGAGTACTACCCCTAATATTTCTACAGTAAGTGACCCAGGTTAAGATCAATGAAAGTATATTCATATGGGACATGATGTGTATTTTGAATTAAATTTTTATTCAAAATTGTTATATTCCTATTTCTTCAGTATATATACATCATAGGATGTATCATTTCATCCACAATTCACAAATTGATATGCATATGATTCACTTTCATTCACTCCCTGTATCAGATCCCATGTATTTCTCCATGTTGCTTTACTTGCTTTTTCATGTGATTTCTTTTATATCACATAACTTTTGAATTCCATCATCATTTTCAAAGCAAAACTCAAACACAGTTTGTTATAATTAGTAACCCTAATATTACCACTACATGTATAACTACTTGGATTGAATGTTTGTATGTGAATACCAGACTTTATGTGTTTAAAATATCAATTCAATCCATTATTTAAAATAGTAACCTGTTATATTTTTTATTCCCCATATGGTCTATTCATGCATCATCTTTATATACATAAACCCAGGGTACACCTATTTTTATCCCCAAACTCTAAATGATAGGGTTTCAAAACATGCTCCCAGAAATGATGGAAGAAATACACATGTCACCTGCTCCATATATTCCTTTCATCACATCATGTTCTGGACACAAAATGCAAAACTCACACTTATCTAATTCTTCTCCCAAAGCCTCATTTTAAAGAGAGCATGGATTACTAAAATCATCTATGTCTGCATTGCCTATTGTTTTCAAATTTCACTTCTATGGTGAGTATACACTTGATTCTTTCAAGGATAGTGTGTTCAACTACCCCCCTGTTGAAATTATCCCTGATCTTATCACTCATTTTGTACTTTGCCTGATCTCCTAACATCCTTATAGATATCTATTTCCCCAAGTGCCTTGTTGTGACTGACTCTTCATGTGTGCTGACATTCCCATTTACACTTCTTCTCTGCATGGTCAGACAGATTTGCAGGGAATTGTTGGGCGGTGTGCTAGGTAGGACTTTTGGGTGCAGGTGGACTTGGGGCAGCTATTTTTCTGCGGACAGTGGCTGCTTCATCCACAAAAGAAGCCTGTTGTCCCCCAGTGGAGCTGTCCAGAGTGATGACCTTTTAATTTTATTATCAGGACCATGAGGCTTCTAGCTGGAATCACACCTCCCTAAGAGGTTGTAAGGAAACTCTGTGAATTGAAATCCACATAGTGGTGGAA
This sequence comes from Callospermophilus lateralis, assembly GCF_048772815.1. Taxonomy (NCBI): domain Eukaryota; kingdom Metazoa; phylum Chordata; class Mammalia; order Rodentia; family Sciuridae; genus Callospermophilus; species Callospermophilus lateralis. The sequence continues at coordinate 1,118,705 of NW_027513736.1, forward strand.
AGATCTCAGACCAGCCATCCCTTGGGAGGTGGTAGTTAAAGGTTAGTTTCACTCAGTTGGCAGAAAAGTTTTGAGGGAAAAGTTCATTTTCATAACGTTTCTTTTGGCTGGAGATAGGATAAATGGGGCAAAGATGGATGTGCTTTTGTACATTGGGCTAATTGGGTTAGATTGATGAACGTGGTTACATATCCAGGGCACAATATGAGCTAGTTTTGTATGTACAGATTCTTTTACTTCCCACTATAATCTCAGAGGGTAGACATCATCACTCCCCAGTTCTTACAGATGGGGAACTGAGATGTGGATACATTGAGGAGCCGCCCAGATCACCCAGATGGTAAATGGCAGAGCTAAGATTTGAACTGCAGTCTTGTGATACAGTCTTTGGTTGTGGCCAGTATACTGCATTACCTGGACATGCAGGGAGGGTCTAGATAGTATGGCTGGATATGTTCCTGAGCTCTATGGCATTCTGTGAAGCAGTGTCCCATTGGGTGTAAATAAGCTGTGTGTAATGTATATATACTCCTCCTGTCCTACAATAAACGGCTCCCACTCCTGCTGTATCAATGTACACAAGTTGTTCGTCACCCCCTGGTTATTTTGCTGCAGCCGGACTGTGGCAAAACAATCCATCACATCAACAGACTTAAAGATATAAATCACAAAATCATATCAATGGATGAAGAAAAAGCATTTGACAAAATAATCCACCCATTAATTTTCAAAGCACTAGAAAACCTATGGATAACAGGAACATACCTCAACATTTTAAAAGCTATCTATGCTAGGCCCCAGGCCAACATCATTCTAAATGGGGGAAAACTTCAAAGCATTCTCTGTAAAAACTGGAACAAGAAAAGCATGCTCTCTTTCACTACTTCTATTTAGCATAGTTCTTGAAAATCTAGTCATGGCAATTACACAGCAAAATAAACAAAAAGTATATAGATACATAAAAGAAGAACTTAAATTATCACTATTTGCTGACAATAAGATTGTATACCTAGAAGTCCCAAAAAATTTCACCAGAAAATTATTAGAAGTAATAAATGGATTCAGACAAGTAGCAGGATATAAAATCAACACCTATAAATCAAATGCATTTCTGTATATCAGTGACAAATCATCTGAAACAGAAGATAGGAAAACTACCCAATTTACAATAGATTAAAAAAATCTGTGAATCAACTTAACAAAAGAGGTGGAAGACCTATACAATGAAAATTACAGAATGCTAAAAGAAGACCTTAGAAGATAGAATGATCCCCCTTGTTCTTAGATAAGAATTAATATTGTTAAAATGACCATGCTATCAAAAGGTCAATACATATTTAATGCAATTTCAATCAAAATCCCAATGACATTCCTCATAGAAATAGAATAAGCAGTCATGAAATTCATCTGGGAAAATGAAAAACCCAAAGCAACAGCCAAAATAATCCTTAGCAAGAAGAGTGACACCACTATTCCAGAACATAAGCTATACTACAGAGTATTAGTAACAAAAACAGCATATTATTGGCACCAAGATAGACTTGTAGACCAATGGTACAGAATAGAGCTCACAAAGACAAATGCACTTAATTATAGTTATCTCATATTCAACAAATGTGCCAGAAATATACATTGAAGAAAGCATAACCTCTTCAACAAATGTTTCTCGGAAAATTGGAAACCCACATGTAGCAAAATAAAATTAAACTACTATCTCTCACCATGCACAAAACTCAATTCAAAGAGGATCAAGGATCTAGGAATTAAACCAAAGAAGAAAGAAGAAGAAAACGGAGGTATACCTAAAGAAGAAAAAGTAGGGTCAAATCTTCATCTTGTTGGATTAGGCCCTGACTTTGTTCAATAAATGGGATGTATTCAAACTGATAAGCTTTTTCTCAGCAAAAGAAACAATCAGTGAATTGAATAGGGAGCCATCAAAATGGGAACAAATTTTTATCACACACATATCAGAGCATTAATCTCTAATCTCTAGGATATATAAAGAACTCAAGAAGCTAAGCACTAAAAAAAAAATCAATAAATGGGCCAAGGACCAGAACTTCTCAGAAGAAGATATACAATCAATATAATCAATCAATAAATATATGAAAAAATGTTCATCATCACTAGCAATTGGAGAAATGCAAATCCAAACTACTCTAAGATTTCATCTATCTCCTATCAGAATGACAACTAATATGAAAACAAACAAAAATAAGTGTTGGTGAGGATGTGGGGGAAAAGGTACACTCATACACTGATGGTGGGACTGCAAATTGGCACAGCCAATATGGAAAGCAGTATGGAGATTCCTTGGAAAACTGGGAATGGAATCACCATTTGACCCAGCTATTCCTCTCCTAGGTCTATATCCAAAGAACTTAAAAACAGCATACTATAGAGACACGACCACATCAATGTTTATAGCAGCACAATTCACAATAGCTAAATTGTGGGACAAACTTAGATGCCTTTCAATAGATAAATGGATAAAAATAAATGTGTCACATATATACAATGGAATATATGGAAGATAATGCTAAGTAAATTTTCCAATCCCCCCAAAACATATTCCAGATGTTTTCTGTTATAAAGATGCTAATTCATAAGGGTGTTGGAGGGGGGAAGAAAAGGAGATGGAGGCAAAAGGAAAAGTATGGGTGTCGGAAAGATGGTGGAATGAGATGAACATCATTACTCTTAAGTATATGTATGAAGATACAAATAGTGTGACTCTATTTTGTGTACAACCAGAGATATAAAAAATTGTGGTCTGTGTGTATAATATGAACTGTAATGCATTCTGCTATCATATACAACATATTAGAAGAAAATAATAAGCACACACATACACACACGCACGCACACAAAAAAAGAATGGAGGGGCCAAGATTGGAATATATCGTAGTTGGTAGTGGGAAGGGAGGGGCGGGAACATGAGGGTAGGAAAGACATTAAAATGAGATGGATATCATTACCCTAAGCACATGTATAAAGGCAGGAAAGGTGTGACTCTGTGTACAGAGACATAAAAATTGTGCACTATATGTGTAATATGAATTGAAATGCATTCTACTGTCGTATATAATGAATTAGAATAAATAAGAAAATAATAATTATGCTATTCACATTACATATTAGCTCTTTGATTTTGAAATGGCATCTGTTTTTTAAAGGGAAGAGCATATGTCTATACATGTATTGTATCATTATGTTAAGAACATTTTCTATTTATTTATTTATACTGGGGATTGATCCCACAGTCACTGAACCACTGAGCCATATTCCCAGCACACTTTTTATGTTTTACTAGAAACAGGGTCCTGCTGAGGCTGGCTTTGAACCTAAGATCCTGTTGCCTCAGCTTCCAGAGTAACTGTGATTACAGGTTTGTTTACCATGCCCAGCCATTTTCCATTTTATTGAAATTTTTTGAAAGCTTGCTGCTTAATAACTATAAACATATTTGATTATGTGTAAATACATTAATTTAGACAGTTGTTTGCTGGCTTCATATTAAGTTTCTAATATTTCCTATTTCAAAACATTTTGTGGTAACATTATTATGTATTCCTTTGAATTGTTTTATTTCTTTAAAATAAATGTTAAAAAGTTTATAAATACAGTAAGCTATGGCACAGCTTAATGCTTTAAGAAGCAGCATGTCGGAGAGGATTTTAAGAACAAGTTTAGAGACAACCAGGTATTATGTTCTACTTTATTAAATTAATAGAAATTATAGTGCTTTACTTATGAAGTACTCTTATGGAAAAATCAATATGTAATCTAATCGAAATCCTAGTTTGCAATCACCAACTAAGAAGAATAACAAAAATCAAAGAAACAAGCTGGGTGTGGTGGTGTAAGATTGTAATCCTAGCTACTCAGGAGACTGAGAAGTATCACACGTTCAAGTTCAAAACCTGCTGAGGCATTGTAGTAAAACCTTGTTTCATAATTATATATATATGGGATATAATAGGTATATAGCTCAGTGTAGAATGCTTCTGCGATAAATCTCTAATACCACACACACACACACACACACACAGCCCAAAAAGTAAATAAAGAACTTTAACGAAATACAATAAAAATAAAATATATAGGAATACAATCATAAACGTGTCTAGACTTTGTGAATTTTTCAATAAACATGATCTTCCATATAGGAATAATATTATGGAAAAAAATGAGAAAGGGAAAGTTATATAGATTAGAGGACAATAGAATCATTTACCAAGATGGCAATATCTTGTGCCCTACTGGGGATCCTAATTTCAACAAAATAACTTTGAAATAAATTAGGAGAAATCATGGAAATAAACATAGATGAATAAATATTAAATGACTGTATTAGTTAATTCAGTCTACTATAACAAAAATATCATAGTTTGGTGGCTTATAAACACCCAATATATATATATATATTTCTCTCAGTTCTGGTGGCTGAGAAATCCAATATTGAGCATTGGTAGATTTAGCTTCTCATTAAGATTCATCTTGTTTTTGGTTTGTAGTTGATTGCCTTCTGCCTATGTCCTCATATGGTAGAGAGTGAAAGCCCCTGGTTGTAAGGTCACTAATCCTGTTTATGACGGCTCCACTCTCAAAGGTAAACTTCCTTTTAATATCACTTTGGGCGTTAGGATTACCATATTTGAATTTGAAGGAGACATAGAGCTTGAGCCCACTACACAATCTAATTTTTGATAAAATTAAACACATATTTTTCAATTTGTAGGTGAAAGCTGGAAAATGGTTTGTTTTATGTTTTTTTTATATTTTCATTCCCAATGTCAATTTTTCTTTCCAGGACATATATGATGTATAGAATTTGTATTCATAGTTCGTTGCAGATAAAAGAAACCCATGGGAAGAAATCAAACATGATTGGCTCTGTGTTGATATTTGCTAATGTTGATGATGATCTTCTCTTGGTTTTTCTTTTTGTGAATGTCCATTGAAAAATATTACCTACCAAGTCCTGAAAAGCAGAAATAAAAAGAAATTTAATATTTAGGTGGTGAACAAATACATAGAACCTTATGCAGTGTGTGTGTGTGTGCGTGTGTGTGTGTGTGTGTGTGTGTGTTTATGAGTGTGTGTAGACAGGATTTATCTTGCAGATATTTGAGGAAGAAAAGTGAATCAACAGCTTTACAAATTAGAAAATACTGTTACCAACAATGTACATGTGTATTGGTTTAGTTTCAAACAGACCATCATAACCTTCTTTCATTCTGTCATTCCATCATTGTACACATTCCTGTGCTGAATTTCCCTACATAATGTTAATAGGATGAGAAAGAAAATAATAAGCAACTAAAAATGAAGTATAAAAAAGCCAAAGGGACTCCTTGGTTTAGTGGCCAAAAAAACCCTCAAGTCTTGCATTGGCAGTGAAGAGAAAGTCAAGCACAAAGCTTGCTCTTTATTAGCCTATGTGATTAACTTTAAAAAGAAGATTAAGCCCTCAAGGAAGGTATGTTTATAGCATCCAAAGAAAGAGTTTCACCAGAAAACCTGTGACCTTAACACAGGTATGAAAAATGTGGTAGCTGCTCCTCAGGATTTTCATTGCTATAACTCCTTTGAGACATCTAAATCTACCAAAATGTCCTGTTCCTTTCTATTAAGAATAATTGACTCAATAATTCTGAAAGGTAAAATACCATTTGAGATCTGTCTATACTTCTCTTCTGGCTGCTTGGACTATATCTAGGCTTAAATGAGAACATCAACCATCTCAGGGGCCACAGGGCTTGATAAAGAAAGAAATGAACTACAATTTAAAGAAGCTATGAACCTAAATGACATATGGTAGCAGTAGCTTGTGGTGTATGTGTGGCAATGGATTAGAAGATTCTTCATCAAAGAGACTAGAACATAAAATTGGAAAGCAGAGGCTTTATTTATCTGATAATATCATCTGAAGAGGAAGGATTTAATACATAAGGAGATCTTGCAAACTCATAAAATGACTTCCAGCACCATGATATGCACAATGTCTAAGCTGAGTAAAAGAGAAATGCCTCAATTATATCAGATGATAGAGTAAAAAGTTCAGGGAAGTGGGCATGCTAGAGTAGATAAAAGACAAGCAAGGTAAATTTTTTTCTGATGGTCTAGAAAACACACAATTTATTAAGGCCACAAGAATGCACTGATGTGAAAGGCAGCAACATCACCAAAAATTCAATGTAGAATGCTTCTGGGATCAATCTCCAATAATTGCCCCCCACCCCCCACCCCACACATACTCATACAAACACATATCCAAGTAAGATAAATGAAGAACTTTAAAGAAATACACTAAAAATAAAACTCATATGAGTGAAAGCAGGAACATGTCCAGAATTTGTTAATTTTTCAAGATACATGATCGCCCATATGGGAAAAATATTATGTAAAAAAATGAGAAAGGAAAAATCCTATAGATTAGAGTACAATAGATCATTTACCAAGCTAGCATTATCTTTTATTTTCAAGGCTGGAGGTAGAAAGACTCATAAAACTTGACTAATTGAAAACAGTAGGCATGAATTAATTTTGAAATATGACAATCCAGATGGTGACATTTAAATGACAACAACTAGAAAGCATTTAACCACAGCACTGTTGGAGTTGCAACCCCATGGACCCAATTCATAAAGACTCACAATGGTGGTCAATAGATCTCCCAAGGAACAAATAGATTGGTGCAAGACAAATGCACTATTTGGCTTAAACTAGAAGGATAAATCAAAGTTTGGTCACAGCAAATCTGAGGGAGATTATCTTAATAAAAATATTCCAAGCCCTTGCATAGTTTCCAGAATTGACCCGTATTAAGATCCAGAAGTTTTCAAGCAGAACAAACCTTCAGTACAATAACATACGTATACATTAATGATTTCTTCATTCTTTATCTAAAGGGAATCATAGGTTCAGTTAGGTAGCATATTGGGGAATGAGGTTTACTCACATATTTTTAGCACTATTGATACAGGTTCTATGTGATATTAAAATACAGACACATTGAGGCTGGGGTTATGGCTCAGTGGTAATGCACCTGACTCGCATGTATGAAGCACTGGATTCAATTCTCAGGACCACATATGAATATAATACAAGATTTAAAAAAATATGGATATATTGGGAAATAGTATCATAGCCCTCTTACTTGTTGAGGGTATGAGGAAGTCAGGTAATAAATGGCTTATATGAACCACCTTGGTGGTCACTAACAATGAACCTGAATATTTAATAGGCATTAACATACTTGGAAATTGACACACATTCAAATTGGATTCCTGATTGTGATTAATAACTGCCATGATGGAGAAAGCCAAGCAGAAAGCTCTAAAACTGCTCCTTCATAACCTAAAATTTCCTAAAAAGTAATTATGCAAAATTTGTGTCTAGTGAGCATGTCAAAGATGCGGAGATTCATTCTAGCCTGACACATCTAAGAAATCCATGGATGGTGTTCCTTTTCCAATCTCTACTTGCCTTGCTTGCCAAGGAATTTTATTAGTTCATAAACTTGGGTTCAAGTGTTTGCCAACCAGAGGTAGAGATATATGGCGAAAGCTGATAGTTCTAATTGGGCTGCTTTTACTCTCAGCTTTGGTTTTGTTTATCTTGAAGAAACTTTCTCACAATGAATCGTTCTGATGTTTAAACCTATATAATAAATGTGCTGATCTTCCTCTTGGTCAGTCTTCTCCTACCAGAGGCAAGTTGATCTACCAAGCCCTGGCCTTTTGTGTCTACTTTTCTGTCTGATTTTCCTTTTCCTTAATCCCTCAGCAGGGTGCTTGCATCCCTGAATAAATGGTCTTGCAGGATGTGACAACTTGGAAAGCTGAGGCATGAGGATTGTGAGTTCAACTGAGCAAGGCTCTAAGAAACTTGCAAGACCTTGTCTCAATAAATAAAATTAAAAAATAATTAGATTTGGAGTTCAGTGGTTAAGTACTGCCCCTTTGTTCAATTTCTGGTCCCTCCAAAAAACTGAGGATTTAACTCAGAGGCACTCAAGCACTGAGCTACATCCCACCCTATTTTGTATTTTATTTTATTTTTTAAAGAGAGAGAGAGACAATTTTAATATTTATTTTTTAGTTTTCAGCAGACTCCACATCTTTGTTTGTATGTGGTGCTGAGGATCAAACCTAGGCCACACACATGCCAGGAGAACGTGCTACCACTTAAGCCACAACCCCAGCCCTATTTTGTATTTTATTTAGAGATAGGATCTCACTGAATTGCTTAGTGCCTCTCCTCTGCTTAGGCTGGCTTTGAACTCACAATCCTCCTGTCTCAGCCTCTTGAGTTGCCTAGATTACAAGAGTGCACCACTGTGGCTGGCCTCTTTGTATTTCAAAGAAATCATATCCCTTTTCAAGGAGTGAGGGTTAAATTTACATGTCAACTTGACTGAGGCATGTGACCAAACTTTGTGCTGAGCCTACCTATGAAGATATTTGATAGCATAATAGATTAACATTTGAACAAGTAAATGAGCAATGAAGATTGCTGCCCATAATTGTGGGTCTCATTGAATTAATTGAAGACCTGATTAGAACAAAGTTAGAGTAACAGGGGTCCCCTGCTGCATGGCTCCTGATAGTACAAATCTTTCCCACTATCAAAAAAACCTGAACCATCTACTGTTCTTAAGCCTGCTGATTTTGGGTGTGCAAATTATACCATTGGTTCTCTTGAGAGTTTGTACCTTGCCTTCTGCAAGTCTTGGGACTTGTCATAATCATTTGAGCCAATTCTTGTGACTTGTCATAATCATATGAGCCAATCACAAATGTTTATTCTCCTACTATTTTTTTTTCTCTTCAGAAACCTAAAACAGTAGGATATTATCGGATGAGGAGATTCTTTTATAAAGAGCTGCTGTAGGTTTTTTCTTAGGAATGATGTTCCCTTCTCTTCAATATGCAAAATATGGTCTCTTTACATACTCCTCACCTTAAGACATCTGATTCAGGAAAGCAATACATAGACAATTGATTGACTGATTGACAGATTTATTGATTCAGGAAACCTCTGTGTTTCTAACTGTATATCACACATACAATACACCTCACCTACAAAAGCAATTATTCACTTTAAATGCTGTATAATATTGTATTTTGATATCTGCACTCCCTAGTATCTAAGCAATATTTCTCCAGGATTCACACTGTTTTTATTTTATCAGTCTCAGCCTGGGCTATGTTCCAACAGTTTTCCTTCAGGGTAGGTCTTTGTCGTTCTGAAAAAGCACATTTGTTTTACTTTCCCTGAAACCTAGGGATGTATGCTGTCATATTTTGATCTTCACTTTGATCACTGTGTTCTCTGGTACTTTTTTAGAAACATCTGAAGCCTGCACATTTATTATGGCATTTCAGATTGCTCTAGATCTTTTGGAGGGCAAGTTTTTGTCTGTCATTCCTGAGTCTTCTTATCTCTTAGACTTTCTGTTTATTGTTTCTCTTCTTATCTGCTGCTGTGTAGCAGGCAGCCCAAATCTAAAATGGGTTTAGCTGGAATGCGTTAGCCATACCAGCTACTCTCAGAAGCTCTTTCGAGATTTAAGAACCTCTCATGTAGCTTCAGTGTAAGGTTTCTGACTGTGGAAATATACAGGGGAGCATTCCTCTGGTGAGCAAACTCTTGGGGGGTAACTGGCACTCTGTTTCCCACCCTTAGAATGCCCTGCATTTTCTCTTAAGAACGTGTAAGATAACTAATACATGTGCTGTGTCTAACTGCTGGGCAATGCCACTAGAGTCTTATCCGCCTCAAACTTGATTTTAGGCACACAGCTCCTGGGAATAAAGGAACTCTCTTGTTAGACACCACAATGTTCCACTAAGCCTAAACCTGTCCACATAACAGAACTTAATACAATGGAATTTCTTGAGAGCTACACAAATCTCCTAACATCTCACATTGCAACTTAGTAATGTAACTGAGGGATCAGCTGCATAATGTTGCTGAGACTGATCCTGCCTAGTAATACAGTGAACAATATGTACTAATGATGCCAATGACCTAAATAGTGATTGATATAAATAAAGCTTGGCAGCTTGGCCTCTCTGCCATCTTTCCTGCCTCTGCAACTTGTCTCAGTGTCTCCTTTTTATTTTCCTTAGGCTTTGGGGAATGTGTCACCCATTAATTACCTTTTTGTGCTAACTTATTTTGTCTTTTTGGTACTTATTATAGGATCTAGAGAAATTTTAAAAATTGCTATACTCATGACTTTTGTAGTTTAGATTTAATTTTAATCTTAATTTGTAATATTAAAATTGTGTATCTCTTTATCTCTTCTAAAAATCTAGTTTTTTAAATGTGTGTTTGTAAAAAGAAAATTTCATATTAATGAATTACATCATATAATAGTTGTACATTCTGCATTATATAATGCATAATATGCATCATTCATTATATATTTAACATACTACTAGATTAAATAGTCTTCAATAATTTCCAACAGAAAATGTATAAAATTTGTTTTTACTTTAATGACGTTTTTTAAAATTTCTTATTAGTTATAGATGGAATTTTTTTTTAATGTGGTGCTGAGAATCGAACCTGATGCCTCACACATGGGAGGCAAGCGCCCTATTACTGAGCCACAAGCCCAGCCCCTAATGCATATTTAATTAGTTCAATATTCTCCCTAATTAGACCATAAGGCAATTAATTTGAAGTAATATTTTATTTATTTTTATAATACAAGTGACTAAAAATAATAACATATAAATCAGTAAACAAAAGCAGCTAAGGGTCTTGGCTTTCAAGAAATATTTATTTTCATGGACTCCATTTTAAATGTAATGACAGAGCCAATCAATTGCACATAGGCTTACTGAGTAGCAGAATTAGAAGAGGTTTTCATGTGTAAAACATGAGATTACATTTCACACTAATGTGTCTCTATTTAACCTCTGCCTGAGTAAGCTAAACAGAAAATAGTTGCTACTTAAAGACAATCATTAAAAGTTTGCCCATATTCAGCTATAAAATCTTCTTTAATGCCAAGATTGAGATTTTCTTCTTAAAATTTTTACTCAAGTTTATCTTTTGTTTTGGAACCACTTAAAACAATCATTTAACTTTTTTTCACTGCAGAGAGAGTTAAAGAACATAAACAGTTTTATCACAACAAAATCATTCTCATTATCTTAAGTGTTTTGTAAAAATTTTATCATGCAACAGTCACAAAAGTTTATTCAGATAGATCTTTTCATTCTACAATTTTGAGGGAAAAAAAAAGAAGGGCACATATTCTACTATTAAAATCCAACCACCATGAATCTATTCTTTATGAAAAATAGCATTGAGTTTGTTCAAAATTAGATAATTAAAATTCTTCCTTAAGACCTTGTTTATTCTTTTTAGAGATACAGGATAGTAGAGTGTAAAGTGTATTGTGGCATATTATACATACATGGAGTATAACTTATTTTTGTTTGATCCCATTCAAGTGGTTGTACATGATTTGGAATTTCTCTGGTTGTGGACTCATATTTGAACAAGGGAAAAGTTACCAAGGTTCTCTTTAACAGATGAATGGTAAAGAAAATATGGTATACACGCACAAGGGAATATTATTCTTCCTTAATGTCTTGATACACATGCATTGGCAATGTTGTCTACCTTTATTTTCTTCTAAATTTGTCTTTAAAAATAATTTCTAGTGGAAGAAGTTGGGGGGAAGGGAAGGGAGAGAAAGAGAGAGAGAGAGAGAGAGAGAGAGAGAGAGAGAGAGAGAGAAGAGAGAGAGAGAAAGGAAGGGGAGGAAGAAAAAGGAAGACTTGCTGTGAAAAATGGTTTCCCTCATTACTGTTTGTAACTGTCTACACAATACAATGTGCAACTTTGAGTTTCCAAGTTCAAAATAAAATATTTTTGATGCACTTATGGTTCCATTCTAAGCACAGTAGGTGAATTGTAAATACCTACATTTACAATCTTAATCTTGTCATCTGTAAAACTGACTATCATAGAGTTGGAAAAAAAAGATAACTTTAACTTTTACAATCATTACTCTTGAGTCATTTTTTCATGAGTTAAAATAAAATTCTAATTTTTTATCTAATTAAATTGTACGTTACACTAACTAATAATAATTTGTATCTCATTAACGTATTTTGACCACAGATAATATACATTGCTTATATTACTAAAGGTTGATTTTCAAATTTACATGGCCCTTGCTCTTTTTATTTTGGATTTTTTTTTATACTTAGAGAACAGCAGTATTTATTACGATGCAGCAAATGTTGTCTGGCACAAGTATTCACACTTTACCTATGATTAATTCGTGTAACTCCCATAAAAACCTAATGCAAATACACATTGCAATTTCTCCTCTAGTGACAGTGCTGAGGTCATAGGGAGGTTAAGTGACATAATCAAAATGAAGAAGTTCGTGGATGGCAGTGCCTGGGTTTGAATCCAGGCAATTTGGCTCTAGACTCCATGCTCAATGATCAGTTCTCATGTAAGAATTCATTATTTTAAATATTCACAGTCCCTAAAAAGGCAGCTTACATTAAGTACCATTTGTTTAAGAACTCATGGCACATGACACCATCTATCATGACTATTGATTATACTACACTCACCTCGTGAACATATACAGTGTCTTCAGTGGCACATATTTATACACACATAAAAAAATCACTGTTTGTGCCCTGTCTAAATTTCAATTTATTAACTTTAGGGAGAAAGTGGCTTGACAGTCTGTAGTAAGACAATTCTGAGAGCTTATTTATGTATGTTTGTATAATATATGTGGGTGTGTGCATGTGTATGTGTATTAACATTATATATATATATATATATATATATATATATATATATATATATATATATATATATATATACACACATTTTTAAATCACCTAAAATCATCATGTTTCATACCCTTGCTTAGAATTCTTGAAAATAACATTTTAAAATTTTTTTATTCAGGATTTGTATTAAAATTATTTTAAGGGATAAAAACATAAAAATTGGACATATTTGTAGAATACTTTGTTATATTGTTATATACGTATGTACTACATAATGTTTAAATCAGATTAATCACAGCTATCTTTTCAAACATGTGTCATTTCTTTATTGTGAAAATTTTCCAAGCTCTTTCTTCTAGCTTTTCAGAGCACACAGTGCATTATAATTATCTGTAGTCACCACTACTGTGCAGTAGCACACTTTAGCTTCTTACTCCTATTCTGCCTTTGCCCTCCAAGGATAATCTGAACCTCAGCATCAGCAACATTGCATGCAACTTCTAAAAAATACAGACTTTGAAATCTCATCCCAGATCTATGAAATCCTTATTTTACCAAGATCCCAGACAATTCATATGTACTTTAAAATTTTAACAACTGCTTTAAAAGTGTTGAATGGATTCTAATATCTAGTAGCCTACATTCTTCTGTGTTGTACAGTGTGATAGCCTCTAGTCATAGTGGTGTTTACAGTTAAGTGTGAATTATTGAAAATGGAGCAACACTGAACATTCAGTTCTTCATTAATACCAGCATATTTGTGTTCATTAGTTCCTCATGTTGAACTAATGTGTTCATTAATTATTCACATGGAAATGGGTATAATCTAGATATCAATCATAGAGAATATCCCCATCACTGCTGAAAAAATGTATTAAAGGCAGTACTCTGGATCAAAGATGAACACTTTATTTCGTGAAAATCAAGAAATAAACATTATAGTTTTGTGGTCTATGTATAATCTCTGTTGATGCTCCTTCTCCCCCTTCTTCTATTTCTTCCTCTTTCTCTTTTTTCTCATTTTTTGAATAATCCTTTAATAAATGTGAAAGTACTTGCTAGATCGTGAATAACACCTGGGCCATAAGATGAACCTGGTCTACAAGTCATAGTTTATAGGTACCAAATATTTGTGATACCTTAGCAGATAAAATATGTGCTTGGGTAAGAATATGGAAAAAAAGTACAAAATATCATGTATGTCTCAAGAATATAGAAAATCGAATGATAAACTAAACTTGTAATTTGTTTCTTACTTGTGAGATTTTTAATTTAAAATTTTATATAAATAATTCTAATAAACCAGGGGTGATAAAAATATATTTTGAGTTCTACCCAATCCCAGAATAATCCTATAATCAAGCATAGCTGCACCAAGAAGGGAGTAGAGAGGATCACTCTAAATTGACAGCCACTAGACACCTGTCCATGGAGATACAGTATAGCTATATCAAGGTACAATAATGATTATATAAATTTGAAACAACTGTTCACTTTATTCCTTATCCTTCCTTACAAGGACTTCAGAATCTTATAAAATGTTATATATCCCATACTTGAAATATTTTTTTTTAAGAAAAGGTATGCTATTCTCCTGTGAGCATGTACATTCTGCCTCTTTCTATCATAGCTCCATAGTCCTAAAAAATCCATTTCATGGTTAATTCTTCTTGAGGTTACACTAAAGTATAGTGTTCACTAGGCAATGAACTAGATGTTTTAACATAACCTGTTTGCTTAAGTTTTGAAGATATACATAGCAGTTCCACCCTATTGAACCTCATAATTATATGTGTGTGCCTATCCATGCACTGGACTGTAGTGAGGATTCTTTGCATTCAAAATGTAGAGTCTCTTACTGAAACTAGCTTTCAGGGGTTAATCTAATCTCCTCTTTGAAATATTTTCTTTAAGAACGTCTTCTGCTCTACTAGAAGAGGTTTCTGCTGAAACTAAATACTCTGCTTTTCAATGTTCCTATACTTTTCTGATTCTTAAAATGAAAATAGCCCAGAATGAGTTGACATCTTGCAACATTAACATTAAGCAAACAATTGAAATTATTTAAAAAATTGTTTCCAAATTCTTGAAAACTTACACATTTAAAACAAAAGCACTTTTATGAGATGTGCATTATTTTAAAAATAAATATAATATTATTTAATGGTTAATACAAAATACATAAAGTTCAAATAGTGAAACAATAAAGCTTTTTATTTTATCATCTTGTTGACAATCTTTCAGAATAGTGGGGAATGGATAAGCTTTAATACTAAAAATACACTTTTCTATCTCCTTTGGATTCATCATCTCATTCAGGTATATTGTGTTCAAACTAATCCCTGCTATTAAAAACTGGCCATAATGTCTAAATAGGAATAGAATTTTACTGCATGTAGGAAAAACTCTTCTATCTCAGCCTCATTAAATTATTTGTCTCATTACGTAAATTGTAAATGTTTTAATAGTAGAGTTACTTGAAATACATAATGCTACAGACAAGTAATTATATTGTAAATTGTATTATAGCATGTTTGCTGTTTCAATTTTACTCCTTAGCCAGGAGGTATAAAATTTGTGGCTAAGTAGTCAAAGTGTAATCACTTTAATAAATGTGCCATACCTTGCATACATTTTCAAGCTTCTAGTCATTCTAAGAATTGTAACTATATTCCAAAAAATAATTTGACTTTTAAATATCAAAAGTTAATTGAATTTTAAGATTATAATATTTAAATAGAAAGGTAGTAACAGTTTGGAAGCATATGGGAGAACACACAGATGCAAGTTAAATAAACTAGTTTTTTAAAGAGAGAGAGAGAGAGAGAGAGAGAGAATTTTCACATTTATTTTTCAGTTATGGGTGGACACAACATCTTTGTTTTTGTATGTGGTGCTGAGGATCGAACCCAGGCCACAGGCATGCCAGGCGAGCGCGCTACCGCTTGAGCCACATCCCCAGCCCAACTAAACTATTTTCATGTTATACTTGTTTGCTTTAAAACATTCATTATCACCAAAGCACACTAAATATGGAAAATAATATTGTATGGATATATTATATATAAATATAAGTATATATAATATTAGTATGTATATTTACATGTATAGAGAGGAGAGCTCTTTGGTCAGAGAACATGAACAAAAATGAGATCGTACATGAAAATAACTACAAATACCTCTCAGAATAGATAGAGACACAGGGCAAAATCTATTGCACACCCTCATTGCTTGCTTGCTAACAAAGACATTATGCTTTGGCAATAAAGGAGTTCTACTTCCTGTAAGAGCAGCTCATTATTTGACAGAATAGTTATACTGTATAATTACAAAGATGGAAGCAAGGTGTTCAAAACAGCAATATTGCTGATAGAGATATATCACAGAATGTAAATAAAGAAATTATTGTGTTTATCACACTAAGAATTGCCTATTTTTTGTCTTCTCTACATTTCATTATTCCCACATGAGTGTGAACTGATAGCTGCATGTTTCAGAAGAAGCACACAACTGGGAAACAAATCCGGTTACAATTTTATCACAAAACCTATGATCTCAATGTGTCCAGGTAATCCCCATGAACTTCAGTGTTCTCATGTGAAGAAAAGAATTAACTTTGCAAGTCTGAGACTGCATTCTTAGGAAGGCTAGCTGCTCAAGCTGGCCCTTGGCTAATTTTGCCTGGGGATTTCATGGGCAAACGGTTTGTTATAGGACTATAAAACTTTCCTCAATGATAAGAATGGTTTACTGGGCTAAACGTATGGTTCATGCTGATCATTTATTTTCACTCTAGGAGTCTGGAATTGTGGTATGTGTTAGTCAGGATGTTGGATGTATTCTGACTCTGTATGTGTGTATTTGCCAGGACAGTTTTTAAGCATTTCCTTCCCCCTTCTCCTTCTGCACCACATTTGGGAAAAGACAATAAGAAAGCATGGATTTTCCTTTCACTTTTAGCATGTCAAAGGTTTGAATAATGCAACCCTTACCCCAGACTCATCCCAAACCATCATAAGAACCCCAAGACTTTTCTCCTTTCTAGGAACTGCTAGGGTGCCACCCTCCTGTCCTCCCCAGAAAAACTCTTATGTCAGTATAAATCTCTTTATATACACCCACCCCCTGTGTGTGTGTGTGTGTGTGTGTGTGTGTGTGTGTGTGTGTGTGTTTGGCGTCATCATTTTCTATATCCAATCCAATTTTAGGGCAGTAGTCCATTCTGCTCTTTAGGTTGACCACATGATAGGGAGTACCTACAACACTAGCCCAGCACTCACTTTAGAACTGATTCTTTAATGAACTTTTTTTATGGACATTTTACACCTGTCATGTGTTCTTGCTGAAGAACGATCTGTCATCCATAAATTCACTGGGAGACAGCTTTTAGAAGCTTGACCTTGTTCTTATATACTTTGCCCATAATATTTCCCTCTGTGAACATCAATATCTGCAATTTTACTAAAATAATCCCATAACTTCAATTAAAACACGTTTTGAGTGCTGTGAAACCTGAGGGTGTATAACAAGACCTAGGGTTGTCTTAGCGATATCTTTATAGCACATGGATATGATTTCAGTGGAATGAATTAGACTCAGAATTGTACATAGTCCTTCTCTTGCATGTCAAATGCACACTCTGGAGCCCATTGCTGAAACTGATTGTGACATCACATCTGTCTACCAAGGGATATTTCACAAGGAGGATCTATTGGTGTTTTTCCTTAGACTTTCCCAACAAGATCCATTTTGTTTATAAAAACACATTACAATTGTGAGAAACACCAACATATATTTGTCATCTCACTGTAAATACGTGTTCTTAAATATTTTTCTAATAAAAATAAATGTTAGAGAAAAAGTTAACAAGGACTTAGAGAAGTATTTCTGTATTCTTCTGAAAAAAACATTGAAATAAAAGCCCAAACACACCTTCAGAAGGCCTTTAAAAACACACAGTTTTTGCATTTGTGAAGATAATTATGAATGTGCTTTAGAAAAGTAAATTCATATGAGACTGATCTTGAAAAATGCACAACCTCCTGTTTCCATTTGCAACATTGTTTTCATTATGAAAGCAATATATGTTCATCTTATCCATGTAAATTTTAGAGAAAAAATCTTTTAAAAACAAAATGACAGGTTTATAGTCAATATTCTGGGATAACTTGGTCAGGATTTGAGTACATTCTGCATGTGCAAGCCTTCCTTTATTTTCTTCTTCCTCTCTATATGCAAATTAACTCATTAGTAATGATTGTTAAATACTAATCACTTAAAAAGTATGTTATGAACATTTCAAAGTTTTGTTTTCAAAACATGATTTTTTAATGATGTAATGTCATAGTTAATGCTGATAGTCTCTTTTATTATTCTGGAAAAAGTAGGTACAAACATTCAAAAGGTAAAGGCTATCAGAAATAATTTTATGCCAATGCATTTGACAGCTTTTGTGAAACTGATAATTTTTGAAAAATACAATGTAAAAAACAAAAAAGCAACAAACAATCTATAAATCTGATGTCTGTTAAATAATAAAATAAACTATAAAATATTCTACAGAAATAATCCCTAAATTTAAGCCCAAATGGTTTCCTTAGATTTTTCTAAATATTTATGAAAGGAATGAACTAATTGTGTGCAAAATTATACAGATAATGAAAAAAGAGCGTCCATAGATCAATTATTTTATTAGGCCACATAAACTTGATCACAGTAACAAATAAGTATATTTTTTAAAAAGAAAAAAATACATAAATATTGCTCTCTTGAACATAGACTTAATAGCCATTCACAAAATATTAGCAAAAGAACTTAGAGTATAAAGACATGGATAAAGTCATTTAAGAAAGTGTCTTAATTAACAGAGTTGAAAAAAATATTTAGAATTCATAAAATACTCACTTTAATTTACATCATTATTTCCCCCCCAAAAATGTCAAGGGTCCTATGATTTCAATAGATACAGAAAGATCATTTTATAAATAATGAATGCATTTGTGATATTAACAGTTAGTAAACTAGAGAGGGTGACCTTTTGTCCAAATAAAGATTAATAGCATGTGACACCTATGATATATAATAATGAAATATGAACAGTTAACTGAAGTCTGATGAGAAAAGGAGGCCTGGAAATGTAAATGCTATAAAACATTTTACAGAAGCGGGTCACACCAAGCCTAAGGGCCAAAAAAATCCTACCAATGCACCAGACAGCAAGATCCAATGCAGGCCAATACAATTGACTGCAAGACAATACCAAGTACAAAACAATCTGTAAAAAATAAAAAGTATTTTCTTTGGAAAGGAAGAAGTAGTTGTTATTTTTTTTTAAATGTCAACATGTACCCACCAGAATGGAATATATCAAAGAAAGGCAGAAGAAAATATAAGGGAGGACCTGAACTGCTTGATATAATCAGCTGTTGAAAGAGAAAATTGGTAAACTTTGTCAAAAATGACCTTATGTATACCTTATAACTATGCCTTGCCTTTCCAGTTAAATGCTTAAAAGAAATGTGTTGACACTTTTACAAGATGATGAGCACATGAAGGTGCTATTTATTTCTACTCCAAACTAGAGATTCTGTATGTGCTCATTAACTTTAGAATGGAGATTTTTTTATAACAAATATTAATTCGTTATTAGGGAGAACAAATTTTAAATGCAATAACAGTACATAAGAATCACAGAAACATAATTCATATTAAAAATGCAAAAAAAAATCCAAAAATATTTTCTGTAGGAAAAAAAATCATACCAAAGAAAACTCAACTTTGACATTGGAAATCATTGTGGTAGTTGGGTTTATGGCAAGAAAGAAACAAACAGAAAGAGGACTTTAGGATGCTATTAAAATTTTGATTCTTGAATTAATAAGATCGGTCTTCCTGATTGAGATTTTTAGTGAAATTATTTTCTGTACATTTTTATCAAAGCAATGAGACTATGTATGCTAGTCCTTATTGTGGCCTCTTCTCTCCAAAATTCTTGATGAACATTGATTTCCCAATGTAATGATGTTGAGAGCTGATGATTGAGTCATTAAGAGTGATTGATGCTGCTAAATAAAAATTACAAGAAATCATGGCTTTGAACTAAATTTCTACACTGAGTCCCAAGAGGCCAGATGAAAAATCAGAAAGGCAGAATCATGCTGAAGTTCCATGTTGTCAAATCAAGACTCAGTTATATCTGACCTTCCAAGAAATGAGGATATTGAAATGTAACCAATTTCTTGAAGAGGCCAATAAAAAATGACAATGGTGTCCCACTATTTTAATCTTTACAGACTTTTACTTTCTTAATCCTTACACAATTTAACTGAAATAACATGACATTAAGCAATCATTTATTGTTGTGTTGACCCATCTTTTTATCTTCACTTTATAAGGAAAGTAACCTTAAAATGATCCATCTGCTTTTCATTCTTTGTTTGTGAACATTTTAACTCTTCTCTGTGACAAATACTACCTCTTCTACTCAGCTCATTGGAACACTTATTTTATTTTTCAACAAATAGTTTGGGACTGGGACTGTGGCTCAGTGGTAGCGCACATGCCTAGCATGTGTGAGGCACTGGGTTTCATTCTCAGCACCGCATATAAATAAATAAAATAGAGGTCCACCAAATAATTTAAAAATATATATTAAAAAAAAAACAAATAGTTCACTGATTCATGAATTGAAAATAAACTATATTGTAGTTTTGTTGTTGTTGCTTTCCTCCCATTGACAGTGCCTTTCTGGTGGCAGTGAGTTCTGGCTCTCATGGGTCAGGAGCCCTCACTGTGAGAGGGGGTTCTCATAAAAAAATGACCAGCTTCCCTAGCTTATGCTCTTGCTTCCTCTTTTTCCATATACTCTCTTTTGCAAGTGCCTGCTGCCCTCTGCCATGAGGATTTTAGCAGAAGCTAAACAGATGCCAGAATTATTATTTATTTGGAACTACACAACAATGAGCTAAATAAGCCTATTTGCTGTATAATTTATCCAGCTTTAAGTATTTTGTTATCATCAGAAAATGGACTTAGAAAGGTCTTTATTTAAAATTTTGATGAATATTTATTAAAAATAAAATTTTGTTGTGTACAAATCTCCTAATTTGATAGAAGAGACTTATTTTAAATTGATTATTATTGATCCAGATAAACACTAATATCTCCTGGAGTGAAACAGAGTTCAATAGTTTTAATTTTCATACATAAATAACTTGAGAAAATTTTTCTACCAAAAAAAGAAAGAAAGAAAGAAAGATAAATGGAAGAGGCAATGTTTTCTTTTCACAGTGGTGTCTGTCAAACCCTGGCTATTTCTTCTGATTTTTGACATCATCAATAAATATTTTTCATAATCTTTTCAGGTGGAAATGATTTTTATTTCTCATTCAATGTATTGAGAACAAAGAAATTGAACTGATTTTTTTTTATATTTTCCAATTGTTATCAGTTAAGTAATATATTTTGAAATGTTCATTTGTTTGTTATGATGAATCCTCTCCCAGGGCTTTAATATTTTTAATTTTAAATATGTGAGAGGAAAAAGAGAGTGGAAAATTATTAAAATGTAGGTGAGAAAATATTGGCAGAGGAATTCCTATAGTGATCAGCTTTAAGAGAGAGTGTCAAGGATGAGATTAAGAATATTAATTATTTTAAGACACTTTGTGGTCTCATGATCTTTGGAAAGGTTCATAATTCCCGACATAATCATACATCATTTTAAAGACTGCTGTACTGTTCTGACTTTCAAGTTGATGACTATCCATAAATCCAATGGTTAAACATTCTGTAGCAGTAAAGATTGTTCCATGAAAGAGGAGATTCACACCATAGGGGGCTGAAGAAGAGATAAAAGGGACAAGCAGTGGACTTTGTAGAGGAATGGAGAGTCAAGTGGGATAGAGTGTGAATATAGTGCTTGACTATTCTGCAGTGACAAGAGAGGGTTGGGCAAAGGGAGGGAAAAACACATTAAAACAATATAACTAACTACATTGAAAATATATTCAGTGACTGTCCATGGGACTTATTTTAAATAAAATTATTATTTCATTTTACCAAATCAAGAGAATAGTTTATATAAAAGTTGGAGAAAACAATTAAAATGGCAAATATGCTCATCTCAAGATTGCTTTCCATTATCACAAATCATTTGCATTCTTAATGTAGACATAATTTTAATTTTAGGTAATTACTTTAATTACTGTTTCTATAATGCATTTAGTAATTTCTATAATGCATTTGGTATTTCTATAATGCATTTATCTATTATATATATCTGTATATATATATATATATATATATATATATATATATATATATATATATATATATATATAACAAATTGTTTATTATTCTATATATGGTTTAATATGAACAAATTCATTAATCTTTTCTTCCATTGTGATATACATCCTTCTTACATAAAGTAATAGTATTAATTTTTTGACATATTGCTTTCAAGTGTAAAAATAATACTTTATCTGCCATGATTAATTATTTTTTTCATGTTTTCTTTAACTAGACACTTAGCTTTATTTGGATAACATTTTAAAAGAATGTTTTAGAACTATTTTCTAAAACCAAAGAAGTTGTTTAAAAAGTTTATCCATGTTGCCATTCTTATTTTATAATTCTTCTCAAGGATTTTGAATATCATCATGGATATATAATACTTGATGACACTTTGTTGTGTAGACTAAATGTTTGTGTCTTCCCAACGTTTAGATATTGAAATTCTGACCTCATTATGATAGTGTTAGGAGGTAAGGCCTTTGGAAACATGTATGGAACCCCCAGGAAAGGGATTAGTATCCTTAAAAGATCCCCATCCTGCCTTCTTCTTCTTCTTCATGTTAGGAAACAGGAAGAAAATCACCATCACAATTCAGGAAAAGATACTGTCTGCTGAAGCCTTAACCTTAAACTTCCCATCATCCAGAACTGTGCCATGTAAATGTTATTTAAACCACCCCATCTACTGTATTGTGCACCTGGATTCATTGAGAGATTTATTTTTTTTGATATACACAAGCCCTTAAATAGTGTAAATAATGATACCATTGTTGCTTAGCTCAATCTTTCTTTGCATGGAGGCCATGCATATACAGGTTACTGAATAAATCCCCAACAATATGGCTCCTACTGTAAACTCCTAAGAATTTCTACATAGGAAATTCAGATATGGGGAGAGGTTTCTCTTTCACATTGGTTCTTGCTACTTTTTAGTGTGTTTTCCTCTATATTCTCTAAATTATTCTGTCTTTCTATTCTGGTAAACTAAGGTTACTTAAGGAAAATTTTACCTTTACTTTGCCTTGGTATAGGAGTTGCTATAATGTCTATTCCCTGTAATCTGAGAGAGATAAAATAGAGAAAAAAATAAGAACAAAACACACAAACAAAACAGAAAGGGGGATGTTTGCCCTTAGCTTTGGATATCAGCTTGCAGAGACACAATTTGAAGTGTTCCATTATGTAAAGGAATAGAAAAGAGATGATATTGTACTGTTTAACTATGAATAGTTTCCCCTAATTTGGAAATAATTGTCTTCTATCCAAACAGCAACAATTAGATCATTTTCTTGAAGAACTCTATTTATTTTCTTTTTCTTTCTTATTTACAGTCATGTTTCAGCCTTGACAGAGAAGAAACTTGTAGCAAAAGTCGAACAGTGATTTATTAAACAATTCACTAATAAAGGAAAATCTTCATTCCTTTATTAATGTTATTATTTGCTAAACAACAGGTATCAAATATTGTAGCTGAATTTGTTTGGCTGCCCAAATCAACCCTTTAAAAGTTAACTTTATACTTTGTGCTAACTTGCAAAATGAGATTCTAATGAAGCTATGCTTATTGTCTAAAATTGGTTTGCTAAATAATTGGCCACAGTAGGTTCAAGTTCAAACATAGGTCACTATGCGTTTAGCATTTTTCCATGATTACATACTTAAATATGAATATTAAGTTAAAATTGAAAACCTAGCCAACAAAAACAATACTAAATAACAAATAAATATGTAACCATTAGAAATAACAGTATAATGAAAAACAATAAGTAATTAAAGCTATTACCACTTACAAAACTTATATGTACTTAATTTTCAATACTATCTCTATGTTTATGTAAGTAAAAACTATAAGGCATGGAATTGGCCATCATAGAAGAAGATCAGGGTTGTCTCTCAGTAGTAGAGTGCTTGCTAACAGCTTACAAAAAATGGTGCAAATTAATGTTGAATTTTCTGAAAGTCTTCACTTTGATCTCACACTGTTTAGCTCTTAACTTACCAAAGCCCAGTAACTGTTTTAAGAGACAGATTTGTTCACTCATTCATGTGTCTTTATTTGTTTTTGTAAGTGTATAAACCCTAAGGTGTGGGGCACTAGTCTTGATCCTCAGCACCATATAAAAATAAATAAAGATATTGTGTCTATCTACAACTAAAAAATAACAATAGGGATACTCTGGATGTAGTGGCACACACCTGTAATCCTGTGACAATGGCTTGGGAGGCTGAGGTAGGAGGATCATGACTTCAAAGATAGCCTCAGCAATTTGGAGATGCCCTAAGCAATTTAGTGAGACCAAGTCTCAAAATAAAATAAAAACGTCTGGGGATGTGTTTCAGTGGTTAAGTGCCCTTGGGTTCAATCCTTGGTGCCATTAAAAACAAAAAAAAGAATAGACATGCATTATCGCATTATCATTTGGTTTGAACAAAAACAGAATTATTAATCATTTATTACTTTGTAATACATTTCTGAATATGCATTATTATTATTAGCTGCATATAATTTCTGCTTTAATCATAAATTGAAATGATTTTACATTTATCATAAAAAATACCACCCCCTACCCAATTATTTCTCTTTGTTAATTATCAGTTGTATATGTTCAAAATTTGAAACTAAGGCTAAAGTGTGCACAGTAATAATTTCAATACCACATCACACATTATTTTAGAATCTCACCTTGCAATTATTTAATAAACTAGGGGAATGTGCCTGTGTTGGTATTAAGTATTTAATCTGAGCCCAGACTATGTGAAGTATGTGGTAACATTATGATTTTTGTCCTATAGAGAAGATAGTCCCAGAGTATCTGGCTTAATTACCTGTAATAATTCACTACTTTACTGCCAACTTGGCCACATTACTTTAATATCCTTTATTAATATTTCTTTCACAACGACCATCAATGTATAGTTTTCCTAATTGCTCTTTGAATTGTCATGGTCATTTTACTGGTTCTATTATTAATGTGTAAATAAATGCTTGACACATTTTTCATGTCATACTTGTACAAGAGTCATGTTTTTTTATTTTATTTTAGAGAGAGGGAGAGAGAGAGAGAGAATTTTTTTGATATTTATATTTCAGTTTTCGGTGGACACAACATCTTTATTTATTTTTATGTGGTGCTGAGGATCGAACCCAGCGCCCTGCGCATGCCAGACGAGCGCCTTACCACTTGCTCCACATCCCCAGCCCCATGTTTTTGATTTTTAAAGATTATATTTTACTAGTATAAGACCTGGTGATTCCTGCCTAATATTCCCTACATTGTATTACTGAGTTAATTTTTATATTCTGCATCCATAATTGGGGTTGATTAATCAAAGTGTCCATTGCAGGTTTTCAAAATGTGTAGCTTTTTGTGGTTGACCAAAAAAGAAAATAAAGAAAATTTTTTTAAGATCAGCTTTTATTCCCATATGATTTTACAGCTCACAAAAATAGTGCAAATTAATGTTGAATTTTCTGAAACTCTTCACTTTGATCTCACACTGTTTAGCTCTTAACTTACCAAAGCTCAATAACTGTTTTAAGAGACAGATCTGTTCACTCATTCATGTGTCTTTATTTCTTTTTTATAAGTGTACAAACCCTAAACCCATTTTTATCCTGTCCCTCTGGCTTAGTTCTTTATTCTCTCTAATTGGAAGTTCTTTCTTCCTCTCCTCTGTCCTAGCTTAGTTTGCAAAAGAATTCTGCATCAAACTGCATCTTCTTATACTTAAAATTCAACTTAGCTCATAAGAATTCAGCCGTGAGCTTCTCTTATCTGTTAGAAACCAAGCTACTTGTCCTCAATGATATCTATTGAGACCCTATACACATATTTAAGTAAAAGACAACAATAAATGAAAATTTTAAATTGAAGTAGTTCATCTCATTTATAAATCATAATAAACAGAGCATATTTCCTAAAGCTTTTTCTATTGAAAGAAGTGTAAACATGAGGGAAAAAAATATGCAGGTTTTACTTGGATTAAGGAGCCAGTGTCAGGAAATGATGTCATTTGCACTGTGAAATATTCATTACTGTTGATTTAATAGTATGCTCTCTCCTTTATTGAGAAGATCACATTTCTATTGCATGAAGGCAGTTTTTTGACATTTCACAATAGAAAAAGAGTAATGTTCTGAAACTACCTTAATTGATGTGAGCACATGTTTTTTTTTTTCATATATGCACTGGAAGTTCTGAGGTTTGACAACTGGCAGCAGGTGAATTGTTACACTTGGAAATCATTTGTCCATCACAACAAATATGTCTTGCAGACACTCCATGAATATAAACCAGAAGATCTTATTTCTTATCAATAAATAATACAAGAACATTGTGGGCTAACAGGAGCCTTTTTTTCTTCTGCAAATTACTATGTGGAAGTGTTTGCTCATTTAAGAACTAGTACAAAATTTGTGAAGACTTCTTCATGTTTTCACTTGCAAAGTAGATTGTACTTTCTGAAAATTCTTATAAGGTTAATTATTGAGAATATTATTTCTAATATATATTATCCTTTTCTATACTCTATCATATAAATTCTATCCTTTTCTTTATGTATATATATGTGTGTGTGTGTATATCATATTTTATATGTATATATGTATATATACATATATAAATTTAATAATATAAAATCAAACATATATACACATTATTCTTATCTCTTACAAAAAGTGAGGAAAATAGTTATTTTAGATATTTCTACTATATTCGCTCACATCATGTGATTTCAGAGAGTTTATTCTGAAAATGGGGATAGAATTAATTATTTTTAAATATTACATTCTTTGTATTCCAAAACAGTTACATTGCTATTTTATTTCAAGAAAATATATCATGTGGTGTTTGGTCAAGGGAGCAGAACCACTGAGGGAGATAAAAGGGATTTATTATGGCGATATGATATCATAATTATGAGACTGAGTTAAGCAGACTGCGTAAATCTGTTATCCAAGCATCTGGTGCATTTCCTGAAGTCAGCTGGGCTTGCTGTGAGAGAGCAAAGAGGAGCATGGAAAGGGGGTTTCCAGGCAAAATGTAATAGTGAGTTGGAACCCAGGGAAATGAACTGGAACTTGTGTTTTTCCCTAACAACTTCTATTCTCCAGCTCCAGCAATGCCAGCAACTTGCAGATTTGGTAGACTTTACCACAGAACTGCATATGAAGCATGCATAGCAGCTGAAGTTGAAAAACAAAAGGAACTGATGGAATAAAATTCAGCTGCTACACTAAGGAGATCAGCAGAATTTAGAGGAAATGGGACCTTTGAAGCCACAGTCCCCAAGAGAGTGAACCAGCTGAATTGTGACAATGTGCTCCAGCTGCAGCAGCACCTGAACTTCCTGTGCTTCACTCTTGCCTATAAAGAGTGTGCAAATTTCTCTTATAGCCTAACTAAGAAGCATGCCACCATGGCTTTCTGGTATCTATTTTTTCCCATTTTTTATTACCTTTATTCATCTATCATTTGGCCAGAATATGGCTGGATAATAATTTTCAGAAAATTAATACATACTTGTGCATCATTTCTCTTTAAATATTTGGATCCTTGAGCAGGTTGCTGTGATTGTTGTTGATGGCATCATTGTTTATGCTGCGGTTGTAATGTCATATTGTCATTGTTTTTGTTGTTGATTTTAGGAAAATCTAACTTCAGACTGGGCCTTATGATATCACTTTTTTTTCCCTTATAAAGATAGTTGTGGGCAGTAAGTTGATATTTGATTCAAAATTTTCATTTGATATAGTTTGATGTTGTCTCTTTCCATTTTTACTGAAGTGAATTAGCTATTTTCAGAAGATTCATCTGTATTTCACATCATAATATTTTTATTCCCCTCAATAAATGAGAGTTTCCATATGTGCTAGAAGCTTATTCATTTAAAAAAAAAATATTAGGAGTCAATATTCAGTCCTATGCAGCTGTTACTTTTTTATAATTTTGTTTACAATTTTTAAGAAAATTTTAAATTTGTCATTATCTATTAAAGAAATATTTGGCATTTCAAAGTGTCTTTTACCAATATTATTATTTATGTAGCTTTTCTGGATGACTTTACACATTTCTGTTTTGGGCGATTGTTTAAATTTGTCTCTAAAATTTTTTAAAATCATTTGATATTTTCATTAATCTGATGACATGCTTACATAAATATTTATATAAATACTTTTACTCTGTCTTCCATTTTTTTCTCAATTCTTAAAAATGTTTTGTTCGGCACATAATATTTATACATATTTATGTGGTATGAGTGATATATTGATTCTGGTTACATTGGGAAATAACCAATTCAATTCACAGGGCCCAAACTTCTTTTATACATTTGTGTATTTGTGTACGTATGTATAGCTAAAGAACCCTGCATCTATTCTTAAAATTTTTCATTATACAAGATATTATGATTAACTATAATTGTGCTGCTATAAACCTACAGAATTATTCCTCCTACAGAGCTGGATATCTGTATCCTTTGGCCTACATCTCCTCACTTCCTTCTCCTCTCCACTCCTGGTACTACTACTTTCTGTATTTCCATATATCACCTTTTAAAATCTTATATGTAAGTATATAATACAGTATTTTCCTTTAAGTGCCTTACTTATTCACCATGTGTAATGTCCTGCAGGTTAATCCATGTTGTCACAAATGACAGTGCTTCCTTCTGTTTAAAGGATGAAGAGCTTTCCATTGTTTCTATACCACACGTTTTTATCAATTAATCCTTTTGCATCAGATAGTTTCTGAGGAACCCATACAATATTTTCCATAATGGTGAAACATTTCTTACTCCTATCAATAGTATACAAGTGTTCTTTTTATCCTCACTGCCAAAAACATTTCCTTTTTGATAATAGCTACACCAACAGGGGTAGGGTGATATCTCATTGTGGTTTTGATGGACACTTCTCTGATGATTAGTGATGTTGGAGACCATTTCCTATAGCTGTCGGCCCCTTTCATGTATCCTTTGAAACAATGTCTTTTCGCTTCCTTTTCACAAGTTTTAATCAGGTTGTTTGTAATTGTATGATTTCCTTACCAGGTACTTGATTTATAGGAGTTTTCTCCCAGTTCAGACTGCTTTTTCATCTTGTTTATTGTTTCCTTGACTGTGCAAAGGTTTTACCTTTAACTAGTTCCACTTGTTTATTTTGCTTTGCTGTCTAAGTTTTGGATCATATATTTTTTTAAAGAAATCATTGCTAATGCTAAAAAATGAAATATTTCCCTCTGTTTTCTTTCAGGAGTTTTATGGTTTTACATCTCTATTTGAATCTTAGTAAATTATTCTGTATTGTTTGTTAAGGGTCAATTTTCATTGCTTTGTCTATGGATAGACATTTTCTCCAGCATTGTTTTTCAAAAAGACTATGTTTGTGTGTGTGTGTGTGTGTGTGTGTGTGTGTGTGTGTGTCTTATGGAGAATATGTTAAAAGCTACTTTACAATATATATGATTTTATTTATTGCATTTATCTCTAAGTTCTGTGTTCTACTTCATTGCTGTATGTGTCTTTTGATTCCACTACCACATTCTTTCAATTAACATAGCTTTGTAATACAGTTTGAAATCAGCAATGTGATAGCTTTGCCTTTCTATCTCAAGACTGTTTGACTATTAAAATTTATTATGCTCCCTTTTAAATTTAGAATTTTTCTCTATTTTTTTTTTATTTCTGAGAAAAAATCCAAGAGAATTTTATTACTTAGATCATATTGGATGGCAGAGAAATTTTAATGATACTAAATTTTACAATGCACAAATAATATCTTTCCATTCATTTTTGTCTTTTTAATTTCTTTTATTAGTGTTTTATCATTTCTAGTGTTAGGCTCTTTCACTTATTTGTTAAATTTATTGCTAAGTATATTATTATTATCGATGCTCTCATAAATGTATTTTTTAAAAATTTCTATTTGAAAAATCACTATTTGCATAAAGAAATGTAATTACTTTTTGCCTTTTTATTTTTAATATGATATTTCACAGAATTCATGAGCATATAAACAAAATTCCATAACAAAACATTAATAAGTACTATCCAATACTATATCAAATTAATGGCATAGTAAAACCTAGTTTTACTTATTCTGAAAAAGCAAGTCTGGTTCAATAATTGAAAACCAATTAAATTTATACCATCACACCCTGAGTCTAGAGAAGAAAAAACATGATTATATCAATCGTTGCAGAAAAGAATTTGAAACAAATATTATGTATTCATGAAATAAAATCTTAACAAGAAGTAGAAGGGAATATACTTGACTAGAAAGTAATCTACAAAAAGTTAATTGCTAACAGTGGCTAATGATGAATGGCTGCAGACAGAAAGAAGACAAGGGTGACTACTCTTAGCACCATTATGCAATATGGTACTGAAGTGCTACCAGGAAATGTACGGAGAGAGGAAAAAAGAGAAAGGGAGGGAGAAGAAAGGCAAAAATATCCACTGTGAAGGAAAAAAATCTCTAAGAAGTAGCACAGAATTTTGATAGGCAATTTAAACAAGGAAAGTAAAGCAAGGACAATTAATAGCTACTCAGAGCGGCATACATGGAATAAAATGCACACACACACACACACACACACACACACACTGAACTGCTAGTGTAGTTGAGGGTTAGAGCAGTTGTCTAGGCCTATGTTCAATCTTCAGGACACTTATATACATATGTACATCTATATTCACATGCAGGCATACATATGTATATTCCCAATTTGTGTTTTTATGAAAATGACTGTTTTCTTGAAATTAAGAAATATATCACTAACCTTTGTTACATTGTCAATGATAAGAAAATACTGTATGCTTATTTTAATAGATACAGAAAATTAACTTTGTAAAAGCCAATACCTTTTACAGAAAATTAGTAGCAAAAATTAAAAATGACTAGCTTTCTTGAACAAATGAAAGTATTTACAAAAAAAAAAAACTAAGCTAATATATTGAAAGCTTTACTCCAGAGACTGGGAACAAAAATGGATTTTCTATATAATTACTTGACTGAACCTTTTTAACAGCAATTGTAGCTAACTTATTAATGTGTGAAAACATACGTTCTTCGAAAACAAGAGGAAAAAAAGGCTGTCATATTTTTAGCTAATATGATTTCATAACAAGAAAAAAAGAATATTTTACATGGAATCATTAATAAGACAATTCAGAAAGTTATTGAAAACAAATTCAAGATAAAAACAATTGTGTAATAATTAGGAAGACCTAGCAATTCACTTCTGAATATATACCCAAAAGTTGAAGATAAGATCTTGAATACATTGTGTATAGCAATGGTCATAGCAGCATCATTTGCAATAGTGAAAAATAGAAGCAACATAGGTGTGTTTGAATGAAGAGGATGATTGGATAAACAAAAGGTGATATTTACATAAAATGAAATATTATTCATCATTTAGCAAGAACAAACTTTCATCACTTGATATAGCATGAATGAACATCATGGGTGTCATACTAAGTAAAATAATCTAGTCACACAAAGACAAACATTTAATGATTGCATTTATATGAGTTTTGCAAGGCAGTCAAATTGAAAAAGGCAGGAAGTAGAATGGTGATTCTCAAGCACAAGAGAAATGGGGCATGCGGTGTGGAGTTGTTAATAGGTATAGATTCAGTTTCTCAAAATGAAGACAGTTCTGGATATTGCAATTGAAACAATATGAATGTAGTTAACACTATTAAACTGTTTGCTTAAAAGTGGCTATGAAGTAAAAAGTCATGCTCTTTTTATTTTAACAAATTTTAAAAATCAGGGGATTTTTTATAAACCAGGGGTGAACATACACCTTTTTAGGAAGATACGTTTTTTTTTTTTAAGTCATAGTTCCTCAAATCTCCTAGGAATACCTTTCAGAAAGTCACTCAGTGTGGTATCTCCTAAATTTATACAAGTTGAATCCTTAGGTAAAGCTTTTTATATATTTTTTTTCAGAATTATCAATTTTCTATGAATAAATCTAACAAAAAACATGTAACACCATATATATGTATATAAACTATAAATTTCATCATATTAAGAAAAATCTAAATATGTGATGATTGAAGTCTTTTTTATATCATGTATTGAAAAACTAAATTTATGAATTTTCTCCAAATTGATGTACAGATAAGCACAATTCATAACTTTTCTGTGTATGTGTATATTAACTGATACTGCTTTTAATAGTGTAAATAGAAATTTGAGTTAGAATGGTTAAGAAGAAAATAATATGACAAAGTCACCCTTTCAGATACTAAAACATATCATTTACCTATATCACTTAGAAAAAATTTAGTGCCTGTTCTGAGATATAAAAGAAAAGTCCTAAAGAAGAATAATGAACCATCAAAAGATCAGTACACAGAGGGACATCGCTATGTAGGAGAAACTATATATTGACCTAGAAAAGGCTGACTTCTGTAACTGAGTAATGTAAGGAATATATAAATATATTTCAATACTGGGCATTGACTTCAGGGGTGCTGTACCCCTGAGCTGCATCTTCAGCCCTTTTTGTTTTCTGTTTTGAGACAGGTCTTGCAAAATTATTGATATTGGCCTTGAATTTTACTATCCTCCTGCCTCAGCCTCTCAAGTCTGTGAGACTAAATTCATACACCACAGTGCCTGGCTGAGTACAATTTTAATAATAGGATATTGCCCTATACAGTTATCTCAATGTATTAGAGTAGTAAAATGAGATCGGGGAATTGGGATAGGGAAGATTAAGGGAGGAACTTGGAAGTGAAATTGAGTAATATGGTTGTTCTTAAATGCCACAGTGAAAACCATTTTTCTGCAAAATTACTATTATCAATAAAAAGTTGCACTATTACTGTATAAAAATTGATTTTCCTTGATTTTTCAGAATTGATAATTTTTCTTTTTGGAGGACCAGAAAGAAATCAGATTATTTCACAGTCAATTAGGTTGGTCTTACGAAATTATCATAAATAGGACTTCATAGATGTAGGAATATAAATTGTTGGTAGAAAGAAAATAATGAAAACATTCTATAAGTTAAGAAAAAGAAAAAGAAGAAATGAAAAAAATAATAAAAAACAACTGCAATTACCACAAATCACAAATGTTAAGTTTTAATCTTTATAAACTTTTTTGCTTACTCCAAAATTACCTTTGAATCTAACATAACCCTTAATGGAGCATATATATTTTAATCCCATTGTGTTAGTTCTCCTCTTCAGATTTTTCCCTTTCTTGAGTGCTTGCTTTCTTGTCTTCCTTACAAAACTAATGTACATGCTGTAAGCACAAAACTTGACATGCTAGGCACTCTATCACTGAGCTCCATTCCCTATCCCACAAAGCAACATTTTTTCCCCTAGTGTCATAAATAACAATTATATTAAATAATAGTTTTCATGTTGGAATATTCATATTTGTTGTATAATATAATTTCATTCCCTAATGTATTTCATCACCCCTCTTCCCACCCTAGACTACCTAATAATTTTCCTTCTGCTTTCATGACATTCTTTTTCATTGATATTTTTCCCCTGTAGCTTCCTCTTATGAGAGAAAATTTTCAATAATTGTCTGTCTCATTACACTTAACATGGTACTGACTGGGCCAACATTCTTCTAGAGATGATATAATTTTGTTCTTTATGACCCAACAAAACTCCATTATGCATATTTGTAATGTTTTCTTTATCTATACATTGATGGACAGCTGGGTTGATTCCATAACTTCACAACTGTGAATTGTGCTCCAATATACATGGGCATGCATGTATCATTAAAATATGCTGACTTTAGTCATTTTGTAAAAATACATAGGATAACATAGTTGAGACATATGGTTGCCCTATTTTTAAAACTTTTTTTGAAGATTCTCCTTGTTAATTTTCATCATAGCTTTTCTAATTTACATTCCTACCAACAGTGAATATTATGGTTTAGATATTAGATGGCTCCAAAAACTCCATGTGACACAATGCAAGAAAATTTAAATGTGAAATGATTGGGTTATGAGAGTTTTAACCTGATCAGTGCATTAGTCCCCCGATAAGGATTGACTGGATGGCAACTGTAGACAGCTAGGATGTGGCTGGGGGAGGTCGGTTACTGGGCATGTACCTTTGAGATATATTTTTTATCCCTGGAATTTGGAGCTGTCTTCCTCTGCTACCTGGTTCTATTTTTGAGCTACTTTTCTCCCTCACATTTTTCTTCCATGTTATTCTGCTGATCCTTGGGCCCAAAGCAGTGGACTGAGACCTCTGAAACTGAGCACCAAGTAAACTTTTCATTGTCTAAAATCACTCTTGTCAGGTCTTTTGGTCACAGTGTTGAAAAAGCTGACTAAAACAGTGCATAAGGGAAGATCATATCTCTCATTTATTACTACAAGTACAATTTAGAGAAAAACTAAAATGTTAACAAATTATAATTATGTCATCTGATCCAAGTTAAAAAAAATTCCATTGTTACCTGTGATATCAATGTGCATATCTTAATATTGCTTGCAAGGCACTAGTTTCCTCGGATATACATAACAAAATGTCACAGACGTGGTGACATGAACCAGAAAAAGAATTACCTCACAGATGTGGAGGCTGTAAATGCCAGTTAAAAGCACCAGCATTCTTCTAAAGTCCTTCTTCTTGACTCAGAGATGCATGTCTCCATGACCTCCTATGCCCTTACTTTTGTACCCTGGAAACCTACTAAATTAGGAAACCAACCTGATGAACTAATTTTAACCCAATTAGTTTTTCAAAGGCCCTGTCTGCACACATACTCATATTCCGAGGCACTGGGTTAGAGATTCAGCATATGAATATTTTAGGGGAAAAAATTCTGTACACAAAATATGATTATTTTAAGTTCAAATTCACTTCAGTATTTTCAAAGTTTTAAACCCCATATCTTATTATAGCCTTTCCCTTTCCATCAGCATAGTTTGATATTTAAATTTAAAGATTATAAAATTTTGTATAATAAACAAAAATAATAATAATTTTTATATATAAACAAAAATAATAATTATTAAAATCTTTT
Source organism: Callospermophilus lateralis (assembly GCF_048772815.1). Lineage (NCBI taxonomy): Eukaryota > Metazoa > Chordata > Mammalia > Rodentia > Sciuridae > Callospermophilus > Callospermophilus lateralis. The sequence continues at coordinate 1,153,826 of NW_027513736.1, forward strand.
GCTCATTGGTTTACTCAATATAATCTGGACTGCCAAGAAAAGTTTTAATATCATAGCAAAATGGAAAATTCGATAAAGCTGTTTAACAATCTACATACTCTTTGTAGTACCATTTACCCCGTCTCCTTTTAATATCTGGTTTCTTCTCAACTATGCTATTTCCTAACAGTGAATTTGGCCAGATGTTACATTTTTCTCTGATCTGTAAGAATCCCTAATAATTTGTCAATTTATTCCTGCAATTATCACTGGAATTCTAGTCACTTCTAGAGAAATAAGGAAACAGATATAAAAAAATGGCCAAGTTTCATGGCAAAAAATTAACTCGTAAATAAAACTTAGAAATAAATAGATACAATGTGGGGAATTTCAAATTTAAATAAATATTATTTAAAATAGTTCAGTAAACTTTAAAGATAGAGATTTTCTAGGAAATTTTTCAAATATGAATATAAATTGCTAGTAGAAATTTACTGTGTGTAGAAATGTAGAAATCTTTCAAGGGAGGTAGAATAAAAATAAATAAATAAATGCCAGGAGATAAAAACTTGTCCAGGTTTTTTCAAGGACTATATTAATAAGAGTAATGCAAGTGAAATATTTAATTATATGAGGAAATTTTGTCATAGTGATAGAAGAAAGCTTTTTAAATTTTGATAAGGACTTCAGATTTATTTTACTAACAGAAGAATTTTTTTAAAAATAATATAATACAACATGTTCTTGTGGTATTTTATATGGTCAACAATAGAAGGAATAGTGAAAGATGTGATTTATTTCTCTCACTATAGGGAATACAGACAACTGAAGAAGCCAAATCCATAAGTGGATGTAAAATAGAATCCAGCCTGAATGACATAAGTTAGATGAGAGCTGAGCTGTTGTGTTTTTTCTCCGTGGATAAATAGGGGATAGAAGCAAAAGATGGTTCACCAAGTAAGCAATAAATATTAAACTTTATTAAGATCATTCTCCCTAAAGAGAAATGAAATTATGCCATTTGCTGGAAAATGGATTAAATGAAAGACTATTATGTTAAGTGAAATAAGACAAATTCAAAAGGTCATGTATCTTCTCTTATGTGCAGAATCTAGAGAGAATAAAAAGGAAAAGAAAGGTGGAGGTAGATCTCAGGAAATGAAAGGGAGATTTGTAGAGGAAAGAGATCAAAATTGGAAGATGAGGAGGGAGTGTGAAAAAAAGGATCACTCCCTCTCATGGGCCTATGAGGCACTCTTTCTTTCTCTCAGTATTCCTCCCCCTACAAAATTTTTCTTGGTGTCAGATTGTGTTGGAATGGCCACAGCCATTTGTGCCTCTGTATAAGGTATGGTTTGCAAAATGACATATGGAGTTTGGCTTTAGTATGATAAGTCTATGTGGTTCACATCCTCTTCTGATTTCCAGCTATACTTCTCTGCACTGTACTGATCTAGATCCAGAAAGGATTTTTCTCAGTAAATGTGTTATAGAGTCATGGGTACCCTCTGTAACATTGAAAGGTATTCTACACACGGTGTATGCTAGGAACACACATTGAGTTGCTTTGGAAAAAATAACAGAAATGTTGCGTGTTGAGCTATTGGAATGATAAAAACCTAAGTATATATATGAGAGAAATGACAGTGATATAGTTCACAAGAGTGATGTGGCATTGAATTTTTATTATCATTATTATTAATAGAGAAATTCAAGTTTAATAAGAAATTGGTGTTATTCCCTTAGAGTGTAGAAGAAAGGAAACAGATGTTAGAGATCTATTGAAATATGTGAATATTTCAACAAATGATTTAATTTAATAAATTATATATACCTTTATTATAGGACAGTCTCTATTGTGTCATTATCCTTTTGTAGATAAACCTATTAGAAAAATATAGTTATACCCAGTTCTTACCTTTGGAAAACCAAAAAAGAAAATCAGTGCTTGTGGATACTTAATTGATCCTTCTAGAAGTCCCTCCAAACTCATCAGAGTTATATAATATAGCATGAAAACACATCATAAGAAGCAGAATGAGGTATCCCTTCTCTGATCTCAATAAATTATAATATTATTGCTTCTTGAGTACTACTTGGGGCAATAAAAATGAAAAAAAATAAGTAGCCAGGCGCTATGGATCACTATATGTGCAATCACATGAAGCTTTTTGGTTCTTTCCCCTTACTGATGGATTACTCCTTGGAGCCCATAAATTAGGCAAACTGCCATCAATATATTTTATAAAAGGCAACATTAATGAAAATATTTTTTTGTTTTGGACAGAGAAGTGGTTCTATACTTTGGTAATGCAGAGTGATGTAGGAAGAAATATGACCCAGACTTATGAACTTGCATATTTAGTTAGTAAGTATTTACGTCCTTTTGCCCAAGTAGTTAATCTTTGTAAGCCTCAGTTTACTAATCTGTGTAGTAACTTATCCAGATTTATATTAGCTAGATTTATTTATAGTTGAAAAGCTTATGATTCGATAAACATACTAGGACTTAATTATTAGGGTTTCTAAATGGGATTTCAGTAAACTGAATGATTTTGTTTGTTTGTCTTATGTACCAAGAATTGAACCCAGGGGCATTCAATCACTGAGCCACATATTTAGACCCGTCCCTTTTTAATTTATTTATTTATTTTAAATTTTAAGACAGTCTCTTCCTAAGTTGCTTAGGGACTTGCTAAGTTGCTGAGGCTGGCTTTGAACTTGCAATCCTCCTGCTTAGCTTCCTGAGTGACTGGGATTACATACTGTCATTAAGGACCTTACTTGTCCTCATTTGAGTACAATGGAATGTTCTGTACAATCGAACATAACCCTTCACCTAGAACTGAAGTAGAAAGTTGAAAGTGTCACATAGGAAGATGGAAACCACTTCCCAAGTGAGTTAAATAAGATTCCCAGTTCCATCTACTGCAGGACTCAGAGCAACAATCATTCACATAGGGATCCAGCAATGAATAAATGTGAAAATCTGGTTTTATGTGATGTTTGAAAATCAACAAATGCCTTTCAATTAAGATATTTCAACATGTTTTGAAATCTCATGATAAATTAATAATCTCAGGAATAGTGTCATACCATTCATTGCAGACATACATTTCAGCAAAACAATATAACTAGTGAAAATTATAAGTACAATTTACAGACCTCTGGAAATTAAAAAGGAGTATAATAAATGCAGAAATTTGTCTTTGAGTAAGTAAATAATCTTTTTTTTTAATAAGTCTACAGTGTTTGAGCCATAACTATCTTCTTATACCATAAGCTCCACACAAAAAGTCTTCATTTTTCAGATACAGCTAAGAACACAAGGCTTCCTATTCATTGCTGAACCAGCCAGTGACTAAAGTATCTTTCCAGAAAAAACAGATAAACCCCTGTGACCAGCTGTTTTCATCCATACTACTTTAAATCTCAGAAGTTTTAATTCCGAAAAGAACAACTAAGAAGCTTGAGATTCTGTTTGTCCATCTAGCCCAACATGCAGGGTGGAAGCTCCATCTCAGGAATGGCAGACAACGTGTATGGGATCCAAACAGACTTCACTGCACTTTGATAGTGGGGTTGCAGTTAGATGCTCACAAAGAAAAGTGCAGAAGACCATAGACTCCTCTATTTTGGGGTACCCCCCACACACAGAAAAATTATCATTGCAAGAGAAGAAGCCTACTATAACTGTGCCCCCAATTTGGAGAAAAGGCAGAGTATTTGTCCAGAGGGAAGCCTCTGAAACTATTCCCAACTTCACCCCCAAAATACTGTCTTTATTTAAAACAGAGATTGCGGAAGATTAATTCTGAAGCCCCTTTAGAATATAAGAAAGTTAGAGCAGGATGGTTAACTTCAAGAAGTAACAAGCTAAATTTCATGTAACACATGTATCAGAGAAAGTCAGGTGAAAGATTTCTATAAAAAAATGTGTTAGATCAGAATAAATCTCAAAGATTAGGCAGAAACAATAGCCATGAAGAGGTGCCTAAATTTAATTTGATTGGACTATGGAACAATTCATACCTGAAGGAATTAACAAAATAATTGATGAATCCAGTAGAAATTAGTAGAGGATAATTCAATACACACAGAAAGCAAAGAGCATTAAAAAGGTAATTAGATTTTTTAAGGGATTTATCCACTAGAGAATCAAAACAAGATCCTTCTCTGTGCTTTGCACTAGAGACATACTTTAAATAAAAAATAGCAGTAGGGACTGGGGATGTGGCTTGATGGCAGATCACCTGCTATGTTAGTCAGCTTTTCATTACTGTGACCAAAATACCCAACAAGAACATCTAGAGGAGGAAAAGTTTATTTAGAGCTCATGGTTCCAGAGATCTCCCTCCATAGATGGCCAACTTCTTCGGTCTAGGCCCAAGGTAGGGCATCATGGTGGGGTCAGGATGCAGAGAGAGGGTGAGGAAGGGGCCACAGGGAAGTTGAACCCTTCCAGGGCTAAACTTCAGTGATCCACCTCCACCAGTCATGCCCCAGGTGCCTGCACTTATGACCCAGTCTGTTCAAACTAAGAAGGATGGACTAGGTTGACTAGGCTATAGCTCTCATGATCTAACCATTTTACTTCTGAATGTTCCTTCATTATTCAGAACTTTTGAGGGGGATACATCATATCCAAACCATAACACTTGTTTACCATTTATAATACCCTCGATTTCATGCATAGATTTAAAAAAGTTAAGTATAATAGAAAAAGATTTAATATGCAAAGAACATTATGGAAGGGCCAATAATATGATTTAGTTTTAGAATACTTGTCTAAACAGACCCTGGTTTCAATCTCTAGCACCATAATAAAATTAAAAAGGAAGATTGAGTGAAGATAACTATTTATTTTAAAAGTACTGAATTTAAGTTTAAAATTTCACTGGGGATGGACTATTATTGGCCATAAAATGAATTAAATACCAGTTTATGCTACAATATAGATTAATCTTGAAAATAATATGCTAAGTATACGAAATTAATCCCAGTTCTGCAGGCAGCTAGCTTAAATCACAGTCCAGGTAAGTTCTGCAGGCAGCTAGCCTAAGCTGTAGCAGCAGAAACAGCAACAGCTTTGAAGTCTCTTCCGTTTCCCAGCCGAAGTTTCATCCAGTTCTCAACAACACTGTAAATTCTTCCACCTTTGTTTTCACCGGCACTGGGATGAAGGCAGGAACTCCGGAAGGCTAAAGAAAATCCTGTCAACCAATTTGGAAAGCAGTATGGAGATTCCTGGGAAAGCTGGGAATGGAACCACCATTTGACCCAGCTATTGCCCTTCTCAGACTATTCCCTGAAGACCTTAAAAGAGCATACTACAGGGATACTGCCACATCGATGTTCATAGCAGCACAATTCACAATAGCTAGACTGTGGAACCAACCCAGATGCCCTTCTATAGATGAATGGATAAAAAAAATGTGGCATTTATACACCATGGAATATTATGTAGAACTAAAAAAATGACAAAATCATGGAATTTGCAGGGAAATGGATGGCACTAGAGCAGATTATGCTTAGTGAAGCTAGCCAATCCCTAAAAAACAAATACCAAATGTCTTCTTTGATATAATGAGAGCAACTAAGAACAGAGCAGGGAGGAAGAGCAGGAAGAAAAGATTAACATTAAACAGAAACATGAGGTGGGAGGGAAAGGGAAAGAAAAGGGAAATTGGATGGAAATGGAGGGAGACCCTCATTGTTATACAAAATTACATATAAGAGGTTGTAAGGGGAATGGGAAAATAAACAAGGAGATAAATGAATTACAGTAGATGGGGTAGAGAGAGAAGATGGGAGGGGAGGGGAGGGGGGATATTAGAGTATAGGAAAGGTAGCAGAATACAACAGTTACTAATAGGGCATTATGTAAAAATGTGGATGTGTAACCAATGTGATTCTGCAATCTGTATTTGGGGTAAAAATGGGAGTTCATAACCCACTTGAATCTAATGTATGAAATATGATATGTCAAGAGCTTTTTAATGTTTTGAACAACCAATAAAAAAAAGAAAAGAAAATCCTGTAGTATTCCAGCAGGCACCAAGAAAGCAACCTTCTAAACAATTTAGTACATTATCTCATTTTTTTTTTACATTTGAAATAAGTCTTAATGGTGCTCATTACTCATTAGCTTCCAGGTGTGGGAGAACCATTGTAGTTACTGGCCTTGGAAATGATTAAACTTCAGGGATGTGGGCCCTCTTCTGCCTGTAGCTTCCCTGGGCAGCCCCAGATGGCCCGGGGGAGAGTCCTGAACTCAAACTGCTTCCGGGCACAGGGAGCAAAAGCTTGCAAGATTGTGCCTCCAGGTCAGGTCTAGATTTGGGCTCTCTCAGTGGCGTCCAGTTCCCCCAAACAGGGGGGCGGGGAAGAGCCGGCTGCACCACTTGGAAAATCCTTGTTGCCCTATGACCGGCTCCTGCATGTGGCAGCCGCCATTGAGCCGATTTATGCACCATCTGGTATTGAAAAGTATTTAGTAATAGCCTTTTGCTGTAACTTTTTTCCTGATAATCCTTCTTCTTCTGAACTTTCTTTTTCTTTCTGACTAGAGTTCCTGGGCTTTTATCAACACATGCCCTAATTGCTCTTGGTTCCACTGGGGTGTTCTCTTTCTTTAGTAATTTACTTCTCACCCCTTCCATATTTTCATCACAAAGACAATACAATACATGGAGACAAAACAAGACACAAACATACTTTATCAATCTTCTCCATTTTCTCAAAATGGCCATTTTTCCTCTTACCCTATCTGCCTAGGAACAAGTAGATTGTTTCCGTCCTATCTATGGATGGGCAGCTTTTTTTCTTTTTTCTGTCACTTACCCCTGAGTGTCCCGGGGCTCTCCATATGGGCCACCATCTGTCCAGTCTGGCTGCAGCAAAATAAGCGGGGGGTGACGGGTGACGAACAACTTGTGTAGATTGATACAGCGGGAATAGAAGCCATTTATTGAAGGACAGGAGGGGTATTTATACATTCCACACAGCTTATCTACTTAGCATAAAATAGATACAGCAGTCAACCAATAAGAAATCTCCACACATAATGGCTCACTTTTGTTACTTCACAAACCCCTCCCTCTGGCATTTTGCCAGGCACCATCCTTACTTGTTTACAGACTCTAACACCTTGGGTCCACAGCTATCTATGGATGGAGACTTCTGAAACTGTAAGCCCAAATTGCAAATTTTCCTCCTTTAAGGTGTTCTTTGTTAGGTGTTTTATTCATAGCAACTTAAAAATTAATGATAATAGAGTATAATACAATTAAATAATTCTTATTTCTTTGCTTATAGAATTTCTATTTTAATAATAATTGAAGAATTCACCTAGAAGTAAAATTAATTCACCTAATCAGGTACTATTTTTGAAATATATTCAATATGCTGATAAGAAATAGGAGGTATTTCAGAGAGCCAAATAAAAATACTACTTTTAAAATAATTAGACAGCATACTATACAACAGAAGTGCTATTGAGTTTTCATATTTTATCAAATATCATATGCTTAAGGGTAAATATTTAGTTAGCTTCATATATTTTTCTTGCCTCAACAGGACAATACTAAGTTAAATGGCTTTCTATTTTTAACTGCATTGATGTCATTCTTGTCCTGATTTGTTGTAAGATTCACACAGCTTTACCCACAATCTCCATTACACCATAGATACATGGGCAGTGAAAAAGATAAATTACACAATGTATTGGTATTATTATTAATGTAGTGTAACCTGCATGGAAGTTCTTTGAAACCCCTCCTATCCTCCTAAAGAGTTTTGGGAACACCTCCCCTGAGTTTCAGTGGACCAAACTTTGAGACTTACTGGTCTAAATCACAGCCCATAACAAAAGAAAGAGATCATTGTAAAATGCTAAAATAGCATTAATTAACACAGGAAACTATTCTATATGGGAGAACTTAAGAGAGTGTTGGAGAACCCAGTACTTCTCTCTGTTTTTTGTTGTTGTTGTTGTTGTTGTTTGTTTGTTTGTTTGTTTGTTTTAGGAGTCCAGAGCTATGCTCGATGTATCAAAATGCATATTGGAAGGTGAAAGGAGGGAAAATAAAAATATATCTTGGGAGAAAAAGTTAGACAGAAGTAAACAAAATAATTGTCTATGACTCAACCACTTCCTTAATCATGGGTAAAATAAATTTATTGCATTGTCACAATCATTTCAATAGGTACTATACCACTTCAAGTATTTGTATGGTATAAGCTACCTCTGCAAACATGAACTGCTAAGCTATAAAATATGTAGATGGCAGCATTTTAATATATTTATAATAATCAAAGGAAGTTATAAAACATGATTAACATTTTTTTTGGATTTCATGTACTGTTAGTTATTTTAGATTTAGTTAAATTTAAATGTAACTTGTGTTTTTTTCTCTTTATGTGTCCCAACCAAATCATTTTATTACACACAATAAAACAACACAATAGTTGATTTGATACAATGTGCTTTTATTTTGCTATATCATTTTACAAGAATGAGTCAAATTAGAAGTGCTTCTGTCAGTTTCTAAATCAAGAGCATAATACAAAGCTTAGTTTTTCCCCACAATACTTGTGGTATTTCTTCAGTTTCCTTGAAAGTATAATTTTTCCCATTTTACTCTCCTAATATCTTTTTTCAAAGTATACAGTTTGTCCCTAGAGTGCTGTTTTTTTAACTAATTGTGTATAATCCTCATACTTCTTTTAAGAGGTTGACTCACTTTCTTGACCTACTGAACTCTAAGCACATAGTTCTATTCAAGCATGCCATTGTGAAATCCTGATATGAATGCATTTTTAAAATTTATTTTTTTCTTATTTGTGTACTTGACATTTCTTTCCTAAAATTAAAAATGAGTCTCTTGAAGATAGCATATTATTGGGTCTTGCTTTTTGATACAATCTGCGAGTCCATGTCTTTTGATTGATGAGTTTAGGCTGTTAACATTCAAAGTTATTGAGATATGATTTGTATTCCCAGTATTTCTGAATTATTTCTAGCTTTTAATTTGACTTAGTTTCTCCTTTGCTTGAATACTCCTTTAGTGTAGATCTTCCTTTTACTGGCTTTCACTTTTTTTTCCACTCTTCCTCATGAAATATTTTGTTGAGAATGTTCTGTAGAGTATGCATGATAGTTATAAATTCTTTTAAATTTTTGTTTATCATGGAAGGTTTTAATTTCATCTTCAAATCTGAAACTTAATTTTGCTGTATATAAAGTTCTTATTTGGCATCAATTTTATTTCAGAGCTTGAAATATATTATTTCAGGTCCTTCCAGCTTTGAGGATCTGGGTTGAGAAATCCATTGAGATCCAACTAGGTTTCCCCTATACAAAATTTTATTTTTTCTCTCATGGTCTTTAAGAGTTTGTCTTTATTTTTTGTGTTAGTAATTATCATTATAATGTATCTTGATGTGGATCTGCTGTAATTTTGTACGTTTAGGGTCCTGTAGGCCTTTTGTATTTGATTTTTCATTTCATTCTTTGAGTTTGGGTAATTTTCTGCTATTATATCATTGAAAAGATTGTGTATTTCTTTGGTTTGTTTCTCTGTTCCTTCATCTATTTTGATAACTCTTAAATTTGAACTTTTCATGTTATCCCATCATTCTTTAATATTCTGTTCATGGTTTCTTATCATCTTCTCTACATGGTCAACTCTATTTTCAAGATTATATATTTTGACTTTATTGACTGAGGTTCTGTCATCCAAGTGGTCTAGTCTGTTGGTGATGTTCTGTTGAATTTATAATTTGGTTTATTGATTTCTTCATTTCAAGGATTTCTGCTTGTTTTTTTTTTTTTGAAAAAAAAATATGTTTATTGAAGTGATCTTTCACTTCCTGTAATTTTTTGATTGATTTTAGTCCTCATACTATTATTTATACACAGATCAATTTAACTATGTATATTCTGAACTCCTTTTGGACATTTATTCTACTATGGAAACAGTGGCTTCTGTCATTGGAGCATCTTATTTTGTTTGGGGCACTTTATTCCTTCTTTTTTTCATGTTGTTCATGTGGTTTCTCATTTAGCACTATGTATCTAAGGCAGCACAAATTCTACCCTGTAGACCCTGAAGGTTTCTGGCACCTCACCTTTAATGGTGAGACCAATAGGACCAGCATCCAGTATAAACAATATATAGCCTTAAGCTTAGTAGGTCCCATTAAGGCATCTACTGCTTTCTCACATTAAACCAAAATGACGAGTTCAATAACTATTTACAGTATAAACAAAATTTGCTAAAACAATTTACAATTTCAAATGGTGGACGAGAGAATAGACATAGCATAATATGCGATGTTTTCAAGGGAGGAAGACAGAAATTAGAAGCAAAGATTTACCGAAAGAGAAGAAGAGAGGCCAAAAGAGATTGGCAGTTCATTGGAGAAAAGTTGGAAAGAGACTCAAAAACAAAACAAAACAAAACAAACAAACAAAAAACAGACAAGTGATAGGAAGAATACAAAGAGAAAAAAAAGTGTAAAAATTCAATAAAAATGCAAAACACCATAAATATATCATTGTCTTCCATATATTGATGCATAATACACACCCTGATCCAAATATGGTAGAGATGTTAGCAAAGAGAAAAATAAAATAAAATAAATCTTTATGGAAAGTCAAACTGTCTCCATCAGCATTCAAAAGTTTCTCAGTTATGTCTCTGATGTCTCATGGGATCACCAGGCCCAGATCTGCCCTCACAAACCCAGTCACTATCCCACCAATCTGGGCTCCAGATACCACTGGCTTCAGATACCACATGCAGCCAAACCTGGAGTCTCTCTCGCAGTAGTCCTCTAGTTAGTGGTAGCAGTCGTAGAGGTGGTGGGTGGTGGCAGCATGCGGAGGGTCAGTAGCAGTGGTACTAAAACAGTGTCTGCTATGGAGACTGCAATGTTCGCTGTGGGGGCAGCATAAACAGGCAATCTCTGAGAGGCAGCAGCAATATGTGTTGGGGACAGCAGTGTCTGCAGTCCAGTAGTGGGTGGTTGCAGCTACATGGGCAGGAGCACCGAGAAAGAAGACTTCCAGGCGACCTCGGGTAGCAGCACTGGTATCAGAGGCAGCAGTGATGATGGCAATGGTGCAGGTGGAATTTGATGGGAGAAGAGACCTTCAGGCATCAGCAGCATCGACCTCAAAGGTAGAGTTGGATACCTAGCATCAACCATGCCCAAGAAAAGACCTTTGGGCATGGCAGCAGTGTCTGCGACAGTAGCAAGGGACTCACCTCATGGGCAAAGACATCCACAGTCTCAAGGTGAAAGGATGGGAAAAAAAGTAACATTCATATGGATTGCATAAATAAGTAGCAGTTTCCATGCTTATCTCAGATAAAGTATTTTTCAAGCAAAAGTTAATTAGAAGAGACAAAAATGGACATTTTATACTTCTTAAGGGAAGTATATATCAGCAGAACATTACAATTATGAATATTTATACCCCAAACAATGGAGCATCTACCTACATCAAACAAACCCTTCTTAATTTCAAGAATCAAATAGACAACAACACAATAATACTGAGTGACTTTAACACAGCTCTCTCAGCACTGGACAGATCTTTCAAACAAAAATTAAATAAAAAAAATACAATCACCAACTTAGACTATATATATATAATATTTCATCTATCAACAAGTGAATATACTTTTTTCTCAGCAGCACATAGCTCCTTGTCTAAAATAGGCAATATAATATGGCACAAATGAACTCTTAGTAAGCACAAGAAAACAAATATAATATCCTGCATTCTGTTGGATCACAATGGAATTAAATTAGAAATTAATGATAAAGGAAAAAAATAGAAGCTACTCTAACAAATGGAGACTAAATAAAACACTGTTGAATGATGAATGGATAGTAGAAGAAATCAAGATGAAATAAAAAACAAACTCCTAGAGGTAAATAAGAACACTGATAGAACATATTATAACCTCTGGGACAGTCTGAAGGCACTACTAAGAGGAAAGTTTATTGTACTGAGCACATTAATTAAAAGAATAAAAATTCAATAAATAAATGACCTAATACTGCATCTTAAATCACTAGAAAAAGAAGAACAAATCAATACACAAAGCAGTAGAAGACAGGAAATAATGAAAATCAGAGCTGAAATCAATGAAATTAAAACAAAAGAAAAAATTGAAAAAAATTGACAAAACAAAAAGTTGTCTCTTTGAAAAAATAAATAAAATAGATAAACCCCAGACCATGCTAAAAAAGAGAAATGGAGAGAAAACTCAAGTTGCTAAAATACAAGATAAGGACAAAAATATCACAACGAACATGTCTGGAATACATAAGATAATTAGAAACAATTTTAAAAATTTACACTCCAATACAATAGAAAATATAGAAGACATTGACAAATTTCTAGAGACATATGACCTACCCAAATTGAATGAGAAGGTCATACATGATTTAAACAGATCAATTGTAAGTAATGAAGTAGAAAATTCCATCAAAAGCCTATCAACCAAGAAAATCCCAGGACCAGACAGATTCTCAGTCAAGTTCTAAAAGTCTTTCAAAGAAGAATTCACAGGAATACTCCTCAAAGAATTCCATGAAATAGAAAAGGAGGTAACCCTTCCAAACACTTTCTATGATGATAAAATTACCCTGATACCAAAAGCAGATGAAGACACATCAAGGAAAGAAAACTTCAAACCAATTGAACATAGATGCAAAAATTCTCAGTAAAAATTCTGGCAAATCACATATAAAAACATATTATAAAGGTAGTGTACCATGATCAAATGAGGTTCATCCCAGGGATGAAGGGTTTGTTCAACATATGGAAATCAATAAACATAATTCATCATATTAATAGACTTAAAACAAGAATTGTATGATCATCTCAATAGATGCAGAAAAAAACACTTGACAAAATAGAGCACATCTTCATGTTCAAAATACTAGAAAAACTAGGGATAGTACGAACATACCTTGACATTGTAAAAGCTATATATGCTAAACTCAAGGCCAGCATCATTCTAAATGGAGAAAAATTGAAAGCATTTTTTTTAAAAACTGGAACAAGGCAAGAATGTCCTCTTTCACCACTTCTATTCAACATCATCCTTGAAATTCTAGCCAGAACAATAGGATAGAAGAAAAAAATTAAAGGGATACAAATAGGTAAAGAAGAACTCAAATTATTACTATTTGCTGATGACATTATTCTATATGTAGAAGATCAAAAAATTCCACCAGAAAAATTCTAAAACTAATAAATGAATTCAGCAAAGTAGCAGGATATGAAATCAATATTCATAAATAAAATGCATTCCTATACATTAGTTATGAATCTACTGAGAGAGAAATTAGATAAACTACCCCATTCACAATAGCCTCAAATGAAATAAAATACCTAGGAATCAATCTAACAAATGAGGTGAAAGACCTCTACAATAAAAACTACAGAACACTAAAGAAAGAAATTAAAGAAAACCTCAGAAGATGAAAAAATTCTCTCATGCTCCTTATTAAACAGAATTAATATTGTGAAAATTGCCATACTACCTAAAATATTATACAGATTTAGTGCAATTCCTCTTAAACTCCCAGTGACATTCTTCATAGAAATAGAAAAGGCAACCATGAGATTCATTTGGAAAAATAAGAGATCCAGGATAGCCAAAACAATATTTAGCAAGAAAATTGAAGCATGAGGCATCACTATACCAGAAATTATACTAAAATACACAGCAATATTACAAAAATGTTATGATATTGGCACCAAATTAGACATGTAAACTAATGGTACACAAGAGACGACCAAGAAACAAACCCACATGTGTATGGATATCTCATACTACACAAAGGTGCTGAAAATATTCACTGCAGAAAAGATAGCCTCTTCAACAAATTATACTGGCAAAACTGGAAATTCAAATGTAGCAAAATGAATTAAAATCTCTATCTCTCACCCTGCACAAAAATCAACTCAAAGTGGATCAAACACTTAGGCACTAGAACAGAGACCTTGCACCTAATAAAAGAAAAATTAGGACCAAATCTTCACCATGTTAGCCCAGGATCTGACTTCCTTAACAAGACCCTAAAGGGCAAGAATTAAAATCAAGGATAAATAAATGGGTTGGATTCAAATAAAAAGCTTCTTCTCAGAAAGAAAAAAAAATCTATAATGTGAGACAATAGCCTACAGATTGGGATAAAATTTTACCAATGCATCTCTGATAAAGCGTTAATCTCTAGGATATATAAAGAACTCAAAGCCTTAATACCAAATAATCAAACAACCCAATAAATAATTGGGCTAAGGAACTGAACAGACATATTTCATAGAAGAAGAAATATAATCTATCAACAAATACATGAAAAAGTATTCCACATCTCTGGCAATTAAAGAAATGAAAATCAAAACTACACAAAGATTTATCTCATTCCAGTCATAATGGCAATCAAAAATACAGGCAACAATAAATGTTGGTGAGGATGTGGGGGGAAAGGTATACTCATACATTGCTGATTGGACTGCAAATTTGCACAACCATTATGGAAAGCAGTATGAAGATTCCTCAAAAAACCTGGAATGGAACCACCATTTGACCCAGCTATGGAACCACCATTTGATCCAGCTACCCCACTCCCAAAGGACTTAAAATAAGCATAATACAGTAATGCAGCCATTTCAATGTTTATAGCAGCTCAATTTACAATAGCCAAACTATGGAACCAACCTTGGTGTCCCTCAATAGGTGAATGGATAAAGAAAATATGGCATATATATTCAATGGACTATTACTCAGCTTTAAAGAAGAATGAAGTTATGGCATTGCCAGTAAATGGATGGAGTTGAAGAATATTATGCTAATTGAATAAGCCAATCTTAAAAAAAAAGTCCAAATGTTTTCTCTAATATGTGGATGTTAATTCACAGTAAGGGGTAGGTGGGTGGGTGCTTGAGAAGAATTGAGTTACTTTAGATTAGGTAGAAGAAAGTGAAGGGAGGGAAGGGTAGGGGATGTGGAGATAGGAATGATAGTAGAATGAAACAGACATTATTACTATATTTATGGATGTGACTGTGTGACCAATATGATTCTGCAATATGTACACTCAGAAAAATGAGAAATTATATCCCATCTATGTATGATATATCAAAATGCATAAATGCATTCTACTGTCATGTATAACTAATTAAAACA
This sequence comes from Callospermophilus lateralis, assembly GCF_048772815.1. NCBI lineage: Eukaryota > Metazoa > Chordata > Mammalia > Rodentia > Sciuridae > Callospermophilus > Callospermophilus lateralis. Next base: position 1,169,023 of record NW_027513736.1, read on the forward strand.
ATTGAAAAGTTAAAAAAGTTTGTCTACTCTGTTAAATTTTGTAATTCCTTATTCATTTCTGTCTGTTTTGTGTCTTTGTAGCATGACCAGACAATATGTCCAAATGCTTTTAACTCATCTGAAAATAATAGAGATTTTCAAAGCTTTCCTTTCAGTTCTAAATCATGTTTAAATATTAAAATACATGTAAGAGTTAAGTGCACATATCATCTTCGTGTTTTCTTCAAATCATCCCATAGTTTTCTTTTATATGATATAAAGTTGTTACTATTCCCCATCTCCATGTATATGAATGTTTGTTTTTGTACATGGATGAATATATTACTTTCAGAATATTTTCAAAAAGAGCACTTAGCTTGCATTAGTGGCACATTTTTATTAAGAAAATTTCTCTTGATATTAATAGACAAACATCTAATACTAGATGAATACTTCTGCATAATATCTTTAAATGAACATATTTCCAAAGTGATCCAAATCTGGGTAATGATGGCAAAAAACACCAACAAAAACAATCAAATCAAAACAAGAAAAAAAATGAGCATCTAATTTATCTACCTCCAAAAACTACTAACACCAGAATCAGATTTAACAAAAACTTAGTTAATCTTGACTTTAGGGTATTTAATTGCCTGGAATGCTTTCAAGATCCCTTGTCTAATTCTGTATTTTATTCAGAGTTTTAAAATATCTTTAAAAAGAATATTTAATTTAAAACCACAGTTTTCTTTTACAGTGAAATAAATTTTACTCTTTAAGGCAAAACCCTCAGGAGCAAACAAAAAAGGAAAGAACTGCATTAAAATGGTAAGAAATAAAAACCAAAAAAATGAGGGACAACTAACTCAGGATAAAAAAAAGATAAATTTCAAATAGGCAATAGGGAAAACCATAGATCAAATAATTGTATGAGCCAACTCCTTATGATGAATCTCCTTGTAAGTGTCCTTGTTTTTATTTGTTAAATAACTGATATATATGAGCATCTAAAGAGAAGATTAAGTAAAAGTGAAAGTATGGGCTAAATTACTGATTCATAACAACTTAAGCAAATATAAGGTAAAGCAACTCCAAAGAAAATTAAACGTATGAAGATACAAATAAGTAAATCATATGTATGATGTGGCTTATAAGTGAAGATAATTTACTAAATTTATAGCAATATCAGCATTTAATATTGACCTCAGCAACATAACAATATATTCATATTTGCAGAATTTTTAGATGGACAATGTATATCTGTGAGTTGGGGTTAAGGGGGAAAGAGAAAATTAAGTCTTCAATTTATATGATGGGAAGTCAATAGACAATGCCTTAAGAATCAATTTAAGCACATTCTCTAAACCCTGACCAATATATCATTAATCAGAAATTTACCCTGTATCAATTATAAGGATATTTTAGGGAAAAAAAAACTAATAAAATGAACTTTAACTTGCAACTAATTCACATGTGTAATGAAAGAATGATTATTCAATGAGAAAGGTAGTTGATAAATCAGAGAGAACTGAATATGCTTGTAAATTCTTTGATGATAGATGGGTATTGCAGTTAGCCTGAAGTGGTGTTAATAAGACCACTAGAGAAATGTGCTGTGTAGAATTCCCATTCAAGTATCAGTGAATTTGCATTTAATATTTTTTATTCGGTCAATTCTTTGTTCTTTTCACAGAATGAATCAATTTTTCTCAAATAAGGCTTAATGTACTTTTATAGAGTGGAAGTTTGTTTTGGGAATTTGTTTCTCTTACTCTGTCCTTTGGCTTTTTAAAATTTTAATATATGGAAATTTTCATTTTATTTTCTGTTTTTAACTTTATGGAATCTGTATTAAAGGATTTTGGAAGTCAAATATTAGCACTTTCATAAGAATGTTCATTGCTAAGATATGAAATTAGTGAATATATAACAAGGCAATGAATTTAGAGGATTTTTCACATATTTATCAGAAAGAAATTATTTATATCTCTATCAGATGAATAATATATACTATACACTAACATATGACTTCCCTAAATTCAAGTTCTTTAACCAGTGGTCTATCATTGAATTGATTCTGTCATCAGAGAGGAGGAAGTTTAGGATCCTGATAAAATTTTTATAAACATATATTTTAATCCCAACATAAATTCTCTCCAACATAAATTCTCTCCATATTGAGTTGGGTGCATTTTCAAAGTGGCTACATCTGAGCTATTTCAGTTCTATTGTAAAAAAAAAGAAGAAGAAGAAGAAAGAAAAAGAAAAAATAAGAAAAGAAAGAGAGAAAAGAAAAGTTTAAAAGCCTAGTTTTTCAGAATTTTATGGTTCAATATTATGATTAACATATTTTTATTTTTGGACAATGTATATATGTGAGTTGGGATTAAGGGGGAGAGAGAAAATCTCTGATCTCTAATGAGGAAAAAAGTCTTACATGTCATACAAGACATACAAGTCTTACAAGTCATACATGTGGGATGTGGCTGATATGTGACATAAAGAAATTCCTCGTCTTTTAATTTTTCTGCTCAATATTTTCTGACTTCAGAAAAAATTGCTTTATTACAGAACAAAACAATAGATAACTCAACAAAACTTAAAAATCCACAAAGAGTAAAAAAAATTGTAGATGTTATCGCTTAACTCTGAAAGTTTATTTAGTAATCATATTTAGACTGAACTCCTTGGTTGCTGGTTTTAGATAAACCTTTGTCTTATTTTCTTCATACAAATTCATCATATAGATTATTCCAATAATTTTTTTTCCTTAGGAATAATGTTATGATTTAGATAGTAGGTGTTCCCCAAAAGCTCAGTAAGAGACAATGAAAGAAAACAAGTTTAAATATGAATAGGTGTAGTGATGCATGCCTATAATACCAGTGGCTCAGGAGTCTGAGGCAGGAGGATCACAAGTTCAAAGTGAGCCTCAGAAAATCAGTGAGGCCCTGAGGAATTCAGTGAGACCCTGTCTCTAGAAAACATATTACATGGGCTGGTTGGGCTGGAGACATGGTTCAGTGGTCAGATGCACCTGAGTTCAATTCCAGTACAAAAAAAAAATTAGATGTGAAATTATTGGTTTTTGAAATTCTGAACCTAGTAAATGCATTAATTTCCTGATACATATTGACTGGGTGGAAACTGTAGGCAAATAGGGAATGGCTGGAGAAGGGGGGTCCCTAGGGAATTGCCATTGGAGCATATTTTGTCCTTGTTGAGCAGAACTCTCTCTCTCTGCTTCTTGGTGTCATGCCCTGAGCCACTTTCTTCCACCACAGTGTTCTACCACCATGTTCTGCCTCATCTCAAGTCCCAAGGAGTAGAGCCAGCCTTCTATGGACTGAGACCTCTGAAACTGTTAGTCCACAAATCAACAATTAGAGGATTTCTTCTCAGGTCTTTTGGTCTTAGCAGTTAAAAAAGCTGACTAAAATAGTTGGTGGGAAAAAAAATACTTGCACTGTTTTTTTTAAATTCTTTTCTTTTTTTGGTGTGTGTGTGTGAGTGTGTGTGTGTGTGTGTGTGTGTGTGTGTGTGTGTGTTTGTGTGTGTGCGCGCACACCAGGGATTGAACTCAGGAGCACTTGACCACTTAGCCACATTCCCAGCCCCATTTTGTATTTTATTTACAGACAGAGTCTCATGAGTTGCTTAGCGCCTCACTTTTTTTCTGAGTCTGGCTTTGAACTCATGATGCTCCTGTTTCAGATTCCTGAGCCACTGGGATTACAGGCCTGCCACATCTTGCCTAGCTAAATTATTGATCAATAATGTTAACATGACTATTAACTGAATTGTGCAAATATAGAAATTGCTTATTAACAATGTTTACTGTATTTCACTTTATCAAATTAAGTATTCATTGACATTTATTTGCCTGATGCATTTCTCATCAAGACTGGCAGCTAGAAGTTTCTATTAAGAAATAACAGAAAGACATAGAGTCAGTTTAAAAATAATCCAAGGAAAAACAGCAAATGAAATAGTTTTCCACATAATCAAGTATAGTTGAAAAAATCTGAATTAGGATCATATTCTAATCTTCCTTATTATAAATATCTCTGTTACAAGAAGAAACCTTGAGATAGTTTTCTCTAAGTGAGTTGAGGATTATGTATAGAAAATTCATATTTTAAAGAATAGATTCATATGTTTAACAGAGCTTTTAGAACATATTAAAATAATTTCTATTAAAATGTAGACACATTTTAATGAATATTATTAATGAATATTTAATAAAATATGAAGTGATTGAATTAATATATAGGATTTGTAATGAAGATTCAAGAGTCATCATTATATATTTTTCTGTTTCAGAATTTTTTTTAAGAAGGAAGGTAATCCCTGACATATTTTTAGTCTTTCTTTATACTTAATAATAGTTCTATTCTGTCTCCAGATTTTGCTTTTTTTTTTCACTAATTTCAAAAATATTTTCTTATTTTTTATTGATTTCTAATATTTTATTATTTCTACTTTTCATCATTGTGAAAACTAACTAACTGTAATTTTTGTGGTTCTGGAAGCAATGTTAATAAAACATACAAAGACATGACAGTGTCCTTATGTCTTCAGCTGAAATAGCAAAGCCTTTTGTTTTTATCTTTTATTTAAAATTAACCTGTAAATCAGAGTGCATGGACAGAAAACATCTCTAACTTTGTTAGAAACAAAATAATATTTTCTGTGTTTTGTTATTCAGTTCTTCTTGTTCACAATCATAAAAAAAATTAAAAAAAAATTCTTATGATGTGTTAGAGTCTGTAAACAAGTCAGGATGGCACCTGGCATTTTGCCAGCGAAATGATAGAGTCTGTAAACAAGTCTGGATGGTGCCTGGCAAAATGCCAGAGGGAGTGGTTTGTGAAATAATAAAATCGAGCCATTAAGTGTGGAGATTCCTTATTGGTTGACTGCTATATCTAGTTTATGCTAATTAAGATAAGCTGTGTGGAATCTATAAATATAAATATCGCTCAGGTCCTACAATAAATGGCTTCCACTCCTGCTGTATCAATCTACACAAGTTCCTCATTACCCCCCCCCCCCCCCCGGTTATTTTGCCCAGCCAGCCGGGCTGTGGCAGATGGTGGCCTGTACAGGGAGCCCCGGGACACTCAGGGGTAAGTGATGAAAAAAAGCTGCTCGTCCATAGATAGGATGGGAGCAATCTGCTCTTCCCTAGGCTGATAGGGTGAGAGAAAAAATGGCCATTTTGAGAAAATGGAGAAGATTGATGCAGTATTTTTGTGTATTGTTTTGTCTTGAAATGACCACCTGAGCTGTCAGCTAATGCCAACTTGGAAGCCAAGTGAGAGCATCATTTAAGTCTATCCTTCCAGCTGAAATTTGGCTGAAACTAAGTAGAACAATAGATAATTGCTATTATTGGTGAATTTAAAATATGACTTTTGATAATAAATCCTTGGATATTAATAAAGAGTAAAAATACCCTAACATACCTTGGATAGTTTTAAGATAAATGAATATGGATATTGGCATAAAAAGTCATGTGTTCTTTTGAAAGCATGGTCCTTCTTAAGCTTATTTTCTTAAGACAATTCACTTAATTTTTGTTTATTTCATTTCATGTTTTCATTTCAGAAAATCTGCCTTTGTTATTCTAATTATATTTATTGCTGTTCTGAGTTTTTATTAGTTCAATAACTTGGAACTTTTTCAAAGTCTCTGTCCAAGTGGTACATAAATTATACTAAATACTAACAAAGATAGCATATATAACCTTCTTCTGTAGGGATATATATATATATATATATATATATATATATATATATATATATATATAGTTACTTTTAATTTCTTCTTTTCATATTAACTAATCTTTTTTTTTCATATTTTCTCTGACCATTTTTCCAATGTTCTACACAATACCTGTGTAAAGTACTGAACAGCTTATTGATTCATTGGGAGAAGGATTATATATTTATTTTTTTCCTTTGCTAACAATTGTTAATCATCACGGGACTTTGTTACTTTATTTCTTTGTAACTAGTTACATAAACCAAACCAGAATCCTTTGTTAAATAGAATATTCAACGCTTATGCTTATAACTAAAAACTACATACTTTGACATGCTTAGCTTGTAGCTAAAATCATAAATTGGGTACATTGCTGGAGGTAATTATTCTCTTTATCCAATGTGTTTTCATTGCTGAAAATAATTTATTTTCTTGGGTTTTAGGCTTAACATCTAGTTATGGCTAAATTTAATAACCATCTTTCCTGGAAAGAGTTGGCCAGAAGCCATTTTAGTTATTTCTATCAGGGGACAAAAGATGAATTAAGAGTGTCAAAACACCCAATTTGTGACAGTGCATTGTTGAGGAATAAACACATCTTCTAATTGGTAATTGACAGCTTTAGCATTAATTTGAACTAATCATTGATAACATTCACACTAGCCTCTATTTCCGCAAGCTCTAATAAGTCATTAAAATGCCATGACAATCTTCTCCACAGGTGTTGAAAACCAGATCCTTGCCTTTGGCTGACTTAATTAAGATAACAGCTGGATAGTTAAGCTCAAAAAAGAGAAATCCAAGAGATGACAACATTTCTCTAAGGACCCAAAATGAAAAGGCTAGCAAGGGAGTTGCCTGGTTTGTTGCTATCCCAATTTTCTTACACAGGGATTATGTATTTTATAGGTTCTTGTTGATGCCAAGAGGAAGAACAACGAAACCACATGAATCACATCATGTTCTGGGAATGAAGCTGTCACTAGCTTGTAGAAAGTTGAAAAAAGGTCACAGTATCATGTTTTTCCAGGACAGAAGTTGCCTAGACATACTCTTGGATATAGCAACATAAGATAGAGATTTTTAAAACCTATAAAATATATACAACCTGATTTCTTACAAACCATTTGGCTTTCTTAGCATAGGTCTAACATGAGTGAATATATTAAAATTCATCAATTCCTTATAATTGTTCAGTAGAAAATTGGCTTTCTTTCTGTAATCTATACTAAGAGAGTATAGGGAATCCTTTAATATAATCATATTTTTGAATTAAATCTGATTTTCTAAAAACTTCTAAAACATATGCAGTGCTTCTGATTCATGTCTAATTTTTCTTAGACAAAAGCCAAGAGAGTTAGATACTATCACAAACTTTTTCAAACATATCCACAGCTTTTCTTGACCAGTCTTTCCCTGTGAATAAGAATTTCCTTGTCAATACATACAACTTCTGGCAATTTGCTTCAAAAAATCTCCATTTGATTGTGCCCTATTTTCGAATGGACCTACATTATCTGATAAGATATCTACTCTCTCCATCTATTAAATAATTAACACAGCATATGCCTTATTGTTTTTTCATATTTACTATTTTTAAAATACTTTTTAAAATTTTCATATCTTATTTATAATTGTCTCCAGGACCTAACATGTTAAGTGAGTGTATTAAAATTTATCAAATTCTTATAGTTGTTAAGTAGAAAATTATCAAAAATATGTTGTATCATATCATAAATATCTCCAAGAAATGTCTTTTAATTAGATCAACAGGTCACTCCTTAACATGGCCTAGGGTTGTTCTTACTGTTGATTGTCATCCATTGTAATGCCACAGGCAATGTTTGTGAGAGAGGACTGGGATAAAGGAGAAATAAAAGCAACATTAGGGTATATAGAGTGTGAAAACAATTTCACTAAGATTTCCTAAGAGTACATTCCAAATTTCAAATGCATTAACCATGAAATGAATTCTTTTTCATAGTAAAAACCTGCTTTTCATTCAACCCAAACCCAAGTTTCTAGAAACAAGGTTAGTGGAAGATATTTGGGCTTTAAAATTAAACGTATCTTGAATAAAATCCTATTTTGCCACTCAGTAGTTAGCATAATTGGGTAAATTATGTACCTACTGCCTTTCTTTATCTCTCATGTTCAAGATGATCTTGAGGATTAATGAAGATAGCCCATAATAAGTCTTGCACTGCCCTGGTAGTTTATCTGCACATGACACAAGGCTTATTATGTATTCATAGTAATATTAGTAGATTATCCATGCATGATGCATGTACTTCATTATTTTATTCTCCATAGCATCACTGTTAGTACTGTTTGTATAATGAACTCCTATCATATAATGGCATAGGTAGTTTTAGGTAAATCACTTCCATGTTCATGATAGCCATATTTAGACTTTCCAATTGGATTTGCCTGAGAAATGCTCAGTGTAATGATATGTATTAGCATTACCTCATTTTATTTTAGAGAACACAAACTCTCATCCATCTTGTGTCTTATTTAGGATACAAATCAAGTATCCTGAAGATAACCAAGAAAAAGACAAGTATCAATTTGATGATTGTGTACATAAAAATCATTTTACAGATAAAATGACTTTTAAACTTTGCCTCCCACAAGTTGAAATAGCTTTGAATATTCTTTATGCTGTTATTTATTTCTAAATAGAATATAAGAAGTTTTATAAGTATTAATTTAGCAGGAAATAAAGCAGAACTATGACCATCTTCTTGTTAGTATTAAGATTTCCTACTTCCTAATTCTCTATACAAAATATATTAGCACAACCTGAAAATGGTCACTTTCTAGACATCAGCAATATTTCTATAGAGAAGCACAAATTATTATTTTAAACATTATTTTGTCTTTGGAATGAATTTATTCATCTGCTGAATAAAAACTTTTTCATTTTATTATGTGTATATGTATTTTTGAATTTATTTTTATTGTTGCATTATACCTTTTCTCTCCACTTCTCCCTTCCTCTGATCCACTTACTCTACTATTGACTCTATTATATTAACATATTATCATTCTATGTATCAGCAAGGATTCGTTGTGGTGTATTTGTGCATGCACATGCATAATTTGGTCAATTTCATATATGTTTGAAAAACTACTAATGTAGAAATTAATTTTCAACTTACATCTCTTATTTCATCTCTATATGTATCTCTTTTTTTTGGATGATTTGTCTACCCCAAATTTAATTAGTCATAAACTGAAAACCTCCTAATAGACTGCATTTTGGGAATAGCATCCTTAAAAAGGTAATTAAGCTTAAATAAGGTGATTAATATGTGATTATAAAAAGAGGGACTCTGAACACAATTTACAGAAGGAATTCTACCGTTAGATTGCTTTGGACTAGAGCTCAGTTGCAATACTGACTTTCCCTGGATCCCTAGCCTGCAGGTCTGCTATCTAAATCTGTAGATCATAGACAGACCTCCATTCACAATTATGTGTGTCAACTGTTTAAAAGTTCCACCTTTCTTCTCTCTCTCTCTCTCTCTCTCTCTCTCTCTCTCTCTCTCTCTCGCTCTCTCTACACACACATACCCCGCCACACAATTTTTTCCTGTTTCTGTGGAAAATGCTAGTATTCTATTCATATGTCTGTCTCTACCTATTGAGAAGGAAGCAAAAAGAGTTTTTGTTAAGATAAAATGAGTACTTTTAAGTATATTATGTTTTGCAGGTATTTAAACATAATATAGTAGGATAAAATTCTGTAAGAAAAGTAAAATTAAAATAATAATTCCATGAATAAAATAGAAATATATCAAATATGCACAATCACAAAAATAGCTTCTATATATAGATTAAAATATGTGAGAAGGGATGCAAACCATAAAATATTTTTTAAAATGCATATGATGATTTTTCTACCAAAAAACAATTAAAATGGATGAAGATTCTGTTTACTTAGTAAACAATTCATTAAATAATCATTCCAAATTGAAACAAGTGTTTCTTAATTTTATAAGAGCAGAAATCTGATGTGAGAAAAGCCATCTGAAATTTATGTTTACAAATAAATCACTGATGTTTTAAATAATTATATTATGGTTCTTTATTCTATTTCTTCATTTTCAAATCCACTGTTACTGAAAAATCATAATTTAAAAAGTATAATTTATTAGTATGGAGTAAATTCTAACTATAAGAACTTTTGATTTGTCTTTGAAAAATACTGTTTAATTATCATCAGCAATTTTTTTAAGAGTATAAGGAGATACTGAAGTGTCTATTTGAGTAATCACAGATAAGCTGTGGAAAGAAGAAGCAATAAATTATCTATGTCCTCAAAGAGCTTACCTATAAGAATCAAAAATTAAAATATAGTATAAGTTGTGAGGCTTGATGATATTGGAAACACACAGCAGGATGCTAAAACAAAAAGAAGATATTCAAAAACATTTCCCAGGCAACAGATAAGCCTTGAACTTCAGATAAAAATAAGCCAATAGCTAATAATTAAGAAAACAGAATACTGAATCAGACAAAACCTAAAAATGTATAGAATTCTGCACTGATATGATCTCAGTATAGATGGTGGATCTCTGAGAAGTAATCCACTGGGGTAGTGAATATCAGTTATTATCATTGAAATCTAAGGATGTTTTTCACTGATAGTTATCTCAAGCTTAATCAAATCATTAAATTGAGTTTTAGAAAATCATTGCCAGCACCAATTTTGAACATCTATTAGTAAAGTTAAAACAACAATAATAACTTAATGAATAAAAGTTATTATTATTCAGGGGTGATATTAATTGACCCAACAGGTATTGTGATCACTTTATTTTAATCAAACATTTTGAATAGAAAGATAGTTATATAGAATTAGGACAATATTTAAAAGAGCAGATGAAGTGTATATATTTTCTTCAAAAGTCGTAAATCACACAGTTTTAGTCAGCTTTTTGACACTGTGATCAAAAGACCCAAAAAGAACAATATAAACTAAGAAAAGTTAATTTTGACTAACAGTTTTGGAGGTCTCAGTCCATACATAGCCTACTTCATTGCTCTGTGCTCGACTTCAGGTGAAAACATCATGGTGGAAGGGCATAATAGAAGAAGGCAGCTGAGGACATGGCAAATTGGAAACAGAGAGTGTTGGGAGTCTTTCTGAGAACTCCCCGGGCCTTTCAAACATGGTGGTGGGCAAATTGCCAGTGGGCAGCTAGAACTTCCAGGGCCTTTCAGA